>NW_004955428.1:19281875-19318387 GCF_000276665.1 Chinchilla lanigera | reverse complement strand
GCCATAAAGAAGGATAAATTTGAGACTTTTATAGGTAAATAAATGAGTTTGCTGGAGAGCAAACTCATAAGTGAAATAAATCAGATCCACATTTGTAAACATTGTATTATCTCACATGCATGAGAAGCTGAACAAGTAAGATCCAAAATGTACAATAGATTTTGTGAATTGGGAAGAAACTATTCAAAAGAAAAGATAAACTGTGATAAGAGAAAGGGAAAAGAAAGGAAGGGGAAAAGGAAAAAAAACCTTATATTCTGAGTAACTACTTTGAAGATATCAATGCATAGTATATTAATTGTTGTTACTCTCCTATTATCTTTTCTTGAAATGGTGTTTTAGTTTTTCTCTCTAAAGTGAAAAAGAAATAAAATGACTATAAGGAAATGTCATAAACAACTATAGGGCAGCAAATTATACAATTTAGATTTACAAATTCCTGGAAAGATACCATCCAATAAGACTGTCTCAAGAAGAAATAAAAATCTAGATAGACTTATAATTAGCAAACAGATTGAATTAGCTACCAAAAAAGTCTCACAAAGGAATATCCAGGTCCAGATGGCATCATTGGTGAATTTTGCTAAATATTTAAAGAAGAAATAACACATTCATAACTATCCTCAAAACAAAGTAAAAATGGAACAAACAAGATAAGGGAGGCCAATATTACTCTGACACAAAACCAGACAAAGATGTCAAACAGAAGAAAAATTACAGACCAATATCTGTTATGATTATGAATGCAATAATCTGCCCCAAAATACCAGCAATCTAGATCCAACAGCATACAAAAGATTATATGCCCTGATAAAGTAGAATTTATCCCAGGAATAAAAAATTTGTTAAACATGACAAACAATGTAATATATCTTTTTAGTTGAATAATACAAACATCACAAGAGCATCTCAGTAGATATAAAACAAAAGAGAACTTATGCAATCTGATAAAAGGCATTTAAGAAAACCTCACAGATAAAATCATTCATAAAGGTCAAAGATTGTAAGCTGTTCTGCAACACCAGAAATCTGATAAGATTAACATTTTTACCATTTTTTATTTGACATTGTCCTAGAAATTTTAGAAAAGGCAATTTCTTAAGAAAAATACATTAACAGGCCTCAAGATTAAAAAGGGAGAAGCAAAGCTATTTCTATTCAGCAACAGTATAATTGTATACACAATAAATCTGAAAGAATCTATAAAAACAATCAGAGCTAATAAATGAAATTAACAAGTTTGCAGGGTGTATAATCAATTCATAAAAAATAAGATGTATTTTTGTGTATTAATATGTACAAGTAGGAAAGAAAACTTTTTAAAATTACGTTTATAATCACATCATAAAGAATAAAATGCTTAGATATAAATGTAGTAAATGAAGTATAAGTCCCATGTACTAGAAAGCACAAGATATTGCTAAAACAGACTAAAAAAGACATAAATACTGGCATAGAAGAACATGTTGTTTCCATGGACTTAATGATTTAGTATTATTAATATAGTGTTATGGTTTAAACATGGTTTATTCCTAAGGGGGCTCTGGGCTGGAACCTTGGTCCTCAGTGTGGTGATGTTGAGGTGGTAGAATTTTAAAAGCTAGGGCATAGTAGAGGTTAGTTAGTTATGGAGGCTCTGCCTTTGTGAATGGATTAACGCTGTCTCTCAGAGCAAGTTGTGTCTCACATGAGTGAATAGTTCTGTCAAGAGTAGGTTGTTAAAAAAAAGAATGAGGTGGGTCTCTCCTCAGTCTCTTGCTTCCATGCTTGCGCACTTCTGTCTTCTCCACATGTCCATTTCTCTCTCTACGTTTCTTCTGTACTGTACATTAACCAAGGAGTCTCTCTCAGGAATGTTGATGCCTGGCTCTTCAGACTTTCTAGACAACAAATTCATAACCCTAATCATCTTCAGGCATTTTATTACAACAATACAAAACAGACTAATACAGATGGTTATACCTTCCAACTTGTTCTACATATTCAATATAATTTCTATCAATATTCTAACTGCTTTATTATTTTTTGTAGAAATTGAAAGATTATATTAAAATTCACATGGTAATATAAGAAAATAATCTTTACAATAATCAAAATAAACTTTACTTATTTTTTGTCTTTGAGACAGTCTCACTATGCAGTTCAGGCTGGACTTGAACATACTTTGTAGCCCAGGCTGGCCTGAAACTCTCAATGATCCTCCTGCTTCAGCCTCCCTAGTGTGGGATTACAGGCTGTAGTGGATTGATAACTGGTGGTCAACTTATAACCCCCAGCTGAACTGAGTAAGTGTGGTGCTGGGTGTGGGAGGCCCACCGGAGGACTGTTGCCAGCAGCATAAAGGCAGACCTGGAGAAGAAGGAGGCTGTTGGGAGCTGAGAGAGATTGTGGGGAGCTGGCTTTCATGATGAACTTGGCTGTTTTCATCCTCCGAGGAGCTCAGGAGCTCGCTGGCACTGAGAATGGTTTTGGTTCACTTTGGGGAGCTTTGGTTCTCACTTTGAGCATAGCTTCCTGGTTCTGGAGGGGAAGATGGTGCACTGCCAGCCGCCAGGAAAACCTTACTGCGTTGGCTTCCCTGATGGGAACTCGGCTATCCTGATCATCGGAGGAGCTCGGGACCTCACTGTTGCCGAGGATGGCTGTGATACCTTTAGTGGGAGCTCTGGTTCTTCTGAGCATCACTTCCTGGCTCCAGTGCAGATCCCTTAACCTGCTAGCACAGGTCCTTCTTCCTGCTGGCACAGACTTTGTAGATTCCACCACTGACCTCTGGGCCCTCCCAGCAGATCAGTGAAACAGGCCTGCGTGACACATTGTCATGGGCTCTGGGCCTCCAGTTGGATTCATGGGAGGCATTGTTATGAGCTCTGGGTATTCAGCTCAACTCATGTAGGACATTGTTGTGGGATCCAGGCCCTCAGCTGGATTCCTTGGTCTTAGTGTGTGGACAGATTTCCTGCACTCTTTTGTATACTGTTCTTTGGGTGACTATTATAATCATATGAAGTATGTGTCCTGTATTATACTGTTCCCCTTGCAAAATAAGCCCCAAACCAACACACAGGCATACACCACCATGCCAGCAAACATAATCTTTTTTTTTTTTTTTTTTTTTTTTGGTTTTTCTCCGGTACCGGGAACCGAACTCACGACCTTGCGCTTGCCAGGCAGGCGCTTTGCCGCTGAGCTAAATCCCCAGCCCCTGACATAATCTTTAAATGGAAGAAAAATGTAGGTACATTCATACTTTCAGATTTGAAAACCTATGGCATAATGATATTTGAAATAGATTTGCTAATTAGCAATCTCAAACAGCACTCCCATATTAAGGAGAATTGCAAATGTCATCATTATACCAACTGTGGAAGACAAAGAGTCCATATACATTAACTCACTGCATTTTGGGCTATTGTTTAGGCCCAGCATGCACTGGTTGTTATTTGCCTCAGGCCTGTGAGATCTCTCTCTCTCTCTGTCTCTCTGTCTGTATCTCTCTCTCTTACACACACACACTCACACACACAGCCTAAGTCATACAAAGTTGGTGTCTTTGTCACTATCATATTGCTATGAAAAAATATCTAATATCTGCAACTTAAAGGAATTTAATTATGCCTAATGGATTTTAGCACATTTATTCCTGGCTACAAGGTAGGAAAATCATTCTGGATTTATAAAAGAAAGCTACTTACAACATGGTGGCCGTGAAGCAAAGAGAGAAGGGAGGAGGTAGACAAGGAGATGCATACATCCTGGTCGCATTCACAATGACTCACTTCTATACACTGGACCCTACCTCCTATCAGAACACCCAGCTCTGAACTCCTCAGTGAATTTATTCACTTGAGCATAGCACCCCCACAATCCAATCACCTTCCAAAAGTCCAACCTCTGAATGCATGAGTATTTTAAGGTACGTTCTAGATCTAAACCATAACTATAAGTTTACTACCTCTCCATAAACAAGAAGGGACAAAAGACTTAGATTCATTTTGGGTCAGTCCCAAGACTCTAAAAAACCAGCCTAGAGAACATAGAGCCTTAACATGCAATTTTCACCACCAGTGATGGACACTGAGTGACAGCCCATTCTAAGTTATATACTTCAGGGATGACAGGACACCCTGGGAAAAGTATGAAGGATACTCTGCTTCCAGGGCAGACAGGAAAAGTCTGGGCTGAGCTTTTCCTGTATAATTTAAGAGGATACAATTCCTAGAAGAAAAAGGAATGAGGCTGGGCTGTTTCAGGCAGCTCCTCCCTATCTCAGGTCTTTGCATATCCAGTATATTCTATAACTGTTCTTGAGAACTGCAGAGGAAGAGAGGAGAACTGAGTCCATCTAAGGCCACCTGAAAAACTGTCCTGCATTCATCAGTCCAGACAGAATCATCTTTTCATAAAAATTAATATGTATAACAATAGGATTGAATTGAGCATCCAAAATAAACCTAACCATTTCTGATCAATGCATTTTTAGCAGAGCTGCTAAGACACTTCAGGAGGAAGAGTACTCCATACAGAAAATGATGCTGGGATAACTGGATATCCATATGCCAAAGAGCAAATTTGGACTTACACCTCAAAATGGATGAAAAAACTAAACATACTAGCTATAACTCTAAAACTCTTTGAAATAAACACAAATATTTTAAGGGTAAATTGGACAAACATTTCCTAAATAATGACACCTAAACCACTAGCAAATAATAACACCTAAAACACCAAGAAAATACAGATAAACTGGATGTGTCAAAATTTTCCCAATTTGCACATCAATGCACATAAATAAGTGGAAAGAAAACCTCAGACTGGTGAAAAGATTTGCAAATCATAAATTTAATAAGAGGTTAGTATTCAAAATATATTTTCAAAGAAATTTTAAAGTCAATAATAAAAGATAGGGGCTGGGGATTTAGCTCAGCGGCAAAGCGCCTGCCTGGCAAGCGCAAGTTTGTGAGTTCGGTTCCCGTTACCGGAGAAAAACCAAAACAAAAAAAAAAGAAAAAAAAAAAAGGTAAATAACCCAAATCAAAAGTGGGAAAAGCAGATGAGTAGATATTTTGCAAAAGAAGACATACAAATGATGAACAAGTAAGTGAAATGTCATTAGTCATTAGTGAAATGCAAGTCAAAACTACAGAACACCATATCATACACACACTAGAACGTTTATGATCAAAACTATGGACAACAGCAAGTGTTAACGAGATTATGGAGAGATTATATCTCTTACACTGCTGGTAGAAATATAAAATGTGACAGGTACCAAGGAAAATAGTTTGATAGTTCCTCACAAGTTAAAAATGGAGCTACCATTTGACCTTGCATTCTACTTCTAGGCATATACTGAAAAGGATTACAATACTGTATTTGAACAAAACTTGTGCAAGAATTTTCATAGCAGTCTTATTCACAATAAAGAAAAGGTAAGAGAAGGGGCTGGGGATTTAGCTCAGCGGCACAGTGCCTGCCTGGCAAGCGCAAGGTCATGAGGTTGATTCCTTGTAACAGAAAAAAAAAAAAAAGGAGAAAAAACCCAGTGTGCTTCAAATGATTAATTGATAAGCAAAATGTAGTATGTCTGTACTATGAAATATCACTCATCCCTAAAATTATGAGTTGCTGTTATGTGTGGTAATATGGTGAATTTTATAAACATTGTACTCTGTGAACAAAGGCAGACACAAGACTTGATATTGGAATTTGGGAGCAGCCTGGGTTAGGTGAAAACTGACACTGTGTGATAGTGTCTTGGCTCTCGGCTCCTCCCCAAAAGATGTACAAGGAGCTCCACAGAAGGGACTCAGAGTCAGAGTTGAAGTTTTTGTAAAGCCTTTATTGAGTAACAAGAAAGGTAGCCTTACTGGAAAGTATAGTACCCTTGGAGAGGTCCAAGTGGGCAAAGCCAAGCGTTGGCAACTGCACCGGGGATGGTAACGGGCTTATCTCTTGTTCCCATAGATTTGGGGCAATGGTTGAGAGAGTAATTAATGAGGCTTTCTTCCAATTAATGGTGCACCTGCACTGTCAGGTTGGGAGGGGGAATTTTTGAACGTCTATGGCTTGAGTTGGAGTAAATACTGCAGCCCAAGCCCAATAGGGTTCCAAATCATAATACAAATGTATGTAGATGTGGCCCCATGGGTTCAATATCAATTACCCTATGTCCTGGGTGCTAGGTCCTCTGGTGTGCATGCACAGGCCCTTCAGTCATAACAGGGTAAATATGAGGAGCCTGGAAAGGGTACAAAGGTCCCACTAAAGGAAGCCTTGAGACCTCAAACACTGGAATCTCAGACCACCGTCTCTGGCAGTGCAGAACTTCCTCCTTTAGCTCACCTACCACTCTTTCAGCTTCAGCGCATGGCTAGCTAGCTACCTACTCTGGCACACTCAGATCATCTGATTCCATTTAAATGAAGTAACTAGAATAGGCAAATCCATAGCAACTGAAATACAGATCAGTGGTTTCTAGAGGCGGGGAGAATGGCTGTGTGGGGAATGAGTTCTAACGAATATGGTGTTTCACTGTAGGGTCTTAAAAATATTCTGAAATGAGGTAGTTTCCCAACTTTGTAAAATATATTAAACACCACTAAATTTTACTTTTAAATGATGAATTTTATGGAATATGAATTATATTGCCAAAAACCACTGCATTTAGAAATAATTTTTATCTCATCCCAGTTGTTCTTTACTTTAGAGCAGAAAAGAGAAAAGAAAGGAGGGGAAAATTATGTATATATGTATATACAGGGTAGCTAACATAGTTGTACTACTGACTTCTATTGCTTTATTGAAAGGAACAGTTAATGTTTAATTGTTTGATCAATCTTACATGTATATATTGGTTTACCTGAGTAACCAATTTGAAGAAATCAATACGTAATACAACAACCATTGTTAATTTCCTATCACCGTGTCTGAAATTCACTATTGCTTGTATTGTTTTTGTGTTATTTTGTAAATGTGTGTGTGTTTGTTGATATGTTTTCATTCTTATATCTTTAAAATAAAAAATAAATATAATTTTAATAGCATTAAAATAATTTTTAAGCATTAAAATAATTTTTCTTGTTGTAAAAATGAATCAAACAGAACTCATTATATATCCTTTTTAGCTTTTCTTCCCCTTGAGATCCAGAAAGCATTTCAAATTTTTCAATTCTCAAGAATAATCTGTTGGAATAAGTAAATTATCCAAAACACACACACACACACACACACACACACACACACACACAAGCAGAAACTCCTACTTATTTTATAATTGTCTAAGTGTTTACACATGTGGCATTGTGAAAGTGAAATACATCATCTTAATCCTCACAGTAGTATTATATGCCAAGTTTTAATGTTTATTATTTTCATATATATTTTATAGTGTGCATTATAACTACATCTTGTAAGTTTTGTATTTATTATGCTTATTATATTTACTGAGGATATAGGTGAGGAAACACATGGTAAAATACAAGGAGGAGAGAATATAACCAAGAAATCCCAAATGGAAAAGTGTTAGTGAAGAAGTCAGAGAGGATTCTGGGGATGTGACAGAACAGAAAGCAGGACTCTATGTCCCTATCAATAACATTGTACTGGCAGAACCTGATTTAACTATTTTGGAACTCAGTATCCTATTCAGGACTTGCAGTTTCTAGGCAAAGGCTTGGCCAGCAAATTGTGACTGACACTGGTCTGTTTCAGTAACACAGCTGAGCTACTAATCCTCCACCCCAGCACTGGGGCAGGCAGTTCTGCCCATATTCTACAGCACTCTATACAAGCATGTAGGAGGCAGGAGAGATAAAAAGGATCCTGTCTTCCAAATATTGGGACCTTGAGCATAAAACGGTGCTGCTAGACACAGAGGTATAAAGAAGCAGAGGCCAAAAATAATAAAATACATAGGAATTAACCAAGAGGGTGAAAGACCTGTGCAATGAAATCTACAAAATATTGTTGAAAGAAATTAAAAACATAAATAAATGAAAACATATCCACAGCTATGGATTTAATATTATTAGGATGCTGCTACGACCCAAAATGATCTATAGATTCAATACAATCATCGCAAAACTCTTTTTAACATTTTTTTGCTAGAATAGAAAAACATTTTAAAATTCTTATAGAATCTCAAGGAATCCTGAGTAGCCACAATAACTTTGAAAAAGAACACAGATGGACAACTCATACTTGTTTTACTTCAAAACTTACTTCAAAACAGTATGATATTGAAATGAAAATCTTACATAAAACAGTGGAATAGAATGGATATTCTGGAAAGAAACTCTTATCTATATGGTCAAATGCTTTTGACAAGAGTGCCAAGATCATTCAACAGGGAAACAGCACTCTTCAAAAATGGCGCTGAGGAAACCGGATATGCATATACAAAAGGCTGAATTTAGTTTCTTACCTGATTCTTTATATATACACTAACTCAAAGTGATGAAGACCTAAAACTGTTAGAACAAAGTCTAGAATAAAAGCATTGGGTATAGCAGTGATTTCTTAGATGTGACATGAAAGAACAGACAATAAAAAAATAGACAAATTGGACGTCGTGAAAATTTAAAACTTTCACATTGAAAGTTACTCCCAGTTCAGTAAAAAGTCAATCCAAAAAATGAAAATATTTGTAAAGCATATATCTGAGAAAGGATTAGTACCCAAAGTGTATGAAAACTCCAAAAGCTCAATAACAACAGAAAAACACAAACAATTTGGTTAAAAAAGTGGACAAAGGGTTCAAATAAACAATTCTTCAGAGAAAGTAAACAAATGATTATAAGCACATGAAAAGATACTCTACATCAATAATCACCAGTGCAATGCAAGTCAAAATTATGAAATACTAACTTATGCCTGTTAAGATGGCTACCATAAAAAAATAACAAGTTTTCAGGAGGATTGTGAAGATAGTAGATCCTTGTAGACTATTGGTGGGAATTTCAAAATAATACAGCTACAGTGGAAATCAGTATAAATATTCCTCTAAAAACTAAAAATAGAATTATGTTAATCCCATCCTTCTCCACACTTTTGCTTTCTGCTGTTTCAGTTACCTGTGGCAAACAATGATCTAAAAATATTGAATGGAAAATTCCCAAAATAAATAATTCATAAATTTCAAATAACTTTTATTGCAATATGTTTTTATAACTATTCAATTTTATTCTTTGTTATTGTTATTAATTTCTTAGTCTTTCTCACTTGTAAATTAAGCTTTGTCACAGGTATGTACATGGCAATATGATGATGTTTAAATTAGAAAAACAATCATTACAGTAAAAGACATGTTGCCATTCATCTCCCTTAAAATGTGCCCCATCACTTCAAAACCACTTATCCCATTCTTGTATTCACTATCTGATGCAGTTCTGGAAGTTTTCCTTTGTGAGTGACTTTTTGAGGTGTGATCAAAGCAACGGTGAATGAACTTGCCAATGGAAATGCAGGCTGCAAGGCGCATAGTAGTGTGTCCTCACCCATCACAACATCTGGCATCACATGACTTTTGGGTCTTCCCCAAAGTCAAAATGACAATGAAAGGTGAAAGCTTTGAATCACTTCAGAGCATCAAAGAAGCCACAACAGCACAACTAAAGACACTCAGTGAAAGAATACTTCCAGAACTGCCTTTGAGAGTGGCAAGAACAATGGGATAAGTGTGTTTGAAGTGAGGGAAATTATTCTGAGGAAGGTTAATGGCAATGTATGTAACTGTAATGCATTTTTAAAATTTAAACATTCACCTCACTATACTTTACAGGAAAAAACAGTATATATATAGGGTTCAGTGCTGTGTATAGTTTAAGGCTCCTTACAGATAAGGGCAATTACCGTAGTAAATAATTCAACAATTTTTCTCCTGGATGAAAACCCAAAAGAACTGAAAATAGCATCTCAAAGAGGTATTGGTATACTGCTGTTCATGACAGAATCATTTACAGTAGCCAAAACATGGAAGTAACCCAAGTGCCTCGGGACACAGGAATGGATAAACAAAATGTGACATGTACACACAGTGGAAGTATTCATTGTTAAAAAAGAAGAAAATTTAGACATGTTACGACATGGGTGAACCTCAATTGAAATAAGCCACATCATAGAAAAATAAACATTGTAGGGTTGCCCTTATATGAGATAAGACAAGTAGTCAAAACAGTAGAGACAGAAGGGAGAAAGGTGGTTGCCAGGGGCTGGGGAAAGGATTAAGGAGCAGTTATTGTTTAATATGTACAGATATTCAGTTTTGTATGATAAAAAGAGTTATGGAAATGCATAATGGTGACAGCTGTACAACACTGTATTAACATTCAGAAATGGTTAAGATCATAAATTTTTATGTTATGTGCATTTTGCCATAATAAAGACAATTGGAAAATAAATCTACTTCAGAAAAAATCTTGAAACAGAATAATAATAACTGAAAAAAAATCAATCACAAACTTTAGAGTACTGAACATCAACCTCTCATAAATGAGCTTCTGAAAAAACTCTTAAGTATTTTAAAATATATGTCTGGTTACTTAGAACCTTTTAACTTCCAGTTGATGGTCAGTCCTTTTGTTGGGTTGTATGTGATTACCATTCCTCACCAGGTCCAATACACTCCCCTTGTTCCAAACTGGCCAGTTTCTTCATAGTACACTACTGTTCTCTTTAACATGCCTACTTTACCTGAATTTTTTCTCTCTTCCTTACACCCATACAAAGTACGAGCTACTAGCGTGAACACTTATTGTCTATAAATACCCAGTGTATTAACCACATTAGGTGTTTAATAAATACACATTAAACTAATGGGTGCATAAAGTGCTGCTTCATTGTTTTAGCAAAATGAGAACAATTACAACGTTAAGCACAATCATATTATAATTTAAATATTAACCCTCTCACAATAACTTTATAGTTGTAAGGCAATAAAGGTTTATAACCTGAAAAACAGTATTTCAATTTTAGTGGACAAAATAATATCTGCTTTCCTTTTAGGTCTTGATTTTTTATACTTACAGTGATTTTTTTTTTTTTTTTTTTTTTTTGGTTTTGGTTTTTCTCCGGTACTAGGAACCGAACTCACGACCTTGCGCTTGTCAGGCAGGCACTTTGCCACTGAGCTAAATCCCCAGCCCTACTTACAGTGATTTGAAAAAGAAAACCAATCATCAGACAATGGCACCAAACCTCTATTGGACATAAAAATTTGCTTGAGTTATCCCAATTTGAATTATTCATTTACCTGAATTAATTTATTCTTATTGTGTAATGTAACTTTTTATTCTTTTAAAAATTTTAATTATGTAACTAATCTGTTTTTCTTTCTTGTGAAAATCACGTTCCTAGAAAAATTTAGTGGGTAGATATTTAAATTAAGCTATAAAATAAGGCAAAAAGTTTCATAATAACAAAATGTAAAGAAGCAAATATCAACAGAAAGAGTAACCAGTATGCAGTACTTAAACTAAACTTCTTGCCAACCTAATATAATGGTAACTTTACAGATAGAATTTTAATCTTTTAAAATTTGAAATTTAATTTAAAGCATGTAATAGATATGATATGCTTCACATTTCTCAGTTTTTAGTTTTAAATTTTAACCCCTATAATTTCATGCAATATTATAACTTTATCTTATAAATAATAAATATGAAATTCAAAGTAATGAAGGGACTAACCCATGATGAGTCAACAGCCAACTTGCAGACGTGGAGACACGAACCCAAGATGAGACTTTGGCCTGCGTGCTCTCCGTATTCCAGAGATGATGAGTGAGGTAGGCACTGGGAAGGGGCACAAATATGTCTTCCGAAATCAGGAACATCTCTCCAAATCAGGAAACTGTTTTTTTGGGTAGAGCAGAAATGCCTGAATATTTACACACCTGAGTAAAATCCTAGTAAAACCCAGGGAATTAACAAGGGCTTCTCCCTCTTTCATTCCTTGCTGCACACTGCACTTGACAACGGTGTTCTCACATGACCCCAACCTTTCGTTAATCCCGTTCCACCTTCCCACTCAGGCTGACCCAGATGTTTCACAAAGGGAAGATGTGAGGCCTCCCATCAGAGTTTTCCAAAGTGTTATGAGCTTGAGATGTAAAATGTTAGATAAACTGAGAACTTACAAAGTTCTCAAGGGCAATGATTCAAGGTCACTACCTTGTTATCTGACAAAGCATTCTGTTCTTTAGCAAGGCTTCAGTAAGCACCTCGTGCACAATAGAGCTGCTGTGTTTCTGCTATGTCTATGACCCAGGCTGTCTATAAATACAAATTGAGATAAACTTATGTGACTCTGGCAGAAAAGAAAGATGCATGTCAATTCAAATGAAATAACTATTGTACCAGTATGGTGTACAAAATACAAAGTTTTTATATATTTATAGCATACATCGTATTCCTTTCCCTCAAGAGGACTTAGAGATTAGCTGACAAGATAAAATATAAATGTAAATCATACAATATTAAGCACAAAATAAATAACAATTTCCTAAACTAGATACTAAAGAAAATATTCAATGCCTTTGCTACTTTATGCAATTGGCTTTTTGGCACGTCTAGGAAGTTTCAAAAGCAAGACAGCTCAACATATCTAAAAGAGAACTTCCTGTGCTCATCCAGAGGGTTCCACCTGAGTAAATGATGCCCCATCTACCCATTCTACCTCATTACTTGGAAGCTTGTGCCCATGTCTCCGTACGTACCCCTATAGTCAATGCACTAGCAAACTGTAATGGTAGATACATTGTGTCAACTTGAGAAGTTTAGAAGTTGAACTAAGTGACTCAGCACAGGACCAGGGTCCCCACTTTGTAAACATCCTGAGCCTGTGCAAGAGGAGGGCAGGAAGATGGTGTGAGTGCTAACCTCCCCCTCCTGCCCAGGGGTCGGTAGCCTGCTTAGTGTAAGGGAGGAAAAGAGGCCTTGCTCTGTTCCTTTTTGCTCTTGCTGCTTTTGCTGTCTTCCACCACCATGAACTGTTACCCCTGTGCCACACTACCATGCCTTGGAGCCAGCAGACTATGGGCTGAAACCTCCTCAAACTGTGAACTAAATAAACCTTTCCTTCCTTAATTTTGGGTGCCAGGTATTTTGCCTCAGCAGTGAGAGAAAAGTAACTAAGACACAAACCTTGTCTGCTTAAACCATTAAATATCTCTTTACTCTCTTTAATTCTTCCCGCTCTGATTTTGATATATATCTCTCTTGAATTAATGTCTAACTTCCCCACTGGATGTCAAGTTCTACAAATTACAGACCATATCTCTTTTTTTTCCACTACTTTCTTTAACCCCAGAGTTAGCAAAATTTCTGGCACAAAACAGACCATCAATAAATGTATTGAATGAATGATCACTCATAAAATATCAAGGCATTTCATAATCAGGTGTGCTTTTGAATTTTGAATGCCAACAAATAAGTAATTGTATATTCAATTTTTTTTCAGTGATAAATGACAGAAAACAAACATAAACTGAGCACATTGGATTTATTCACATATTTGTATTTGAACATTCTAGAAGCTGATTTGCCTGAGTGAACCTTGAGCCTGGTTTCTTTTTTTCCGTTCTGCGTCTTATTTTTTCAGCAGATGCTTTATTTCCTTATTGTGAAGTCACCCTTTGGAAGCACTTAGGAGATGGTTGCATCAGCATTCACCCTGACTCAGCAGGAAGGCGAATGATTTTTCTAGTCCAAAATTAGGAGGAAAAACAAGCCTAGGACTAACTCTCATTAGCTTTCATTTCATCTCCAAACCCATCACGGTGGCTTCCACTAATCATGGAAGATTTCTGGAGCTGAGAGCAAAGCCAATTTCAGTCAAATGCTGCATTTCAGGTTGGAGAAGGGATGATTTCCCAAAGGAAAATTTAGGGGCTGGGGATTTAGCTCAGCGGCACGGTGCCTGCCTGGCGAGCACGAGGTCGTGAGTTCAATTCCTGGTACCGGAAAAACACAAAACAGGAAAATGAGCAAACCAAAGGAAAATTTACAATAACAAGGCTTATGTTTGCAGTATGGTGAAAATAACAAACTATAGATGCCCACTACAGGGCTTTAACACCTTCTGATTATTGCTGTCAATAGGGCAGGGACATATAGATGTATACGGAAAAACTTTCAGAAATAATGTACTTAGATAAGGGAGGACTGCAGTATACAGAACAAACCTTCATTGGTCCAGGGGGCAGGGTTAGAGCAGGGATATCTCATTCTATTTAGAACTCAATATTATAACAAAAAAATGAAACCCAAATGTACTAATAAAGGTCTCAAATAATACTAGGAAGAGTGAATAAGAAAGACCACTAGCCAAGAGCAGCACAAAACAGCACAGAATGTTTCTTTACCCCACAGCGTATAAGGTTACCATCAACTTAATCCAAATTTGATGACTTCCTGAAAAATTATGTCTAATATAGTCAAAAACTTGTAATTATTCAGATTCCGATATACAGGGGTGGAAATGATGTGAGTAAACTCTACCCATTCCTTGTTTTATCAGAATTCTATCCGTACATACAGGAGGGCATAAGAATTAAGGGCTGACAATAATAAGAAATCAAACAGGAGTAATTGTCAAAGACATGTAGTATAAGTAAAAAGTGCCTTAGGATTTTGAAGAGAGATCTACTTAGGTCAAGCTTTTCAGGAAAAAAATCCTCATTCAATAATGTTTTTTCCTTCATGTAAGGAGATGATGCAAGAAATAGCAAAAATATGTGCACTTGCTTATTTCATCTTCCTGTAAGTAGGAACGTCTTGGAAGTGATTGAGCCATGTTTTTCCCTATATATCTTGAGACATAGGCTTGAGGTTATGAAAGATGTGCTGAAGATGAGACTGTTATTTCCTGGAAAAATCTTAAGTTCTAACATATCTCCTTTCTCCAAAAGAGATTGAATTCTTAGAATTTCTAGAAGAATATTATTAGCAAACCCAAAAGCCCTTTCTCTCTACCATCCAGAGGCACATCGACATCAAATTTTTCAACTGGAAGATTAATAATAGATGAATCATCTATTCAAAAAATCTACCCTGCCAGATATCAGATCCAGTCAGATGCTATAGTATAAAGCATTAGTCTTTCCATAGTCTAGTGGTCAGATCTCTTTCCTCCTAAACTCCTACTGTAGCCAGGTCTGTAGCTCTATCACAGTATCTCAACTTAAGAAGGAATGGCCTTTTATAGATGCTCACTTCTAGGGGCTGGGGATTTAGCTCAGCGGCAAAAGCGCCTGCCTGGCAAGCGCAAGGTCGTGAGTTCGGTTCCCGGTACCAGAGAAAAACCGAAAACCAAAACAAAAATAAATAAATAAATAGATGCTCACTTCTGCATAAATTGGGATTTCTCCTCAGTGTCTTGTTTTCTCTTCATTTTTTTTGAACCAGGAATCGAACCCAAGTCCTCGTGCTTACTGTACTGCTGAACTATATTCCTGACCCCTTGTTTGTTTCCCTCATTATTATTGTTTGTGGTACTAGGAATTGGACATTGAGCAGTTTCTCATGTATTTATTTGTCATTTGTATTTCTTTATCTGAGAAGTGTGTATTCATCTCAGCTGCCCATTTTTGGATTCAGTCTTTGAATTTGGGGGGGCTGATGCTTTTTAATTCTTTATATGTTCTAGATAGGAGACCTTTGTCCCAGGGACAGTCAGCTTGAGCACTTCAAAAGCCACCAATAGGGGCTGGGGATTTAGCTCAGCGGCAAAGCGCCTGCCTGGCAAGCACAAGGTCGTGAGTTTGATTCCCGGTACTGGAGAAAAACCAAAAACAACAACAACAAAAAAAACAAAAACCACCAATATTTATACAAACATCTGCAGTTTGCCCTGGATCCTCTAGTTTCTTTAAAATGACATGTAATATTCACCATGGAGTTCATAACCACTAAAAGCTACACACCTTCTGGAGAGCAGTTCTGTTCATAGTGTGTGACAGAATGGACTGGGGTGACTGCCTGTTCTGTGTTCACATGACCAGTGGTCAGTCAGTGGTTCTCTCTCTCTCTCTCTCTCTCCCTCCCTCCTCTCCCGCCCCTCCCCTTCCTCTCTCCCTCCCTCTCTTTCCTTGTACCTCTCTCATATTAATGCAGATATCATCAGAAGGACAAGGGATCTCCAGTCTCTCCAAGACTCTGTTGAGGAGCACAATTTCCTCCTTGTCAGTGGTCTACTCTGAGCATACTCTAGCCTACTCTCTAGTCTCTAACTCTTCTATTCTAGCCTCTAACATACTAGGTTTTTTCTTCTCTCATTATTATAGTGTTCATAATCAACATCCCATTTTTGTTATAAAGAATTTAATAGAAAATTCTCATTCACTCTGGCTGCCCTCTCCTTTTCACTGTTGCTGTGAGTTTGTAAATCTTTTTACTTCTATTCTGGTAGGACCTCATGAGGTTGGGGAAATGAGTATGTTCATACAGCGTGCCATCTCCAACAAGAAATCAGTTTTGAACTCAAACTGGTAGTTGTAGAGAATAATCATTGCACTTGAAGTGCCTACTGCCTGCAGGAAAGAGTTATCAGGGGATTTCTCAGATGTTTGTTTCCCGGAAATCCCTTTTAAAGATATTTCCTTTGCCAATTTATTAAAATCAATTTCCAAATATCATTTCTTTATGTGCTAGTTTTGTTAGTTAGCATAGTTTTCCAAGTGTAGCAGCAGCCAAGCATCCTGGCATAATGACCAAAATGACTACAGTGAGAACAATAGTTGATTTACTTTTATGCTTGCATGATACTAATGACTCATTGAGGGTCATTTCTAGCCCACATTATCTCATTTATTTCTAATCTGCTTCATTTAGAAGTAAATCATAATCTCAGTTCTGGGAAACAAAAGTTTTAGCAAGCACCAGGCAAAGCAGCTTGAGATCTGAGGCAATAAACTGTTTATTTTCTAAAGTGTATGGATTTATCCAATTTCTTAACTGTTTTTCCTGCATTATTTACCAGCTTACTTTTTCAATTTTGTCGACTTGAGAAAGAATTCTCTTGATTTAGTAATGAGAAAAGTTTGTCTAGATCTAGCACATTCTTGGAGATAAAAAATTTATTGAATAAATGAATAAGAATAACATCTTGTCACTCTACACTTTTTAGTGAATGAATTTTTTAAATATGTCAAGAACTGTACTCTCCCATAAAGACTTCAAATACTACATTTGAAAAGTAGGTGAACTGTTTTTTTATTCTCTACAATAGCAATAACTTTTCAACATTTTATTTAAAAAGCCTGCTAGTCTTACAGATAATGAAATTAAATGACCCCAAGTTAAACTTTAGAGCAATAAAGCAGAAAACGACGATAACCTATTACTGTGAGCTGAGAATGTAAAAATAACTCTTTATGGAGCGATAAAGAAAGTAATTTTATTTTTATAGACTAGATAAGATGAGAGGTCAAATTGTGCATTAGGAAAAACTTCCTGTATGTGTTGTTTCACATTTTATTAGAATTACTTCATATACCACTCATGGCAATGAATATTTCTTAAAATGGGATTCACTTTTTAATAGAAGAAAAATATCAAGTTAAGATCACTTTCAGGATTATAACAGTTAACTATCATTAAAAAGAATGTAAATTATTTATATATTTATATGGTTTTAAATATTTCCATTTTCTAAACAGCACATTAATTTTAATGACATTTGTCTCATTAAAGCTGACTATAAAGGAATTTCTTTAAAGTAAAAAAACTAGAATTCACATGGTGTAGCATCATTTATTTGATCCCTTTTCTATTAGTATGTAGTCAGAGATTTTGTTTCTATTTTTAAACAATAGTTTCTATCATAAACAGTGGTATGTATAATTTTTAATATTTTATAAAATATAGTTAGAGAAGATTTTTTGATAATACACATTTCTGTGAATATTTCCTCTTGGCTAGAAGACAAGGATAATTTATATTATAAAACAGACAATTACAAAGGAAGATATAAGAATCCTTCCCTACATGTGCATAAGACATAAGTCCTAAAACAGCAAAAGCTGGCAGTCATAAAGGGGAAAGGACCAGTACAGACCATAGGGGAGCACTTTATAATGCACCTCTTGCTCTGCTAACGTAAGGCAACGTGAGTCCACAGTTTCAGGACTAGAGTGATGGGGAGTTCATGTCACCTGCCTGTGTAGTTGTGCCCTCTCACATGGCCAAGTGATCCTGGATGTATCTCTTCCTTTTATAATTAGCAATAATTAATGACAGTACCCATTTCGTGGGAAGAAGTTTTGGCCACACAGTCATTGGATGGAAAGTCACTCGATCTTTTGCAGGACCCGGTAGCATGTCAGGCTACATTTGACACTAAATGCTTTTCTCCTGCAGATGGTATTGGTTTGCTTCAGAAATCTAGGCTACATCATGCCACTCCTTAAACTGAGACCTGGCAGAGGCTCCAAGATGGTATCATTATCTCACACAGACATCTTAGGACTAGAGGATTTTATGGGTCATGTGGGTCAAGTGATAGGCCATTTTATCTACTGAAACCTGAACCACTGGCCCTTGTTGGCCACCTGGTTTAAATGACAGGGACGCTATATTACAACCAATCCTTGCTCCTATTGGCTTTGCAACACACTCAAATATAGCAGGTACCATTTTACAAAAAAATTGTAAAAACAGTATTCTCTAAAGCAGAATGAAATGCCTTCTAAACTTAAAGAGGTCTACCAAGCATTGTACCTTTTTGATAGTACTAGAAAGTTCAAAGCCGAAAACTTATAATTTACTTTGAAAGGTTCTGGCATTTCCCAGAGCACATCATCTAAACACTTCATTAACTGACATCCTCTAAATCTTTCCAAGTTTCATCTCTACTATCTCTTACTTTCTAGGCCCCATGTATTCTACCAAAGCAAAGCATCTTTGCCATCTTTTTTTCTTATCAGATCTAGATAATATACTATCACCAGCATAGCGAACCAGTATGACGTCTGTAGAATATCCAGACAGGCTCATGTCCCATTGGACTATACCATAAATGAAGAGCAAGTAAACATAACTTTGGTTGAGACTGTGAAATCTGTACTGTTGAATGTCCTAAACTGCTGCTGATTCTTCTTTTCTGTTTATTTTTGAATGTCTCCAACAAATTTTATTCAAAGAACACAAATATTTTACAAAATCCAAGGCCAGATCAGAAAATATACTTCTTAGACATCAAGAGGACACTTGTTAAAAGTAAGCAAAAAGCTGGTTGACACAATAGGTACAAAACAAAAGGCAAAACAAAATAAAAAGGCCAAGAGGTTACAAACGATTAGAAGACATTCAATCTTACCATTTAGTAGGACAATAACTGGTTTAATTAGAATGTTGGGAAAGGATGAAGTCAAGTAGTTCTCACCTGCAGACTGAGTCATACTGTAAATAGAAGGAATCAGAAATGTCTGACTGAAGAGATACTTGAAGGGGAGTCTAATTAACCCCAGGATGTCTCTTTACAATCACAGGACATAAATACAGAACACACACTTAACATGACCAATTATGTGAAATCATAGGATTCCTTGTGTAGGTCCAACTCAGATATGGTAAAAAAAAAAAAAACCTTAAGGAAGTGGCAGCAAAGTTGAAACATCATTAGGAAAACACTGACATATCATGTATTCTGGAAGAAAGCATTCTGAGAAATCAGGGAAACCATCTATGAAGGACAAGTTTACGAAAACCTATACTGCTGAGAAGCAAGATAAGGATCTGAATGGTTATAGGAAGATATTTCTGAAGGAAATACTCCAGTAATTGATGAATGTGGGATAAAAAGAACTTCTGCATAAATTTTTAAGATATAGGGGGTGAAGTACAGTATATGCTGGAAAAATCTGGAGCTGACATTAAGGAGGTCTCCTTTCCAAGAAAAACAGGACTGGAAATACATACCAAGGTTTCTTTCAAAACCAGGAATCAGAAAATTGAAAATTTTTTTAAAACACAAGAGCAAAGACAGAAATTTTAGACCATTCTCAGTAGTTCCTTACTTTTTTTAATGTATGAATATGGAAAGCTGAGGAAGAAGAGGAAAGACTATCTCACATGGTCCCACATCATAATTTGACGGGGAAGCTAGAGGGCTCCTTCTTGCACAAGCTGTGATTGCATTCCCTCCTGTAACAGCCTCAGTGCACTGCATAGGACGCCTCAGTCCATCATTGCTGTATTCACTATACTGCACCCTTGACAGTGCATCAAGGTGTTGCCAAGGCAAGGTAGCCAACCCTGAAAGGACCGTGGGGAGCGCAGGTCAGTCCACAAGCCAAAAAGCCTTCCAGCACAGACACAGGGAAAGTGACTCCTGTGGGTTACATGTCTGTGCCCTTTAAGGCCTGGGGACAGGAGGGTGAGCCTACCAGCATGGATACCTGAACTGGAAAGTTCCTGGACACCCAGGCTCATTTGCAGTGGCTCATGAGGACCTGAACACCATCTAGTTTATCTATTAATCATGAACACGACACGAAGGACTTATTTATTCCCACTACTGTGCAGAATACAGGCAGTGGAAGGATGCCAGAAGCTGAGAGAGAAATGCTTGGAGAAAATTTTAACTGCAACAACTTTCCCTGAATTAGGAGGCCTCCAGGGTTCCATCACTTTATTGCTCTGCGTACTAGACACCATTCTGCTCTAAACATCACTGAGCACAGACACCTGATAACAGGAGATCCTGACTTTCTTCCCTGGGCCCCACATATCCCAAGATTAGTGACTACCATGGTGCCCTTCCTTTGTCATCTTACACAAAAAATTTGAGCCATTTCAGCCAGGGAGAAAGAGATGTCTAGGGTCAGAGTTGGGAGGACACTCTATTGACAGCAGCTCTCCTCCACAAATCTTTGCCGGTGAATGTGGCTCACTACATATTTGGAGACTGTATATCACCTCAACCAAGGTTCCTTAGAACAGCAGGTGCTCCTCAGAAAACTTCCAGTTACCGAACTCTATGAGAAACCCAAAAGCCACCTTTTTCTGAGGCATTTTTTACAGGGCAACACATACATAGACTGAGTCAGATACTGCAAAACTTTACCAACAGCCCATCTCTCCATGCTCATGGGGAAGGGAACATAGGATCTGCTTCTCTATCAAACTCCTGTGGTTTCCTCAGGGCCATACGTCTCATTTCACATTGAAAATATGCATTACTGTAGCGCAGACATGGGAAAGGGGCAGGAGACACTACCTTGAACACACAATGCCTGTCTCAAGGTTAACCCCAAAATCCCCCGTCCTCAGCATTGAAGAGCAGCTCTGCACCATGCAGTTTCTGCTACCAGATGACTCCCCCTCTACACTGTTGGCCTTGAACAAAGGGCCAGAGCCGATGTGCCATTCCACCTTTCCTGATCCTAGCATCCCTCCCCTTTCCCCATTAAGCTCTAATACTTCTCAATAAAGGAACAGAGTGGCTATGAAGCCAGGCATGAAATCTACTTGGTTCAACATTCTTTCTCCTGGTAGTGTGTGCAGTTATTTCTACTGCTACAGCCTGTGTGACCTGTGTGCACCATATGCAGAGGAAATGGGAGAGAAGTTAGAGGTTCACAAAACTTTTCTAGTTTGAGCAGGAAAACCACACTTTAAAAAGCTAGAACTGGGCATGTACCCTAGTGATTGAGAGAACTTGCTTAGCATGGGCAAAACCTGGAGTTTCTTACCAGAACTAAAAAAAGGCTTCTTACAACTCATCATTAAAAGCACCCGATGTGGAGCTTCATAAACCTGGATTGAGTGCCTTCTCTATAACCTTTTGGATTTGTTACCATGGTGAGGTAATAACACATTCCATGAATCTTTAATTGAGTCCTCTGTAAAATGCAAATACTAGCAATACTGAACTCACAAAGATGTTGGAGGGTTAGATGAGAAAGCAGTGAACAGAACTGAGCACAGTTCTCGACTGTGGTGCATTTTTCAGTAGTGGTAGCAGTGGCTCCGTTCTTTGACCATCATCACTATCAACATCGCCATCATGATCACCACCACTCCCTATAGATTAAGGTCTCTTAATGTTTGTTGTCCCAGTTACAGTATGGGGCAATTATAACAGGTGACTAGTGCAACAGGTTTCAATTATATATCTCCCTCTACGTGTGAAAGCAACTTGAAGTTTGCTCACTAGCTAATGTCTACCATTTGTAGCAGGTATTTTTCTCAGAAATAATGAATCAGATCTCAGGAGGACTGGAGTTAGTATTCAAGATGGGCGATACTGTCCTTCAAACACCAGGTGGAAAATAAGTCTCTTCCATCCTCATATAATAAAAAAAGGCCTGTCAGTGATTTTCAAATTTTTGAGTTGAGTTGAGAAGCACAAAGTTACTTGAAAAAGATCAATTGTGAGAGTCCTAATAAAGAAAACTGGTTGTTGTCATAGAGAAACCTAAATAGAAATGCTCCAAAATGGTCACAGTGTGTACAATTCTCTGTAGTAGTATGTTCAATGATTACACTTCAGTGTACTCTCCTGGAATCTCTAGACTGAACATGAGCACACTATGAAAAAGAGGAAAAATGTGTACATAACCCCTTATATATATTGCACCTTGTCACCAAATACTAGCAAAATCTATTATACATCTCCCTCTGCATGTGAAAGCAACAAGAGCTTTAAGTAAGGATCTTACCTAAAAGTGTCCATTATAACCCAGTCTGCTTTTTAACCTTAACAAGTAAGTGGACACTTTCAAGCACATGCTTGAGGAAACAAAACTGCCCGGGATGGCCTATGAGTAACCTTCTTGGAAAGAGCCAAGAACAAGGACGCACTTTGAATTCAGAGAAGTTTCACCTTCTCCTTCACTGATAATCTCACTGACTCCTTAGACTGCAACCAGATAGAGGAAACCCTTTAGGACTCCTCTGCCCCATAACCCCCTTGAAATGTCAATCTTTAACAAAAGAGTGATCCCATGAGATCATGCAGCTCCACCACAGCAGGGTAAATCAACAGGACTGTGCCATTCAGATGCAGAGGGTTTCAGTGCATATTTAACAGGGAGAAGTCATAGTTACACTTCATTGTAACAAGTATTTTGGAATAGCAGCTAAGTTGCCTTTATTACCACTACATTGTCGGCTTCAGAAACACAGATGTAGGTAAAGCTCTCTCTAGGTATCTCTGGCCTTGGTTTTTCACTGGGTGGGAAATAACAAGGATCCTCTTCACCTTAAGATTTCAATAATTTGGCCTACTACCATCATCAACCAGAATAGAACAAAAAAAGTCAATAACTTGGATAAAGGCTGTCATTTCAGTTCCTTTGAAAAAGAGAATGGAATTTGACCCTGGCTGAATGAACTTCAGGGCCTGTAATCTCCTTTCTGACTGAAAGCTGTGCCAGCAGAAAATCAGAGAAATAGGAGATATTCACTGAGTCCATGGTAGAAGTCTGTGTGAGAGTATCTTAGAGACTAATGCACATTTATATTTAGATTTTTCTCTGCCCTTTCAAATTGTTAGACGTCACCACCTAAACTTGCATGAATTAATCGTCACCCTGAAAAGTGACTTTACAAAAGCCAGGAAAGAGCAGAAACCTCAGTGGCACTGCCAGCTAACAGTCCTTTCTGGGCCTCACAGTTTACAAGTGGTAGCAAGTCCTGATGAGCCCTGTCAGCCTCCATGTGTGGTATGTGAGCTTGCAAAGACAGGGTATGGAAGTGGAAGACTCCAGCATTCTGAGCTATATCTGCTTTCATAGAGGATTTGAGGTGTAGCTTCCAAGGAGATGTTCAGGTAATCATTAAGAAATCTTGGTCCTTTATTTCTTGTTCAAAATAGAAAAAATTGAGAAGTACTTCTGCAATCCCCACATTCCTGAAATTTATTTGGACAATTCAGTTTAGTGAATTTTCCTGCCACACATGAGAGATTATCACCATGTTCCCACAACCTGGAGGGGATTGATTCTCCTTTTTAATAGGCATCAAAATCATGGTGTTTGCCTTATCAATAGCTACACACAATGTATCAGAGGCTGTAAGTATCTTGTCTGGTAAAGACCCTATACCCTGGAGCTGCTATTCAAGTATGTGAGAGTCTACTGTTATATGTTATGACCCATCCAGGTTTGGTAGAGGTCATATTAGTGAATGAAATGAGATATGATGGGTGTATATTCTATATCATTTCAATCTTTGAGAATAGTTCTAGTCTCTGTTGTTTCTGGGGAGGTTTGTTGGTTTTGATTCCCTCTCTTAATTGGTAGTGTTGGTGGTAGGGCAGTTTCAAAGGCTTTTCATACTGCAGAAGCCTATATCCCCCAGGTCAAGAAACCAATAGGATGAGTTGGCAGTTTTGCATTTGGAAATGAAATGCACTTTGAAAATTCAAAGTATAATTGCATATAATAATTTATGCCTTTAAAGCAGTAGTGGCAAACCTATCGCAAGCATGTTTGTCTTGGTTATTTCTCTCTCATTGCTGAGACAAAATACCTGATGCTTGAAATTAAGGAAGGAAAGGTTCATTTAGCTCACAGTTTGTGGAGGTTTCAGTCCGTAATCAGCTGGCTCCATGGCACAGTGGCACATGGCAGAGGTCAACAGTTTATGGCAGTGGAAAACAGCAAAAGCAATAAGAGCAAAATGGGAGGAGCAGCAAGAGCAAGACTCTTTCCCTCCCTTACACTGTATGCAAACTACTTGCCCCAGGGTGGGTGTAGCACTCACACCCATAATCCCAGCATTGGATCATGAATCAATGGAAAAATCTAGAGGCCCACCCCATGACTGCATGAGGCTTTCAGGGGACATCCAGATACAAACCATAATAATGTTTTCCTTTTAAGACAAAAAATGTTAATGGATGAGTTGATGTTAAACCTCAGCACTCAGGTTTATTGCAGTGTTCACACTTTGCAATAAATAAATAAATGGGTTTTAGGTTGTAGTTTGGGTACTCATCTACAAAAGGTTTACCATCACTGCTTTAAAGTATGTGATTTAATGAATTTTGCCCATGTATTATAATATCACCAGCATTTTCAGAGTCAAAATATTATTTTCTGCCATCCAAAAATTGTTCCTCATACCGTTAACATTCTATTGCCTGGGCTTAACTATACTCTAGCAATAACCTGCGTATTTTCTACCCTTAATTTTATTTTTTCTGGAATTTCATGAAAATTAAATCACAGAGTACATGGTCTTTTTTTGTCTAGCTTCTTTCACTTAGCATAATACTTTTGAAATTTATATTTGTTGAATATATTAAGCCTCAATAGCTCATTCTTTTTTTATTTCTGAACAACATTCAGTTGGTAAAATATATCACAGCTCATTTATCTATGTGTCAGTTGATAGCAACTTGGGTTGCTTCTAGGTTTTTGCTACAATGAATGAAGCTGCTGTGAACATTTATATCCAGATGTTTGTAAGAATATATGTTTTAATTTCTCTTGGGAAAATACCCAGTTGTAGACTTCCTGGATTATAGAATAAGCATACCATTCATTCACCAATAAATTACTTCTCAAGTGGCTGCATCATTTTATAATCCCACCAGCGTGTATGGAAATTCCAGTTGTCAACATCCTTGGCAACACCTTTTAACTATTCTGGTAAATCTTTAATGGTAGGATATAGTCATTTTGTCACACTTATGTATTATGACTACTAACATTGGGCAACTTTTTACACTTACTGGAGATATGTGTATCTTGAACGAATTATTTGTTCAAATAACTTGACAATGTTATTATTGAGTTATAAAATTTTTTTAAAAAAATAAAAGGCTGGGGATATAGCTCAGTAGCATAAGTGCCTGTCTGGTAAGCACAAGGTCCTGAGTTCAATCCCTGGCACCAAAAAGTAAAATAAAGTTTTGTAAAAATAATGGGTGTGTCTTCTTTACTAGTTATGTTTTGTTCACACTTTCTTACAAACTATGACTTGTATTTTATTTTTCTAAGTGTCTTTCAAATAGCAGAATTTATTAATTTTGATTAAGTTAGGTTTATCAATCTTATGCTTTTAGTACCCTATAAAAGCTTTGCCTACGAGGGTATAAGGATTTTATTCTGTGTTTTCTTCTATAAGTTTAATGGATTTAGTTCTATCTAATTTAAATCTATGAGGTGTTATGAATTAATTTTTTATGTAGCATATGGTTTAAGGCCCTATTTTTGGTACTTGGATATTCAATTATTCCATAACATTTGTTTGAAAGTTTGTCCTTTCCACCACTGAATTATGTTGCCACGTTGGTTAAAATAAGTTGAATATATATAAGTACATATATGCTACCTGATATCTCTTTCTAACATTTGATAATTCTAATATTTGATAACTCTATTCTTTTGTGTTTAGCTGAACATTTATCCTTAGGGCAATATCATTCTCTTGATCATTGTAATTTATAATAAGTCTTCAAGTAAGATAGTAGAGGTTTACAGCTGGGTTCTTGGTTTGGAAACTAGTAATTAATCTTAATCAAGCTAGTATGCACAATGCTGCTGCCCTGACCCATACCAACCTATAAGAGGAGGGAAATAGCCATTGGCAGAATGGGGAAAAGATGCAAAACTCTCTTTTCCTGATGATCTATAGTGAAATAAAAGTCTGAGAACCATAACTTTATTTTCCATAGATGTTTTCAAATGTTAAGAAATGGAATGTCAATTTTTCTGTACTCCTCCACAACCCTGCTTCTTGGGTTCAAAGGAAGCTTTTTAATCCTCAGTTCAAGAACCAAGTAAAGAAAAACTAGATAGATATAATGAGTAACAGTCTGCAGTAGAGAATCGCAAGGAGGAAAGCAGATTACTAAGTCAAGGACAGAGGAGTTAAAAGACCAAAGGGGCTGTGAGGTCATGGAGAAGACAGTGATGACAGTAATTAGGGCTCCTTTTGCAAATCCAAGGTGTTATTTGGCTTCTGTCTAGATGTTCCCCCAAAGTCTCATGTGGTCATAGGTGGGGCTTTTTCAGAGGTGGCTGGCTTTAGAGTACGTGACACTGGAATTGATTCATGGTGCAGTGCTAGGATCAAGAGCACTAGAATTAAGGTCGTGAGTCCCTAAGTAGCCTGGAGAAGATATAAGGGATGGAAAGAGCTATGACTGTCCCTTGTTGCTTTGCTACCTTCTGCTCACAATGAACTGTTTCTCTTGTCTGCCACCCAACCCTGCCTTGAAGCTAGCTGGACTGAAACCTCTCCAAACTGTGAGCTAAGTAAACCTTTCCTCCTTTAACTCTGGGTGTCGGGCGTTCTGTCTCAACAGTGAGAAAAGTAACTAAAACAAAAAGTGAACAATCTATAGACTCACAAGTTGTGTTATACCAGTATCTGGACTCAGAGCTTCTTTAGCTGATAGTAGGAAATGTCCAGTAACAGACTGGACAACATTTCTCTTTTAAATTTTAAGAGAGCAGAAAGATTTTACATGTAAAAGACACACATACACATAGCTCTATACTTCTGTTTCTTAGAATAGCATCAGTACAAATATGGGCAAAATTTTTTAAAAACTTTTACATTGTGTCTAGAAATTTTACAGTAAATGTTATTACCTAATACCTAAATATTTTCAGTTGAAGATTTGCAAGAATTGAATTTCTATAACTTTAATAATTACATGTTCAATATCTGTTGATTTGCCTGATTTTGCTGCCATGTTTTGAGCATATGTGCATCAAATCTAGAAAGTCATGTGAATATTTACTAATTAAGAAAAAAGACTCAAAATCAGTGAATCTGACTTACTTGTAATGCTTTAATGGTTAATGATCACCAGTGTTTTGTTATAAAGTCATCAGGAATCACATACAGACAGTTTATATAAATTACCCACGTGATGCTCACCCATACAAACCAAATAAATAAGCAATCCCATTCTCTTCTCTTTGTTTATTTTTCTGTGTCATAATGGCACTTTTTAAAAACCCCACACACTGTTTCAGTTTTGTCTTTTCCATGCATGTTTCAATGACATACAAAATTAAAGGTCTGTAACTTGAGAGTTATCACAACCTGAGTTCTTTGGTTTTCCAGTCTTAAACCTTAAATCACAAATCATCCTTTGGATGGACTTCTTTTCTTATCTATTATGTAACTAGGAGAATAAGTGCTGCAAAACCGGAGGCAGAAAATAGTTTTGGCCCTAAGGCTATGCTGGACTTTGGAAATCTCAGATGTTGAAGGGGAGGTGGTAGAGGGCTGTGCTGGTGGCCTCTGGATCCATGACACTTGGGTGTCAGGAGCCTGAAGAGAGAGTAAAATGAGGGTTGAAGGAATATGGCTGGGGATTTATATTTTTCTTCCTGACCCAGTTCTAGGGATCAGCCTTGGGCACCGGAAAACTTTATGGACTGATGTTGATTACTCCATCTACTTACTACATTAAAAAAGTTATTTATATATGAACAATTATTCAGTCCTACTAGTGAAAATAAGGGTCTTAAAATATAGAGGATGTTAGATTGATCTAATTATATTACAGTCCATCGATAAGTGAGAATCCCTAACTCTTTCTTTTGATTAGAGAAATCAGTTGCAAAATAAGCATGACAGGAAAGTCGGACAGGACTAGGGATGGAGAGCAAGTCTCAGAAGGCAGCAGGAATGGAAAGAGGACGTTCACAGCAGGAGGAACCAGCAAAGCACTGCAGACCTGAGGATGCTATAGAGCACAGAGTGCATTTCTGCTCACACCTTGTTAAGCTCTCACAGTGACTGTGTGAAACAGAAAATGTAACGTCCCCAGTTTGCCCAGGAACACATGAGGAGTTAAAAGAGACAAAAAGCTGAAGTCACTTGGAAGTCATCTGAGAAATGGTAACCTGGAGGGCTGTAAGAAGCTCTAATATAGGCATCTACCTCAAAGTCTAATTCATCACTTGGCTGCTGCCCCATCGTCTTCGATTCCATGATTATGGCACAGATTTCACTTGTGAAAGATTCTATCATTTCATTTCAACAGTGCAGTATGAATTATATCACACTATTCAGCTTTTTACTTAATAGTCAAGAAAACAGACATACTTTTAATATGTTTTTCATCCAATTTAGCAATACATAGAAAATCACATTATATTCACTGCACAAGGGAAAACTGCTAGCCAAGAACATTGATTTCTATACAAAGTCTCTAAAATTCCATTTTAATAACCTATAGGGATGGTTTAGGAATTTTTAAAAATTATATGTTCACGTATAATGTCATTTTAAATTGGAAAAACGTGATTTGTGTCCTTCTTGTAGCCATTTTAAAACTCTTTGACCTTTGCTGAAAATAACATTCAGATTATAAGATAAATCATATTAATTATGAAGACATTGTTACATTTAATGCTAGTTGCCTAAAGCTGAATTCTTAGAAAGTTCACAGCTAAAGAGGGCAGATGTCGCTTGAGATTTCTTTTTCCCCTCTGCCTGTTCACACAACTTGACTTCAATGTTGCCGTCACTGAATGCTTCTCCTTTTGTCTCCTCTACTGTGTTCTCTCTTCGGGATAGCTTTCCTTTCTTCTGCATCATTGTAATTCCCGAGTTTCCATGCTTCCTTGCTGGTGACAAGGTTTCTTTTACTATACAATAGCAAACTGCAGACAGAAAGTTTTTCTTGAAGTTTTCATTCATAAATGCATAGACAATTGGATTACAGATGGAGTTGGAAAATCCAATTACTTGCACTATAGCAAAAATCATCTTGATTGTAACCTCATCATACTCCTTTTCAAAATTACCTGAAACAAAGTAATACTTTAGAATGCTTATTTGTTTTATTAAGCATAAAATAAAAATTCTGTTTAATGTCTTTACCAAAAACTTGAATTTGTGTTAATGGCTAAAGGTATAATAAGATCATTTGATGATATCTGGAAAATAACCTTTGTGATGAGTCTTCATGTGTACACAGTTTTGTCCTGCATGCATAGGCTCTTGCCAAACACATTTCAGCGTGAAGATTCAAAGTATTCTAACTTGATGACTGTAAGTTTCATGTAAACTAGAAGCAACCTTAACCCTCGAATATTCACTTGAATTGCAGAAACACAATCCTACTGAGAACCACATAGTCCTGAGTTATCAGAGAAAGTACACTGAAGGCCTGACTGAAATCCTAAGAATTATTAATTTCACAAGGTACAAGTCAAGTTGTAAATAGAGAAGACTCATATGATATTGCCCTTTCTCCATGTCAAATAGCTTAGGGACCACAGAAAGGAAAACATGGGAGATGAATCTGAAAGCTTTTCTTTATTGTCTGTAATAACTAAAGACTTAGTCATAGTCCCGCACTATGACATACCACATGTTGATCCAGGAATCTTGAAAGCATGAAGTAAATACATTCAGTATTTGATAGTGGATTACTCAAGAGAATAGCAATATATTTCAATGATTTGTTGACCATTCTGATAAGACATGAACTAGAAAGTCTATCAATGACAATGACAAACACTCACTATATTCAATCATCATGTGAACAACGTGGAAAGGAGCCCAGCACACAGCAAAGAGAGCCACTACTGTCACCATCATGATGACAGCTCGCTTCTTCTTCCTGCCCCACAAGGAAACAGTGTATCAGTTAACTTTCCCTTGGCAAATAAATGTGTTGCACTCATAACAAAGCTATTAGATAAAGCTTGAACCTCTCCACTCAACCATAATTTTTCAAAAGTTGTTCATGATAGGTTATGCGCTTATTATCAACTTTTTTTCAGTGATATGAGCCTCATGTTTATACTCCTCATATCATAAACATCCCTGTGATGTGTGCTCATCATGGGTCTAGCACTCTGTGGTATGCTTCATATGGCCTGGATCATGTTATTAAGCTTCCCTACAAGCTACTGGACAGATGCAGAAATTGAGGGACAGAAAAGGTCAAATAATTTGCAAAGTGAGCTGACCGATAAGAGGTATAATTTGGATTTGAACTTAGGCACTCTAACTCTAGTGACTACATTTTATTCACTATATATTGAAAGGCACTCATGCCTGTGATAGTAAATATCAATGTATATGAAATAAGAAAGGCCCTAAGCAGAGAACTAAAATGCAATCTTTTACTATATCTAAATAATATGGTTGGGTGATTCAAAGTAATTTTCTTCACTACTATAAAGTAGATTTACATTTGTGAGACATGCACATATTTGCATGGTGCCTTAACTCTATAAAAGTTCAGACTCATAATCTCCCATTTCCACCTGGTAACCCTTTCTTTTGAGGAAGCAGGACAACCAGCTCAGCAATGAGTGCTAGATACTGAGCAGGCCCTGGCCCTTGCACCAGGAAAAAGAGTCTTTATATAAAAACTGGGCACTAGAGGGCACTACACACTTGAAGAATTGATATGTATGTATAAATACACTCTATCAAATCACTAGATTTCTCCACATAAGGTATTGCTTGTTTTTGGTTTAATAATCACTCGATATAGACTAAAACAACAAATTATATGAACTAAAAGTGCCATACTTGTAAATTTTGTTCTAAAACTTCTCTTAAAGGATAAAACCAGACAGTGTAGCCCTTATGTAAAAATGAAACATATCAATAATAATTTAAAATGATTGGCATGCTCTGGTTTCAAGAAGTTGTCATACATGCTATCTCCTGTAAGTGGAAAGAAGTAAGGGTGGATTTTGACTGGGCCCTTGGACATACGGGGATAACACGCCTGGGGAATAAGAGTGCAGATCTACTGCTCATGGCTGGCAAGGGACGGAGAGGACAGCCGCCACCAGGTCCTGACACCACCCCACAGCTCTTCTTGCCATCATGTCACGTTTGCATATAGATGAAAATGTAGCAGTGCTCTAAATTCCAAATGTGTATCTATCTATAGCCTAAGTTCTTTAATTTAAGAACTGACGATCTTGCTCTTTCTTTCTGTCACACATAAAACCTCATAAAACCTTGAGGGTTTCAGTTCAGTCCGTGTGTAATTAAATTTGAATTACACATGATGCCTTGACTAATTACCTAGAGGTTCTGGTGTCTCTCTCAAATGCCCCTTCCAGTACAGCTTTAAAAGTATTTTAAGGAGAACTGAAGATTTCATGACAGACCTGGCTATTTTGGACATTTCTTTTCCATGGATAGTTCGAAGCACTGAACCATCTTCCACTCTTTTCTTGATCCAAAGTTCATAACCAATTTTACTATACAGGACAAGCATCACCATAAGAGGCAGGAGGAAGAGGATGACAAGGATGAAGGTGGTGTAGATTTTCTGGTGCCCTGGGCTGGCCCACTCTTCCAAGCAACAGATGTGTTCTTTTTCATATAGGAAGTCGTACTTGATCTTTACAGTAGGGATAATTCAGGTAAGAGAGCCAGTAGTCAGCATCAACAAAAACCAGAAGCAGCCCAGTATCATTACAATATGCAGCGTTTTTAAGCCCTTTCAAATTTGCCACAGGTACATATTTTAAATAACAATCATTTTTTATTATACAGCATTTTGTTGGAAAGCATAGTTTTTCCATCAGGATGTGTAAATTCTTAAGAGTGTGTATTTTTCTATTTTAAATGGAATTGAGGTCCACAGCTTATTTACTTTCATTTTTACCTTTGTCAACTTTATTTTCACTGTTCATACAGTTTCAATGAGCTGAAAGAGCACAATTACTAAAGTACACATTGAAAAATACTTTGTATTAATGCTAATTAGTTTAACACTAATTAAATGTATTAATTAATTTTTGGTTTATTTAATTGTTCAAAAATAGATTTGCAAAGTCATTAGACATATTCCCAGGAGAAGGTACTGAAAGCCATACTTTTAGTATTATTTCATATTATAATTGTCAGTTTCCTTGGAAACATATTAAAAAGGCAACAGTTAGATTTTAAATGCTGAGATGAATAAGAAATTGGATTAAAATTATTGCCAATCTAAAAATATTAAAATTTTATTTGTTTGATATTATTTCTGCTAGAATCATCTTATAAATTCTAAAAAATTAACAATACTAGAAAATTGTAAGAGGGCATATTTCAAGAATAAACTAAACATTTAAAGCATATTTTAAGAGACACATGCTTAATAGTTATAAAAAATAACAGACTTTATCAAGACATGTCATTTTAGACATTCTGGAACTTTTCAGATGAACACTTAGATTTTGGACATATTTTTGTCTACATTTCCAGAAATTTTATCACCCATCTTCCACATCAATTGATAAGGTAAGAAAAATCAAGTTCAGGTATAGATGTTATTAACAAATACAACTAGATGTGAAAGCTCCTATTAAAAAGTAAGTTGAAGCTTCAAACTCTCAACAAGTAGGTGATAAATGTGAAATCCATTCTGACTCCACATAAGCAGACTCTACAAGGGTTAGCAATCCTATATGGATATGGGTTGACATGTAACCCTTAAACTCTGTGCTGGTCTGGTAGCCTCAAAGTTGGTTCATGTAACCCTAGGGACGAGTAAACACTGATAGGTGGATTTATGGCAACCAATTTCCAATGCTCTATTTCTAGACACGACCTTCTCTAAACTTCCACTGCTTAAGATGGTGCCTGAAATTGAGATCTCAGGCTGGGTTGACATTCCCACTTCCTTTTTCATAATGACTATTTCCAAAATTGTAAAAGTCGTGTCTCTCACCCAATCCAAACTTTACCATGGGACACCAAAGAGAGGTCAGGGAAGAAACCTTGATCCAGACACCATAAACCCGTGATGGAGCCTTGAACTTTTCCTTGTCTTAAATAAATTTTCATTAAAGATAAACCCTGCCATTAGAAAAAGTGGTGTTTTGACGAGTGTTGGGATATTGTGAATTCACATTTTCATATGAGGAGGGGTAGAGGTGATGAGAATTTTAAGTTAATCTTTCTTCCATGCCCTGAAAGTGATTAAATATAGCACTTTTGAGAGACATCCCAGAGAATAAAGCAAAAAGACGATTAATGAGAAATGCAGAGGAAGGTGGTACTTTGTTTTATGATGGTGGGAATTTCAGGCTCCTTGCATTCTCTCTCAGACTCTCACTAGTAGAATTTAAGAGTGAGAGGGTGGCCACAGGATGCACATGAATGTACACATTCTCCTTTCAAAAAATAAAATCAGACTTTTTCCTGACAGGAAGCAAATCTGATTAGACTCATCTGTTTGACAGGGAGGATAGCTCTGTATAATTACGTTACATAGAATGTATTTTCTACAAACTGAGTTGTGTGTTTAAAATATATTGAGTGTATGGTAAAATAATTTCATTTTGAAAATGAATGGATCTGTTTGTTTTCTGTGGGACAGAAATGGACCCCACAATTGGGAGCTAGATCAAGTCATTTATTAGAGACTCTATCAGTGTGAGTTTTCTCCTGGAGAGGAGGCAGTGTCTGCAGAAAGGTGTTGTTGGTACAAGTTGTGCGCAGCAGCTGAAAGGTCTTCCCAAGCAAATGACTGGGGAAGGCAATCACTTGAAGCCTCAACAGTGTGAACTTGGAAGCTAGGAAGCTAAGAACACATCCAGGTCCACAGTCTTACCCAGAGGGCACCAATCCAGAAGACAGGTGCCTCTTCCTCTCTGGATTCTCATGGGTTCCAGAAGGAAGAGAAAAGTAGCCAGTAGAATGGAGTGAGGACAAGGGGAGAATGAGAACCAAGAGGCAAGGAAATGAAAAAACTGACCATAGTGCTCCTTCATATTTTAGACTTAAAATCAATTCAAGCTGAAGAAAAAGTAATGTTTTAATTTGATCAAGGGCATGAATTTATGTGATTGTGTATTAGACTGGATATTTTATAACAGAACTAAAGTGGTTCTTGGAGTGAATGTAACCAAGGAATTTGATTACTGGAATGACTGGAGGAGTTACAAGGTCTGCTCAAGGTGTCATCCATGATCTTTCATCATAAAGACTGGGTAGTTCTTAGATACCATTTGTATAGGTAGCAAGGAATAGGAAAAATTGAATTCTGCTCCCATATACAGAGCTCAGCTCATTCAATATGCCAGTGACATAAAAATTACAAGGCTACTTTTTACATGTAATCTTACCTAGGGTTCATTTTATAGCCATGCTGATGGATGTGGCAGGTCCAGTATGGTTTCACATGTGCCTATCTTGATTTTTAAAAGTACAAAGGGGTATATCGCTGCATAAATTGTGTGGGGGACTATGTGAGCACCCCAACTCTCTTTGAAAACTACTACCCATGGGGCTGGGGATTTAGCTCAGAGGCTAAGTGCCTGCCTAGCAAGTGCAAGGTCATGAGTTCGATTCCTGGTACCGGAAGAAAAACAAAAAACAAAACAAAACAAAAACAAGCAAGCAAACAAACAAACAAACAAAAAGACTACTACCCATGTTGGAGTACAAGACATTTCAAAGGAGGGGCTGTGCCAACACACTGCTCCCTTTACTGGTCCTATCTCACAAAGGAAGAGAGAATGGATAAAGTGATCCCCTACTGTATCTTCAATTCAGATTCCAATTTGTTAGTGAATAAGAGGCAAGTAAGAAAGGACTTACAGAGAAGAATCAACTGATAAGTAAATAGCCTATTACAAATGTTTATGTGACCTAAGCATAAAAGAAAAATCAAAGCAATCATTGAATTCTTAACTTGTAACAAGACACTGGGTGCATGCTCAAGTTGCAGAAAAATATAAGAAGTGACTTTGGATCTTTAAAAAGGTTTTACTTTAAAGTAAAAATACAGTATCTAAACAAGTAGATGAGACAGAAGAAAAAATAACCTTAAAACAAATTATTTTATTCCATTTGAAAGACTTCTAGTGAGGTAACTGAGATCACACAAAGTGTTTCACTCTTGAAAGAAAAAAATGATTATAATTAAGAAGAGCAGGAAAACCTTTCAATAATATGATTATCAGCCCCAAACCCAAATCTACCTCAAGTCGTTGCACATGCCACATGGGTGAACCTACGATGACTGCCACCAGCCAGACCACACCTGCAAAATACGAAAAATATCAGAACATGATTCAGCTAAGTAAAATGTACCCATGCTTAATTCTTTCACCACCCAAACTCCCTATCTCCAGTGCAGCCCATTTCTTCCGACCTAGGGCAGGCAATGATCTCACAGGCTCTTGATTCTTTTACCATCCTTGAAGTTGTTTCTGTAATAGTCATTCCCAAAGAAATGTTAAATGTTAAAAACACTTTAATAGTGTTCTATCCCCTTGTGATAAAACCCACAATTTATAGCATTGCCCATGAAGTTCTTTCTCTCCTCTTTTCCTTTCAGCAAAGGTCTTCACATCCCAATCCTCTCATGAGGAAAGACAAGGTGTTGGCTTCAGTTCCCTTATGTTGATCTTGGGAGGTGGTACATTATTAAAAATCTAGACATTTTTTAATTCATTCAAGGAAAGATGTGATGTAAATCTGAAAATAATTAAAACTCATCTATATTCTCCCTATTGTTTATCTGTTCATTTCTAGCTATTTAATTTTTTTTATTTTAAAAATAAGAGGAAAACATTAACAGACAGACAACGTTTTACAAAATAGCAAGAGAACAGTACAGAC
>NW_004955428.1:19272311-19281310 GCF_000276665.1 Chinchilla lanigera | reverse complement strand
AACCCTACAATCCAACAGTAGATAAATTTTTATAATGGCAACAAATGTTCGCTCATTCCTTTCACTTGATATGTTAGTAAAAACTGCTGCCTTTGATGATTATAGATGTTTGCTATGTCTCTGATTTTTTAGTGATGTTAAATTTAAACCACTGTGAAACACATTAACATTTTAAGTGTTCAAATATAATTACTGAGTAGAAAGATTCTTCCATTTTACTGTGCTATGCTTCGGGATATTCATTAAACTTTATAATATATCATGAGGTGTGCATCCCTCATAACTTGCTGAATCAGGAATGGTTATAGTGGGCTGAGGATTCAAGAATGCCTGAGGCAAATGTACAAAGTGGGTGGAATCTGTCTCTGCAGGCACGTCTAGGATTGCTCTGTATTCTCATGTGTGCTGTGACAGTGCACTGTTATGTACACATCCCCAGTCCCACTAAAGGATACTGCTGTTGTTCTCCACTTTTTAAAAACACACTTCCTTCCTCTAATCATAATTACCTGCCCTTGTTAGCTTAAAACCTTCTTATCCGAGGATGATGAGTTCCTAATCTATTGAATATTAATGTGGCAATGTTACTGATAGGTCATGATTAACTGAATGAGATGTTTCAAAATTTAGGATTTAAATGGAAGAAGCACACCTGAAATGAAAGAATTTTCCATGTTATAGTGGACCTAATGGAGAAATGAGGATGGGTAATACCAAGAGAGGGTTCAAACCCTGAAATTGCATGCTCATGCTTACTAGTTAAGCAAAAAGCTACTCTCAGAATAGATGGTTCCCTTTGTCCCACATTGCTACTGCACTTGGGACACCTGCTGGCTCACCTAGCATTGTAAAAGCTCTTTGGTTGGTGTACTGCCACTTCATCTTAAAGGGGTGAACGAGTCCCTGGTGCCTTTCCACAGCAATGCAGGTCATAGTGAGAATTTCGGTCACAATAGCAGTAGACTGGACAAAAGGCACCATCTTGCAAATGAAGGCACCTGCAGCAAGGAGATAAGACAAGTCATACATCAGAAAGAATAAAGTTTTGTCTGTCTCTTTGTAATTATCAAAGTTGGTCATTGCAGAGCATTTGCTCAAAAGCTTCATGACTATAACTGTATTGAATCAAAATAATTGAGAAAGTTTTCATTGCCTTATGCTTTCATTCTATTACTGCATTGTTAGTTCCCAAGTGCTATGTAACTATGTATAATAAAAAGACGGAGAACCAACCAGTATTTAGCTATTGACAATAGGTCAAAGAAAAACATCAGATCAGTCTGATCATTGCTCGGGGGAAAACAAAGTCAATGTGAACGAGTCTCCTGGCCTCTATACTACAGAGTAACCTTTGATTTTTCATTCCTTTTGATTCTCTGTCATATCAAAACAAAGGAAGAGTTCTCATCAAAGACTCTTAGATATTCTTTTATTTTTATTCTCCTTTTACTCCAAGTCTAAAACTTTATACCATTACATGCCATTTAAAATTTGGAGAACCTAGTCTGTGCATCTCTGCTCTTGAGTCCATCTTGCTCTCTGCTTCCAAATGATTTATTTCCAACTATCAGAAAATCGAAACCTCAGGGCATGCAAACTCAGAAGCCTTGGAGGCCACGCATTCCACATGTGCACCAAAAGCAGACATTTTTGGCTGATCTTCTCTCACTAATGCTCTGCCCACCTCTGCCTCAGTACTTCTAGAAAGGCTCCTAGACTGAAACCTCCAACCAAAGGTCTTTGCATGGTTTTTCCTCCTTCTGGGGCTGCTGTTGTCTAAAGTAACTCCCTCACAGAGTTCACTGAAGTCTTCACTGAAATGGCCCTCGGATATTTAACTCTATGTCAATTTGACTGAGCAAAGATGGCTGGGAAATGCTTTGGTTGTGTCTGTAGATGTGTTTCTGGCAGAACTTAGCATTTGTATCGGTACAGTCAGTAAAAGGGATCACCCCAGTATGGACGTCATCATCCAATCCATTTGGCACATGAATAGAAAGTCCAGCGGAGAATGGAAGAAGGGGAGAACTTTCTATCTGCTTAAACTGGAACATCCAGCTTTTCCTACACTTGGACATCAGCCCTTCTGGATCTCAGGCCTTCAAGGGTGAGCTAGAGCCACACCAGATTTTCTGCGTCTCTGGGTTACCGACAGCAGAGTGAGGGTGTCGTAGTTCCCATAATCATGTAAGCCAATCCTTCAAAATAAATCTCTTCTATATACCTCACAGATCCTGTTCACTTATTTTTCTTCCGGAGAACCCTAACACACTCACCTTGTCAGTGTGGCCAACCTAATCTAACAGCTATATGTTTAATGGCAGCTTGTACTCTCCCTTTATCATCCTTTTATTGTTTATTGAAACTCTTCCTATCTGTACCAGAATATAAATACCCAATCGCAAAGATTTTTGCCTGTTTCCTTCACTGATATATTCCTAACATTTGGAGTGGCACAGAGTAGGCCCTCAATACATATTTATTGAACTGAAGAGAAGTAATTACTAAGGGGCCCTGAACCTCCAAAGGAATCCCATTCAATGATGAAGAGCTCCTAATAAAAAGGTACTTTTCGGTTCTAACCATTCCTAGTGTTACTTTCAGTCTCAATACTAAGCAACTGTCTTTTCCAAAAAGCTGCTCCTTACATATTTGAAAGAAGCTTTGTGTCAAGGCTTGTCTTTTCTAATTACCCCAGCCATTTCTCATTTGCTTGTTAGACCACTCAATTCCTTGGACCCTGTAGACAGTAGCCTACTATGCTAAAGTAGGCTGCAGAGGGCAGAACTGTGGGACTGCCTCCTCCTCAAGTTTTCTGTACTTGTAACTAGGTTTATGTCACCATTTATGTGCTAGACTTTTCAAATAGTTGGCTTCTGTTGAGCTTGAAATCAATTTTGAATGAGCTGTATCAACTTAATGGAACTTTTTGTTAACCTAAAATGTTTTATGCCTATGAGTAAGGGGGAAAGAAATTTAGATACCAGTCTAGAAACTACTTGCTTTTCAATCTCTTTCTAGAGCTTTAAATGGAAACCCAAGAGCCTGTCCCACTCACTTCCATTCCCTGTTTTTATTGTATAAATTCTAACCCTGTTCAAAGTTAAGGCCCTTTCTTGCTTAGAAAGATACTGTACTTTAGATGCCAAGGGCAGGGATTCCTCTCAATACTAATAAATTTCACTGTATTTGAATCCTTACATTGCCATTGAGTTAATTTACCTCAAATCCTATTTTAGATGTGATATTTGAAATGAATGAATATTAAATGAATATGTTAATAAACTATTAATCCTGTTTCTTATCACTTTTTCTTTAAAATTTGATCAGTTTTTCTATGCTTTTGAAGTTATTTACAAAATTGTGGAATAGGCAAGCACAAGGTCATGAGTTCGATTTCTGGTACCAGAAGAAAAACAAACAAACAAACAAATTGTGAAATAGTCCAAATTTACAGAAAGACAAGAAAAAAATTTTCATTAAATAGACATAGGTGCATTGTCACTATATTTTAGGTAAAACTATCCTAGGAAATAAGAAATTTTTCTTACACTGCTCATTGTAGTGTTACCCCATTTTAAATATACTCATTTTGTCCATCATTGCGGCGTAAGACATGTCTCAGTTGATATTCTGACATTTGGATACATTCTTGATTTACCTGATCCATTCATTAACCACTTTGTGCCTGATTTTAAATTTACAAAAAGATATTAGTTTTAAATCCTGTATGAACCAAATTAAAGTTAATAGGGCCTTCTGATACTGTATGGGTACTCTTCAGAATTATTTCATTGGGATATAAAGAAGTTAAGGGGCCTCCTGTTCTATTCACATTAATTTCTCCAAAACAATTTGGCATTTCAAAAACAAATGATAATCATATAGTTGGATCCTTCATGATTGTGAAGAGATCTTCTGGTTTTACAATTGCTGCCACGTGGTGGGAAGTAATATGCCTGAAAATGTATATTTGTGTTTGTTTTATTTTTTCACATTTTGTGAGCAAAGCACATTTATTAAAAATTTTAAATTTTCTAGTAAAAAAGATAGTAATAGCACCTGTCTTAAGACTAATATATTTCAAAAAATGACATAAGTATCCAGGACAAGAATTCTTTTTAATAAATGGCAGGCAGCCCAATTAATAGAACTGAGGTGGATTTGGTACACTTAGAGCTCAGTTATTAAAGGAAATCTAATTTAATAACTATTTTCCAAATGAAAATACTTCATCTCAAAGGAATCAACTGATATGCTCATGTCAACATAGCTACTCACAGACAGAATCAGGCCATGAATGCAGTTGCTCTAACTCTACTTCATTCCCTTACATCACCTTCACTTATCTGAATGCAACCATGGTATGTGACAGTTTTCTTAAAAACATGCTCATAAATTATCTGTTTGGTAACCTACTTGATAATTCAGCACCAGGCTATATTTCTATAATCTGTCACCTTAGCCTTTAAATAATTTGAGACAGCATTAGTCCAACATCTGACACTTCCCATAGCAACATCCTAAATTACTGGCAGTGGTTCCTTGATCATATCTGCAAGTTTCTTCAATGTTGTGGCAAGTGCTTCATTTAAGATGTAGATTTTAAGTTCTTTAAAAAAAAACATGTACATGTTCTTTTGCTATCAACTCACTTATCTTCAGTATTTATTTTTATTCTATCTTTATCCTTTTTTAATTGGAAGAACATTTTTTCAAGGTTTATAAGACCAAAGCAAAATACACATCAAAGAGTCTAGGATTTTCCTTACCCTTCATTGTGCTTTCATTATTGTCCTTTCTTTTCTTATTCAGTTCCTTGTTCTGATTATCTCTGATGTCTCTTTGATCAACTTCTTCTTCACTTTATCTTCCCCACTGTAAATAACATAGGTCTAATCTGTCTTGTAAGAATATGTCCCTGTGACATTTCTTCTTATCAATAGTACTTTTAAATTGGAATAGTCCTAAATTCCCTTTTAGGATGTTGTTTCCTTGGAATGCTCTTTTCTTTTATCCCATATATGATTACACAGTTTTACATCAGGATTGTATTTCTTAAAGCTTGCTGAAGCAGATATGTCTCAAATTTTGATTAGTCAGGATCCACTTGCATTTTTCCTAATTTCCATCTAGAACATTGAGTCTCCTCACCAGGAGCAGATTCAATTAAAAGCCTCTAATGAGGAAGACAAGGCAGGAATAGAGGAAGTCCTCCAAGAGCTGAAAGAGTATAATATAAGTGGAAAAGAGGTTTGAAGTGGTATGAATATGGGCTAATGTCAAGTGCTAATAGATATATGCCTAATGCTACCAACCTCTGAGTACCTTTGATCCCTACCCACAGTGTGAGTCCATTCCTCCAACTTGATAATGATGCTACTGAGCACCCAAAGTCTGTGCAGTACATTCTTTGAAGCCAAATAGCTATCAACTGTTGCTTGTAACCAAGTAAATTAATTTCATATACTTTTTTGCTACTTTTATCTTTGAAAGGTAGATTTCCTTAAATGTAATATATTATGATTGATGTTCTTTCTCTGTGTACTACTAATTCTAACATAAGACAGTCTCAAATCCTAGTAATGTAATTTGACCTCAGTGATGCTTTCATTTCTACTATGTCTGAGTCTTGCATAAGAAACTACAGTAGTTTGTTTTATCTATTGGATTTGGAACAAATGTTCTAGCTGAACATCTACTTGTTTCCATTTCTAGCTTTAATTCCTTTATACAACTTTATTTCCCAAAACATAAACCTTTAATTCTCAATGGACGTAGTGTTCAGTATCCTATTTGTCCCTCCTTAGTGGCTTCCACACCCAGAGCAGGTCTCATGATTCAAACAAAAGCAAGACATCATTATTTTAAAGCATAATGCTTGAACACTGAAAACAGTTTGGATCTTATTTGTTTTCAATGTAGTGTAAGAATGATTTTTAAAAGGATTCAAGAGGAAAAGGTGGAACTAGAAAGAGTATCCATTCATAAGACTAAATAACTCTTTTATTAATTTGAAAATAGAATAATGAGCTATCACTGCATAACAATAATAACCACATTGTGTTTATTTGTGAATTTATTCCAAGGTTGACAAAAAATAGAATGAAGCATTTGCAGTTGTACAAATGAGAGTCTACTTTCCATAACTACTGTTTGAAATAACACAATCTGGTATTGCCTTAATTACCTATACCAAATAAACCATATTCAAAAAATCTCTGTGATTTTTGTCACAGTATAGCCTGCAAAGTTCTAGTTTTGTCCAACATAGTTCTTAGGCACCTGCTCTGAGAAAATTGACCAAATCCTGAGCACTATTTCATGTTCTATAGAAAGGAACAAATTAAATATAGTCAAAGTTAGAATTATGCAATTATGGCTGGGAATAACAGCAGACCAGGACAGTAGAGTTCTTTAACTTCAAAATCCTTCTAGAAATGGTCCAGGCCAGGGGCTTTTTATCAGTGTGCTGAGTACCATATCCCTGCAGGGCTGCTCTGAAGTCATGTGCTTTGAATGCTCAACATAGAAAAGAAATAGAATCCACAAAACATATTTAATCAGATATCCAGAAGATTAGAAATTCTATTGAAAGTATATGAAGAAAAATGAACAAATGTGAGGACAAAATACCAGACCGAGAAGACAGGATTAGGTCCAGGGATATAGCTCAGCAGCATAGCCCCTGCCTGGCAAGTGCAAGGTCCTGAGTTCAATTACCAATAACAAACAAACAAACAAACAAAAAAGAAGACAGGATTGGAGTTTGCAATTATGGAAGGAAAGATTTCTTGAAAGCTGCAAGGGACCATGAAAAATCAATCTAACAGCTACTAGGTGATGCAAAGCATAACAAGGTTGACTGGAGTCAATGAAAAGTAGGACATAGTACACACAGCATAAAAAACCTCTTACAAAAGTAGTGGCATAAAACTTTCTGAGCATTGGAAAAGAATTTTACATTTAGTAAAGCAGGCATATAGAACTCCAATTAGCCATGATCAAAGAAAAATCTACTGCAAGGCATATAATAGTCAGGATCCCAGAAATTCAGCACAAGAACAGAATATTAAAAGCTGTTAGAGAAAAAAAAATCACATATAAAGGAAAGCCAATAAGACTTACAACAGACTTCTCAACCCAAAACCTTAAATCAAGGAGCACATGGACTGAAATATTTCAAACTCAAAAAAGAAAAACAACTCCCACCCAGATTTATATATCCTGCAAAACTATCTTTCAAAATTAATTGAGAAATAAGATAATTCCATGCAAAGAACACCTGGAGAATTTCATGGTTACAACACCAGTACTCCAGAATATTGTGAAGGACATTCTAGAGAGAATGTATCCTACAAGACAATGAACCCCAACAGAATGAATCTATCAGGTAAGGCAAGTAATTAAACAGAGGGTAAAGAAAGAGAACCAACAATAGGAAAAGATGAGTCAATACATATGATTTAAACCTTCAGTGTGATGGTCTTCATTCAGCAATCAACTAAAGAGACTGGCAGAATGGAATAAGAAAGAAGTTCCAACAATATGCTGCACAAAAGAAACACATTTAAACTCAAAAAGATATTCATTGATTGTAAGCCAAAGGAATAAAACAATACTCATTCAATAGGAACCAAGAAAAAAGCAGGGTAGCTATTCTACTCACAGACAAAGAGGATTTAGCCAAGATTGGTCAAGAAAGATGAAGAAGATCACTACATTCTTGTTAAGGAAACAATCCAAGAGGAAGAGATAACAATCATAAATATATATGCACTAAAGACCATGTAAACAACTATATAAAACAAGTATTACCAGACCTGAAAAATCAAATAACACTAACCAAATGTAATGGAGGACCTCTACCCCACTGCCACAAATAGATCAACTAGACAAAAAATCATCAAAGAATTATCAGAAGTGAAAGAATGTTTTGAGCAAATGGATTTAGTAGACATATACAGAGTGTTGCACCTTACAATATCAAGATACACATTCTTCTCAGTTGCACACAGGACTTGCTTCAAAATAGCCCACATAGTAGCTCAAAGAATATAAGTAAAAGCAAAGGAATTGAAATTTCCCATGCATATTATCAGACCATAGTGTAATGAAACTGTAAGTCAAAGGCAAAAGAAATCACAAAATATCATAAACACAAGGACTTTAAATAATACTCTCCTGAGCAACCATGAGCTACAGATGAATTTAAAGAACTCAGACAGTTTCTACAATTAAATGGTGATGCCAGTCTAACATATCAGAACTGTTGGAAAGCAATGAATGCAGCTCTCAACGGAAATCTATAGCAGTAAATTCCAACATTAGAAATACAAAGCAAGCTCAAATAAGCAACCTAATGTTGAAACTCAAGCTTTAGAAAAGGCAGAGCAAATCAAGTCAAAAGCTCAGATGAGGGAGGATATTATAAAAGTCAGAGAATAAATTAATGCAATTGAGACTAAGAAAGCAATACAAAGAATCAATGAATCAAAGAGTTGGTTCTTTGAAAGATTAAATAAAATTGACAAATCCTTAGCCAACTTTATCAAGAAAAGGAAAAGACCCTCAAATCCATACAGTTAGGAATAAAAAGGTTGAAATCAAAATGAATGCTGCAGAAATCCAGGTTATCTATACCCATTTTGAGAACCTGTATTCTAGTAAGATGGAAGACACAGAAGAAATGGAGAGATTCCTAGATACATATCAATTATCAAAGCTGAATCAAGAAGACATAAAAATTTTAAATAACCCAATATCAGTCAATGAAATTAAAGATGTAGTTAACAACCTACCAACAAAAATAATCCAGGTCCTGATGGATTCACTGTTGAATTCGACAAGAAATTTAGAGAAGATTGAATACCTACCGTTACTCCTCAAGCTCTTTAATGAAATTGAAAGGGCAATAATACTCCCAAACTCAGTCCTGGAGGCAAGCATTACCCTCATATCAAAATCAAAAAAGGTTCAAACCAAGAAAGAGAGCCACA
>NW_004955428.1:19263711-19271612 GCF_000276665.1 Chinchilla lanigera | reverse complement strand
AGAAAATTAGGGAAACCACACCTTTCATAATAGCATGCAAAGAAATGAAATACTTAGGAATCAATCTAACAAAGGAAGTAAAAGACTTACACTGAAAACTATAGTACTCTTTAAAAGAAGATTGAGGAGGATATCAGAAAATGGAAAGATACCCTTATTCCTGGGTAGGAAAAACCAATATAGTGAAAGTTGCTATACTCCCAAAATTGTTATACAGATTTAATGCCATGCTGACCAAAATACAAATAGAATATTTCACAGAATTAGAGAAAATTAGCCTAAATTTCATTTGAAACCAGGGGCATCATAATCCCTGACTTGAAATTATACTACAAAGCTACAGTGATGAAAACAGCATTGTACTGGCCAAAAAAAAAAAAAATCTTGGAGGATCAGTGAGACAGAGTAGAAGATGAAGAAACATTTTCACACTCAGCCAAACACACTCAGCCACCTTGTCTTGACAAAAGAGACCAAACACCTTCACTAGAAGAAAGATAGCTTCTTTAATAAGTGGTGCTAGAAAAACTGGCTTTCCACATGTCAAAATTTAAAACTAGACCCATACCTCTCACCATGCATTAAACTAAAATCTAAATGGATCAAAGATCTAAATATTCAAATAGAAACACTGAATTTGCTGGAAAATAGAATAGGTAGACCCCTTGGAGACACAGATATAAGCAAAGACTTTCTGAACAAAACCCAGTCACATGGGAAAAATCATAAAGAATCAACAACTGGGATCTCATCTTATTACAAAGCTGGTGCACAACAGAAAAACCAACAGAGTGAAGGGACAACCCATAGTGTGGGAAAAAGTGTTGCCAACTGTGCCTCAGACAAAAGGCTAATATCTAGAACATATAAAGGACCCAAAAAGACCAGACCCCCAAATTTAAAGACCCAATCCAAAAGTAGGCTCTTAAAATGAATAGACATTTCTCAGATGAAGAAGTACACAGTAAATAAATATATATATAAAAAAAGTTCAACATCACAGGTCATCATAGAGATGTAAATTAAAACAATGAGATTCCATTTCACTCCAGAAATCAACTAGTAACAAATGTTGGTGGGACTGTGGGGAAAAAGGAACCCTTCTCCACTGCTGGTGAGAGTGTAGATGGGTGCACCCACTGTGTAAATCACTGTGGGAATCACTGTGGAGATTCTTCAGAACACTAAAGTCAGAGGTTTCATTTGACCCAGGTATTCCTTCTTGATATCTTCCCAAAAGAATGAAAAGTATCATGCCACAGAGATATATGAATACCAGTGTCTATAGCAGCACAGTCTGTAGTAGCTAAATATTGGAAACAGCCCAAATGTCCATAAATCAATGAATGGGTGAAGATGTGGTTGTTTTATACAATGGTGTACTGCTCTGCTATAAAAAGAGTAAACTTGAGACATTTCTAGGTAAATGGATGATAATAAAGTACATTTAAGCAAAATAAATTTGAAATATGTTCAAATATAGTATAGTTTCTCTGGTAGGAGAAATCAAAAAGTGTAGATAAATACTAATGTGTATAACAGATATTGTGAAATATGAAGAAAATGTTTAATTGGGAAGAAGAAGTAGGGCAAGGGAGGGAAAAGGAAAAGAAAAGGAGAAAGAATAGAAGGAAAAAATGAAAGCAAAACTTTTGTAAATAAGGAGGGAAAACCAGGTGTGGTGGCACACACCTATAATCCCAGCACTCAGGAGGCTGAGGCAGGAGGGTCCTTGGGAGTTCAAGGCCAGCCTGGGCTACAAAGTGAACCCAAGGCCAGCCTGAACTATACAGAGAGACTTTGTGTCAAAAAAGACAAAAAAAAAAAAAAAAAAGGAGGGAAAGAGAGGTTCAAAGGGATTAGGAAGGGAGGGAAAGAGAAAAATGAAAATATATTATGTGCAGCTAAATTTCCATATGATGACTGTCATCATTATGTATATCTGAAATATACCAATTAAAATAATGGAAAAAAACAACACAGAGGGATCCTTTGTGCACATTCAGTTTCCCACTATGCTAACTCCTAGTAAAACTCTACTAGAGTATGAACTTCAGATATACATAGATGTTGATAGAATCCTTTGACTCTATTCAGACTTCCTAGCTGTGTATTTGTGTGTGTGTGTTCTGTACAACTTTGTGATTTGTCGAGGTTTGTGTATCCACCACTACAGTGAAGATACTGAATCATTCTAACACCACAAGTGTTCCTCCTGTTGTCATGTTTTTATAATTACACCCATATCCTCTCTCTTTCATCTCTTCCTGTCCCCGATTCCTGGAAGCTGCTAATTTCTCTCTATTTCTAAATTTTTCTCACTCCAAAAATGTTCCATAAATGGAGTCATTGAGATTGTCTTTTTCATTTAACTTAATTTCCTGGCAGCTCATCCATGCTGCTTTACCTGTGAGCGATTTGTCACTTTGTGTTGCTGAGCAGTGTGTCCTTCCACACATACACATCGCCATTTGCTTAGTCACCACACTGAAGGCCATTTGAGCTGGTGCCAGTTGTTAACACAAATAAAGCAATTATGAATATTCACTTACAGGTTTTGATGTCAATTCAGATTTTCACATTTTGGGATAAGTGCCTCAAATCATATTCTGAATTGTTGACAATTGGGTGTTTAGTTTCAATAGAAACCGCCAAACTCTTCCAGAGTGGTTTTGCTGTTTATATTCTAACTGACAATGTAAAATGGATCCAGTTACTTTCTTCATAACCTCATCAGTATTTGGTGTTGTCCCTATTTTATTTACTTATTTTTAAATGTTCTTCATAGTGGTAACTGGTAATGGTTTAAATTTGAATTTCCCTGATGATCAACAATACTGAACATTTTCTTACATGCTTATTTGCTATCTGTATGTCCTCTGATGAAATGTTTCTTTGTATCTTTTGTTCATTTTTTAAATGAGTATTTTATCTTATGCCTGAGTTTTTAAATAACCCATGTATTACACTTTATCACAACTGTGCTTTTTAAGTATTATCTTCCAGTCCATAGCTTGTCTTTTCATTTCTTCATAAGGATTTTTCCAGAGCAAAAGTGTTTAATTTTGCACCACTCTAGAAATCAATCTGAAAAAACTGGGATTAGAGGTCCCATTTAAGCCAGCTATTCTCCTTCTGGATATTTTCCCAGAAAAATTAAAAACTTCATATGACAGTGATATATGTATACCCATGTTTATAGCAGCACAATTTGTCATAGATAAATCTTGGAAACAACCCAAATATCCAGCAACTGAGGAATGGATAAAAAGATGTGGTATTTTTATACAATGGATTACTACTCAGTTATAAAGAAAGATAAACTTGAGATATTTATAGGGAAATGGATCCAACTTCAGTCCATACTTATAAGTGAAATAAATCAGTCTCACCTGTATAAACATCAAATTGTCTCCCTAGTGTAAAAAGTTGAAAGAGTAAATAAGACTCAAAATGTACAACAGATACTGTGAAACAGAAAGAAAATGCTAAAAAAGGAAAGAGAAATTGGAGTAAGATAAAGGAGAAAAAAAGAAAAGAAAAAGGAAAAAATATATACATACACAGACATACAAGATAGTTAAGATAGATATACTACTAATTGCTATTAATTCATTGAAAGGATAGGTATATACCTATATTTCTTGATCAGTTTTCCATGCCTGTATCTTGTAAAATGAGGAACTACTTTGAAGATAACAATGTACAGTGTACTGAACATGGTTACTTTCCTACAATCTTGTTTTGAAATTTTATACGATTGTTTTTATTATTTTCTTCTCTTTAAAATTAAAAAAAATTAATGAAGTCCAATTTATCAATTACTCCTTTTTTGAGGGTGCTGTTAGTGAGTTAAAGAGTCTAAGAACTCTGTACCTACCTCTGAAGAGTTTTTCTCTTTTTCCCTAAAAGGTTACATAGTGATATATTTACATTTAAATTTATACAAGTAATTTTGAGTAAACTTTCATATAAGGCACAGGATTTACTTTGATATTTTTGTTTTTGTTTTAGTCTATATATGTCCAGGTTCTCTACCACCATTTATTGACTGAGCTTTCTTTAATTGAATCATGCCATTGTCAAAAATCATTTTAGCCTATTTTTGTGGCTTTGTTTTGTATCCTCTCCTCTTTTCCACTAGTCATTAGTCCCTCTGCCAATATCACATTGTCTTGGGTGTTTTTATCCATATGGTTAGCTTTAATATTGGGTTGAATGATTCTTCCCACTTTATACTGCTGTATCAGGGTTATTTTTAAGGTTATTGTAGGGCCTGTGTCTACAAAACTCCTTGCCATGATTTACCAGCAAAATTACATTTAAACTGTAGATCGATATAGAATTGGCATATTAAATATGTTGAATCTTTCAATACATAAACACATGTTGCTGTAATTATTGACATATTCTTCAGTGATTTTCATCAGCCTTTTGTACTTTTCAGCATACAGAATCTATATTTTGTTAAGTGTTTATCTAAATATTTCATTTGAATATGTCTTGTAGTAATGATGGTATTGTTTTCATTTTAGTTTCTGCATGTTGCTTATTAGTGTATTATAACAAAAATGATTTTTATGTTTATCTTTTATCCACTGGCTGGTTATATATTACTTTTAGATGTTTTTTGCATATTCCTTGTAATGTGCTATGTACAAAGTAATGCCATCCACAAATGAAAATGGGTTTATTTCTTCTTTTCAAATCTACATGGAAGGCTGGGGATATAGCTCAGTGGTGCAAGCACCTGCCTGGCAAGTGTAAGGTCCTGAGTTCGATTCCCAATACAAAAAAAAATTGACATGTATTTATTTATTATCTTGGGTCATTTAAGTCTCTTGAGTGCTACACTGAGTAAGAGTGGTGAGCTCGGCATGGTGGCACACACCTATGATCTCAGCACTTGGGAGGCTGAGGCAGGAGAATCACTGTGAGTTCAAGGCCAGCCTGGGCTACAAAGTGAGGTCAAAGCCAGCCTGAACTGTACAGTGAGACCCTGTCTCAAAAAGACAAGAAAAAAAAAAAAGAATAAGAGTGGTGGGAGTAGACATCTTGTCTTGTTCTCAATCTTAGAAGACAATATTCAGTATTTAACCACTAAAAATAATAGTAGCTGTGGATCTTGTATGATTCCCTTATCATGCTAAGGCAGTTCCTCTCTATTACTAATTTGCCAAGAATTAATAAATGGACGGGTGCTAAAATGTGTGAAATGTTTCTTCTGTGTCATTTCATATGTTTCATGTTTAGCCTGTTGATTACCATGTTTCTTCTTTAGCCTGTCGATTATCATGATTACTACTGTTGTTGAATATTGAGCAGCCTTTCATACCCAGGATAAATTCCAATTAGTCACTGTGTGTAATCTTTTTATACAATTTTTATTTTATTCTGTCCTCTAATACACAACATACTAGGGGTTTTATGTCTAAGTAATGAGAGAGAATGGTCTGCAGTATTTGTTCTGTTTTGTTTTATTTTTATTATACTGTCTTTGTTCAGTGTGTCAGGGATATAAAAGCTTCAAAAATGAGCTGAGAAGTATTTCTTTCTTTTTTATTTTCTGAAAGAGTTTTTGTAAAATAGACATTTGTGGCCTAGTGATTTCATATAGGTTTGGAGAGTTCTTTCTTGGGTGATTTATAGTTATGAACTCAATTTTTTTATCTATTCCTTTAAAACATAATTTTTCAAAGAACTATAACCCTGTGATCCAAAATCAGAGAGGCTAACATGAAAAAGAATGGGTTTCTCCTACTCTTTAACACTTGTTCTAAATTCTTTGGCCGGTACATCACATCTCTAAATAGGTATTTTTATATATTTTTTCTTAACTTACTGATTTTAGACAGCATATACTTATTTCCTTCTAGGAAAATGAACTCCTTGCTTCACTGTTATCATTTGCCCCTACTTGCATCTCACACAACTTCTAATTTTCTTGTAGTTATGAAACACTTCAACATCTTCTTTGGAAATATTGCAGTGGATACATTTCTTAAAATCTTGCACATATTTTCCTCTACTTTGACCCTTGAAGTAATTACTAACCTTCTATTCATTGTCAAATTCCAACAGCTTATTTTGGCCTCCTCTGTGAGATGATACCCTGTCTCCTCACCACTCTCCCCCTTTTCTCCTCTCTTCTTTTACCTGTGCCTTTATACTTACCCTATCATGGCTCACACATTTCATTCTATATGCAACCATATTAACTCTACTTGGTCTTATATTTTAATTATAAAATATTACAACCAGAAATACCATTTTCATTATCATTACTAAACTTGAACTATAAAGGCAACGTATAGGTTCTAAATACATTTCCCTTTTAGTGATTTTTTAATCAAAATCTTTATTAGTTTACATTTTGCTCAAAAGTACTGTATGACATATTGTAACATGCCATTGTAAAATATGAGTCATTAGATTTGTGAGGCATATTTCAAAATTTTTATCTTTCCTAGACTTTGGGGTTGCATTTTTTTTCTAGTTGGAATGCAAAACAAACACCTACGTACCTCAGTACAGTGGATTAAAGTATAGGCTCCAGGCTGTCTGACTCAGGATCAGGGGCCCACTACTGGTTAACTGTATGACTTAGGGTAAATTATCCTATTAGTCCAGTTTAAGTTACTGTAACAAAATACCCAGTGTTGTCATTTTATAAAGAAGATAAGTTTACTGGTTCAGTTTTGGAGGCTGGTAGCCTAAGATTGAATGGCCCCAGCTGTTCATTCTCTGATGAGGAACCTGTGGGAGTCATCAAAACATGAAGATGGCACTATGGTGGGCATGCATGTGAGATCAGGTCACATATTGAGAGAGGACATCAGAAATGAGGGAGGGGCTACTCTTGCTCATTTTACTACAAATTGTTCCTGACTCTGTGAGACCAGTATTAGTCAATATTAAAGGCAATATCTCCAGTGACCTAACTGTCTCCTATTGTGTCCAACTTCTTAAAGTTTCCACTCTTGAATCAATTTTATTGCAGCGCCAGGGACCAAACGTCCAGCATATGAAGCTTTGAGGGGCACACTTAAACTATAGCCAAATGATGGAACCTTACTTCATTGTCCCTCAGGTTTCCCTACCTATAAAACACAGATGATGGTACTAACACTTTCCTTGTGAGATTTCTGCAGGATAAAATGAAATAATCAATGTACAGTGTTAGAACAATGCCCTGTGAAAAAATGCATTCAGGATTGTTAATTACACTTATTACTTTCATCATTATTGTCATTTTTACTATTGCAGCTCACTTTTAAATATGCCATAATACTGCTTGGGATTAATTCCAGTATTTGTTCTTTCAGATTGTCTTCTAGAAGGTCAGTGACATTCAATTTTGATGACTTCAGTTTGTGTTCTATTTTTGTGTTGTTTTTCTTGACTGCTCTAGTGTTGTCATCTTTAAATTCACTTTCCAAGAATTTCTTTTCCGATTTATTTAATTTTATGGCTTCTTATTTCTTTACAAGACTCTTTTCCAAGTTTTTACAAGTAATAAAGTTAGCTCTTTAAGTTCTTACCTATCTGAAAATGGCTATAATGTTGATTCAAATTCAATGTCATCTTCTTTTGGGATGTGAAAGACCTTGCTCTACTGACTCTTACCATCCACTGTTTGTGCTAATAAGTCGATATTGCCAGTCTGACTTGTTCCTTTATAAGTGTCCTGGTTGTTTTAATCAGTTTTATGTCTTTGTGACAAAAGACCTAGAAAGTCAACTTAAAAGGAGAAACTTATTGCTCTGGCTCATGATTTCAGAGGAGTCAGTACATGGCTACTTGGTTCATTGCTTTGGGCTTGTGGTGAGGCAGTAAACCATGGTAGAGGGTGCACAATAGTGCAAAGTTGCTTGCTTGATAGAATCCAGGAAGCAAAGGAG
>NW_004955428.1:19204889-19263611 GCF_000276665.1 Chinchilla lanigera | reverse complement strand
AAGAAGGAGGATGAGGGAGAGGAGGAGGAGAAAGGAAAGAAGAATAAAAAAGAAGAAAAGTGAAAAAGAAGAGAAGGAGGAGGAGGTGGAAGAGGAGGAGGAGAAGGAGAAGGAGGAGAAGGAGAAGAAGAAGAAAGAAGAAAAGAAGAAGGAGGAGGAGGGCAGGACAAGGAAAAGGAAGGAGAAGAGATGAAGGGGCAAGGGTCCCAGCGTACCCACTAAGGGAATACCCCAAATGATTTTCTTAATCCAACTAGTCCCCACTTCCTAATATTTCCACCCTCTCTCAGTAGCATCATGATTCAGAATGTAACCTTCAACATATGAGCCTTTGGGAGACATTTAAAATCTAAACCATAACACTGGTTATTATTTAGAAACTTCAGCCAATCTCTGTGCAACTGGAATTCTGAAGTACTCTGAAGGTGTGTTAAAGTATGTGGCATTGTTATACTGTTTGTCCTTGGCTCTGTGTTTGCCTTTTAACTTTGGACACTTCTTATTCCTTTCTGTCTGTGCTTTCCTGTGGAAATCTTATCAGTCAATATTAGAATTCCTACATTGATTTTCCTGTTTTTATTTCATTTCTTTACATAGATTTTTTCAATTTATAAATTTTTTTGTCTATGTGGAGAATATTGGCTTTTATCTTCCAATCTCTCTTTGATATAACTTCAGCAATCATAGTGTTATTTTCAAGAGCTTCTTATTGCTCTTAAAAATTTTTATAGAGAAACTTGCCTTAGATTGACAAAGTCAGTACGCTCTTAAATCCAGGCATCCCCACTTTGTATCCATAACGCATTTCTAAACATGAGATGGTCTGCATAAAAATGTGCACTGATAGCCTACTGCTTTCTATATAAAATACCATATTAAATTTCTAACAGATTTGCTCCAGTGTAATTAACATATAGGACTATCATTTAATATTAAAATGTTTAAAATATTGTTCCATGATTATAAAACTGTTTAAATGGTAGCTATCAGGTGGTTTGTGTACAGCTGTTCCATGTCAGTGCGTGCTGTTTTCACGGTGTACCATAAATACTACATTCTAACAAGGGACAACACCTGGCACAGAGCAATTAATACATGGGTTAGAAAAACTCATTTGCCAATAAAAACAGGACCATTCCCTGCGAAGACTTGCTGCTTATGAAGAAAAGAACAGACTGACAGTTTGAAGGAAGTTGACGAAGGAGAACTAAAATGTAGTCACTGGCAAGAGTGATGAAAAGTGGCCATGGATGAGTTGGATGAAAAGAGGAAATTTTAGGCAAACTATGAAACTCAGAAGCTGGCAGAAGTTCTTGGCATTTTCATATTGTGGTAGGAAGCCATAAGTGGATAATCTTCAGAGAATATATTTGCTCTAAAATGAAAAGCTATATAATTGAACTTACTCTCCCCAAGTTTATGTCTATGGAATTGTTTGCATAGCATTATAAAAGACATCAGGCTGTTCTAGTCCACCAAGTTCAAGGATGATATTTATCATTTCATCTGTGTAACCTATAAGCTATTTCCAGCAAGCAATATCAAGTGGTTTGATTGAGTGCTTAGCACAATGGCTAGCTTTTTCACAAAGATATTCTGAATGAATTCAGTACCTGTTTTCTCAGCACGACATTTAAAATACTTTAACCTCTCAAGACCAGTCTTCTTTGCAAGTGTAACAGTTGCAAAGAGTAGTTCACACTGAGTGAAACAGTGTGATGCTTCTTTCCCTTACTGACATTAACACCTAGCACACACATCCCTTTGTGAGTACTAGGCATCCTTTTAAAGGAATTACTTACACTTTTGCTGTTCTAACAATTATATTTAGAAGGCAGCTTGAGAATTTGCATATACATCATTCTGTGCAAAATGTTTAATGAGTTTGGGCATGTAATTTTTTATATACATATAAGCCAAAAACTTATATTGAAAAAATAAGCTATGTTGTTCATTTATTGTCAGGAACAGAAATTACTACAGGAAAATAGCAAATAAGGAAACGTTGAGGTTATATCTCTATATCTCTATATAAAAATATATAAAATAAAAAATGTCTTCTACAAATAGATAATTCCTTTCAGGTTTTATGTATGTGTTTGTCTTATTCTCTTTTATTCTGGAAGTTTTCTTACTGTGTCTGATAACCTTCAGCTGTCATTTCATATCTAAGAATAGGACAGTAAAATGGATGTCCATGGGCTGGAGTTGTCCTCTGGAAAGCTTGGATTTAGGATGAGTGAGGCTTCCAAATTTCAGACTTTGAGGTTTTACCTTGTGAAGCTAATTCTGTTGTTCTCTTCAAAGTGCTTCCTTCAGTTATTTTATAAGAATTTCCTGTGAGTATTTGTGGAAGTTCACCAAAGTAAAATAATATCTACTCTGTTTCTTCTCATTTTCATTGTTCTACCAGCTACAAATGTTATTTAAGAGCAAGTAACTGCTTTCCTACTGCCCATGGATAACAAGTACCATATTTTTCAAATAATGGAATAAAGTGGGTCCAGATTAAATGTTAGGACAATAATGCCTGAATCAGGAATAATGGGTTTTATTGCATTGAGAGTGTTAAAGTAACACATTGTGAAGTAATATTGCAGGGATTTTATTTTATTTTTTTTTTGTTTTCTAGCATAGGAAAGAAATGGAAAAGGTAAGAGCAAATATTATAAAGAATTTCTTGAAACTGGTCATCAGACAATAAAATGAATTTTGATGTGGTCTTCCTCAAAAATACTTAAGAAAATGTTAGGCATATGTATTTTAGGTACTTAGCTGTTTATAAACATATAATAACTGTAAATTAGTATAATATTATGTTAAAAGTAGCAAAATGGTTAAATGAAGTATTTCAATGTAATATAAATCATATTATTTTGAAAGAGTTATTAAAAATGCAACACAAAACTACCTAAAATAAAACACTAAACAGGTGATAGATGCATTTACACACATATACATATAAAAAAGTTTCCACTACCCTAAAAGTGTGCATAGGGAAAAATTAAATATACCAAATATAATATAATAAAATTATCATCATAATTCTCTCTTGCTCTTGGAGTACTTTCTAGTATTTTCTTTGTATTTATTTTGTATATAATAATTAGGACATTTTGGACTACAAAATACAGAAAATTCAGTTCAACTGGTTTAAACAATATTATAGCTTGTATCTAGATGCTCCCCCGTCAAAGCCTCATGCAGTCATAGGCAGGGCTTTTTCAGAGGTGTCTGGATCTAGAATGTGCAATGCTGGTATTGATTCATGGTGCAATGCTAGCATCAAGGGCACTACGATTAAGGCTGTTAGTGTTACCCACCAAATACTTTGAAGAAGATATAAAGGATAGAAAGAGCTATGGTCATTCCTGTTGCTTTGCTACCTTCTGCCCACCATGAACATTTTATCCTCTGTGATGTCATCCTGCCTTGAATCCAGCCAATTATGGACTGAAACCTCTACAAGCTGTGAGACAAATAAACTTTTCTCTCTTGAACTTTGTTTGTTGGGTATTTTGTCTCAGCAATGAGAAGAGTAATTAAGACAAACAATAAAGATACAAATGAATTTCAGAGGCAAGGCAATAAGAAGGTGATATATTTCACAGTAGAATGATATTACAACAGCTCTCAGCTCTTTCCATTGTACTACTTTTGCTACTTCAGTGTGGTCGGGCTTTTGTTGTTAAGATCATTACTATATACAAACGAGTACTGTACCTTGAACCACTGCATATCAAACAATACTGAAATACAAAAAGGAAAAAAGAAAATATTTTCATTTGTCTTTCATAAATGTAAGGAAAATCTCAGGTCTTATGACCAGAATTTGTTACATGTTTGTTCTTAAAAATCATCACTGACAAAGAAAATTAAATTTAAAACTTTATCCTAAATTAATCAAATCCAATCCCTAGGACTGAAGGGCTTATCACTGAAGAATATACCAAAAGAATTACTACATATATCGTTTCTTTTAGCAAAAAATAATATCAAACAAGACCTCAATACATAGAAAGTTACTCTGTACTTACACACATAGTGACTGTGTTAGTTTTCTATTGTTGCTGTGATAAAGTGCCATAATATTAATGACCTAAAATGATGCAAATTTGTATTTTATAGTTATGGAGTTCAGCAGTGGTTTTGTTTTTTAGTGCTGTGGAACTGAATCCAGGGCCTTGGACATGCGAAGCAAGTGCTCTGCCACTGAGGTACACCCCCAGCTAGTTATGGAGAACAGAAGCTTGGTCAGGAGTTGCACTCCTGCTAGACATTCAGGACAGAATCCATTTCCTTGCCTTTTCCACCTTCTAGGTGTCGTCTTCATTCCTTGATTCATGGTCTCTATCACCCTGACTTCTGAGATAGTATTTGTATCTCTCTATCTGCTTCTGACATTTGTACCTCTCTTTCATAGTCTTGTGATTACATTGCACCTACCTGTACAATCTGAGATACTCTCCCTCTTACTATGTCCTCAATTAAATCAAAAAATCTCTTTTGTCATGTAATGTAGTACATCACAGGTTGAAGGACTGGCAAGTGGACACCTTTGAGAGATGATTATTCTGTCTTAAATAGAGTTAACATGACTTAATATTGCATAGTTACTTTACAATGCAAAAATGACAGTTATCTCCAAAGTAGTACATAAATTAGTGTAATACTAATCAAAATCCTACTGTTTTTTATTAGAAAATTGAATAGTTTATATTTCTAAATGCATGTGAAAAAAATTCTACTATATAGAAAAATCAACTCTGAATATAAAGAAAGGCTAGAGGAATTAGAGACTTCTGATACAATATATAGATATACTGAAAGATTTTGCAATAAACACCAGAATGACAATAAGCAATTAAACAATGCGCCGAAGTAGAGAACTGGGAAGTTAGAGGAATATGTAATTGAATTAGTTGCTCATATCCTCAAAGAAATGCTGAATTGTATATTGGTGAGGTAAAGAAGACTAACTCTATACGAAAAGGGAAAAAAGCTAGGATTCTTATCTTATATTGCATACAAAGATGGACCCTAACTAGACATATTATCTGTTAAATATCAAAGCACCAGATAAACAAAGCAAAATGAACACATGATAAAACATCATTAAATAGCATAATGCATAACTATACAACATATAACAAGGGCATAATCAAATTTAAGGATACACATCAAACACATATTTGTAGTGCCTATACAGGGAGCAGAGAAATGAAAACAGGAATATATATTTTATAGATAGATAGATAGAATCATTATAAAACAAGAGAAAAATCATTGCCCAAATAATAATGATAGTATATTATTAATTCAATATCATGAACATGAAATCCTCGGAGCATGAAAAAATGAGTAGAAAGTGAGGAGGAAAAGACAAAGCAGACAAATGTTCACATAAGGGAAATAAGGAAAAAAAAGGAATTTTTAAAAAATCATACTAAGACTTCAGATAAGTCCATATCTGCTGCTGGAAATAGTGGCCTACCGTTATCCTACCAGCAGTTACTTCTAGGTGGAGGTTCAGACTCCCTTCCAGACAACAGAGAAATGTGTGCACTTGGAATTCCAAGACATACCCAGGTCCCAAAACAGCACTGGTTCTTGAACTTAGCTACATGTTGGGGAGCTTCAAAAGGACATGGTGTCTAGATCCCACTCTGAGAGGCTTTGATTTTTAAGATATGCTTAGGGTGATTCTACCACATAGATATTTGAGTCTTACAAGGTTATTTGAGCAGTAGCCCTCACAAGGTCTACCTTCCTAACAATCTTTTCAATTGACAGGGTTAGGAAGCTGTGAGGAAAATGATATTCTTTGTCAAACTGATTTCATATTTTACTGTGTATTATATCCTCTGATGTGTTTATTCACCTATTATGTTGTTTGAATTAATATTGTACAAATAATGTATACTCCCTGCTTTTCTTTCTGGAAGGAAAACAGACACTGAAAAATATCTCATAAAGATATCTTTACAAAATAATATTCCAAGCAATTGTCTGAAAGCAAACAGAACACATGAGATAATCAACTTGCAAAGACAAGGGTAATTGAGTCAAAGTACTTAAATGAAGAAATAAAGTGCTAGATCAAAGTTGAGTGTATACACTAGGAATTCCAAAAGAGCAGACAAGAAAATACACACTAAAGTAACAGTGCTGGGCAATATGCAGAATGTTGTCTATTGCTTTGCAACAGCAAGCAGAAACAACTAAATGATGCCAGAATTTGGAGGCAAATTTATTTACATGGATGGGCACTGATTGAGATCATTCCCAGAGTATCAGGCCTTGATCTATGGTGATCTAGGGCTTTTATATGATGCACAAACAGGAGATACAAAGGAAGTACAAATAAAAAGAGAACAGCCTGGCAATTCTTCTGAGCAGGTAGCAAGGTGAGATAGATCATCATTTACAAGGATAGATTAAAGATCACCATTTTATGAAGCTTGGTACAATGGTACAATCAGGCATTCGGTACATTAGTTATACTCTCATGGTTACAGGGGCCAAGAAAGCAGTTACAAAGCCATGAAACAGTTACAGAGCTAGGCAATTTCAAAAGGACAAAGTTTTAAAAAGAACAATTTCTCTCCGGGGCTGGGGATTTAGCTCACCGGCAAAAGCGCCTGCCTGGCAAGCGCAAGGTAGTGAGTTCGGTTCCCGGTACTGGAGAAAAACCAAAAAAAAAAGAACAATTTCTCTTGTACAGTTTTTCCCTTTCAGCTTACTGCCTACATTATAAGAATTCCTGCAATGGAGTGCTAGTAGATGTTAACCATAGTTCTATAAATTAAACAGAAAGAACTAAAAGGCCTAGATGTGAGGTGCTTAACCCTATTGTATCTGGTTTAAATACTCCTACCATGGTCCACATAAACCACCAATATGGTATTCATGAATGTGCAATTGGTCACTTCTCATGGTCTTATATAAGCTAATTCAAGCCATACCAGTGGAAACCTAATAATGTCCCAACAAATGATAACTAAAAAGAAATCCAAGTTTTCTGTGTGCCTGAATCATCTCTGTTCTTCAATCAGCTACTGCAATTGTGAATGAAAACTCATGTTTTGTAGATGACTCATCTTTCATTTCTTTCCCTGTCCTAACTTGAGTTTTACAACATCATGAAATTCTCTCCTTAATCTCCACTCTCTCCCTCCACTTTGACCTCGTTTGTGTCTCATACTTGCCAGAAGTTTCCTAAGTGATGATGGTTAAGCCACATAGATGATGATGTTCTACAGTAAAAGACTAAGTTCCCTAGTAACACTTACTAAGCATTTACCAGGTGCCGGTTATTGCTCTAATGATCACTAATGGCATAATTCCTAAAATGCTCTTAGCAGCACTAACAGATAGATGGAATTATCTTTATCAGAAAGAAATGAGGGGTAAAGTAACTTGTCCAAGGTCCATTATATTCAGTATGTGGAGCCAGTCTGATTTGAGTCAGTGTCCTAAAACGCTATTAATAACCATCCCCAGATTAACATTTTCAATTATTGCTATAGAGAGCAGGACTTACAAAAGTTAAGCATTTAAAATGTTTCACTGGCAAACACCAATGTGATTTCCTTGAAACTACTACTCCCCAAGCTAGCATAACTCTATTCTCCGTCTGTACACTTAGATTTTAAAGGCCAATGATTATTATCACTTCCCGTCTTCTCTACATTTCATTTTATATCCTTCAGGTGACTCTGTTTCTTTGCCATATCATTTTTCTTAATATCATTTTTAAAGATTGTGTTTGGGAACTATTTTTCTAAGATTTCTGTAAGAAGTGGGGCTCCTATATTATAATTTATCAATCTTTACAGTTAACACAGTCCAAAAATTGAAATATAGTCTACAAAATGAGTACAAGACTCAGTTTATCCCAGTAACTGAGCTTTGCATTTAGTGAAGTAATAAAGATGGTCAGTCAGAAAGCTATAAGGCCTTAGGTGAAAATCATGTATTATAGGGCAGCCATTCTTCCACTCAGCTGCCAGATGTAAATCTTTCAGCATAATCTAATCTAAATACTTTGCACTTGCCACAGCCTCACCTACACACAGACATTCCAAGGTGGATAAAAACATTATTTTATTAGCATCTAACTATGGATAATCCATTTTTCAGTTAGTCATAATCCTTATAAAGCACATTAATTCCTCTAGTTTAGTAACCCAGTTTTATGAGTTGGCTGAGAGTGACCAGTTTGACAGTGGTTCATGACCACAGTGCTGCTGAACTGTGGTGGGTTTAATTCACTTATGGTAAGCTGTATTTGCTGTAGTGTAGTCCCCCTGACAGTAATGGTTTGACGATGATTAAGATATCCACATGTGTGTTATTCAGCTCTTTGCCACTATAATAAATAGTCAAGCAAATCAACTTAGAAAGGGCTTATTTTAGATCATAGTGTTAGAGGTTCTAGTCCATAAAGCTTGTTGCTTTTGAAACCTTGGTGAGGTAGCACCCCATGGTTGAGTACACACGACAAAGCGAAGCACTCACCTACAGTACCAGGAAAGAGGAAAAAGAAGCTCAGGTCCCACTGCTGTCTTCAAAAGCAGATCCCAGTAACCTAAAATTCCCAGTAGGAACTGCTTCTTAAAGTTTCCAGCAGCGCCCAAGAGCACCAAGCTGGGGACCCAGACTTCTGCCTGTGGGTCTTGGGGGACTATTCTAGTAAATTTCAGTTTTTCAAAACTACTGATCCTGACTCAGCAAGAGACTGTATGACTCATCAGTGGGTTGCAACTGCTAGTTTTAAATCCACCGATTTAGAATAGCATTGCCTCTGTGAAAATCTATTCCAAAGAATATATTTTTACATTAGATTTCAACTGGAACATCCAGGAATAGGCTACAGAAAGGAGAAAAGGCACTGTTTCTCTAATTACAATGAAGGAAAATTATAATTTCTAAAATTCAGGTGCTTTGGTTTGTCCCCTCAGAAACTCATTTGAAATTTAATCTCCATTGCCAAGTATTAAGAAGGTAGAAACTTAATCTGATCATAGTCATCAGAATGAGCCTCCAGTATTAAATAACAGTTGCTTTATAAGAGGGGAGAGATCAGAGGACACACACACAAACATTCTCCCTTTTTTGCCATATGAAACCCAATGTCTCCTGGACAATTTGCCAGCAAGAATTCTGTCACCATATGTGGATCCTCAAGGTCCAGAATAGTGAGTGAAATAAACCACCTTTCTTATATTACACAACATCAGGTATTTCAGTACTATAATGAAAAATGGACTAACGCACAGGGTAATTCATTTCACAAAGACCATATTTACTTTCAGAAGATTTTCAACCACTTAATTTTAGGCAGCTGAATTTCAGTCACCAACTAGTCAAGAAGACAAATAAACCCACTATGTATTAAATCCTACACCCTTCTTGGTGCAGAGTGACAATCTAGAAAAGTACACTTTAATAGCAAAATATCCTGATTACTATAGTAATACCACAATGGTGTAATCGATACACAGGGAAAAGTATGTAGAAAAAGAAGGATTTGCCAAACAAAACTGCTCAGTAGTGACTAAAGGTAATCACGGCCAAAATAATCTATCTTATGTTCTTCCAAAGCAAAAGGGAAACACAGGAATGATAAATAAGCTGTCATGGACTAGAACCTCTAATACTATGATCTAAAATAAGCCCTTTCTAAGTTGATTGGCTTAACTATTAACTATTAACTTAACTATTAACTATTAACTTAACTATTAACTTTATTATAGTGGCAAAGAGCTGAATAACACACATATGGATATCTTAAGGTCATTGTGCATCTGAATCACTCAAGAATACTGTGGAAATACAGATTCTGATTCAGCAGGCTTAGACTACATTTCTAACAACATTCTAAGGAAAGGTACTGCTGAAGTCATGGGTTCAAGGACCAGATTTTAAGTATAGTAGTAAGAAAAAATGAACAATAAACTGGAGACTTTCTGTTTTGCTCCCAGGGAACATGTTTTCTGAACTCAAATATTTTTGTCACGAAGGTAACTTGGCCACACTTTGTTACTATGAACCCTTGACCCACTGATGTGTAGTGCTAAACATAGAAATGTCTTATCAAGAAGCAAACCTTCGTTTCTTGCATGTCTGTTCTCCTTTGCCTCCCACTTTGAGGTCCTGCTCCCTGTTCAGATTATAAGGAAAGAGCACCATTTGTTCTAAAACAAGTTATTTTCCAGGAACCAGTAAAAGCAATCACTTTTTATTCATATCTTTACATTAGAAACTTTTAAAAAATAATAATTACAATTGTTCATAATACTCTAACCTGTCATTATCTAGTGATGCATGGATAAAGCCAGAGTTGAAGTAGCTCACTGCACAATTGTAGCTCATTAATATTTTTATATTAGAGATTTCTTAAAGTTTGTTTTAGTTTTGGGTTTTAGTTTGTGCAGAGCTGGGGATAGAACCCACAATTCTACACTGAGCTATACTCCAACCCCTTTCTAAATCTTTTCACAGGAACATAATCACATCCACAGTCAGCTTCCCATATTTTCTAATAATAATAGAAAATGCCAGAGGTGTTTTTTTCCATTTTCTCTTTTTAAAGAAGTATTTCTGTACATCCTCATCAGGAAAGAAAGTAAACAAGCAAACAAATAAATAAATAAATAGCATATAGATTGCTATTTTATGAAGAAAGTTTTTCTCTAACATGAATCAAAAAGGGTAGAGAGAAAAACCATGGGTATGAGTGACATCACATGCACTATGAATAAAATCCTACAGACAAATAACACAATAGGAGTGAAAGGTATTATTGTATGAACTTTCTTAGCTCCTTTCTCTTTCCACCCTTAACTAGGGGGAAATGCCCCATAGTTACCTCTCTCTACTGGACATTTAAATTACACAAACGCTGCAACATGTGTGTGTGTGGGGGGGGTGATATCTTATCTGGAAATCAGGGTGGCATCTTTTCTTTCCTTTCTTTCCTTTTGTTTTTCAGTACTGAAGATTGAGCCCAGGGCCTTCACACTGAGCTACATCTCTCAGGATACTGGGATGACAGGGGATTATCTTCATAAATAAGACAGAGATGAGAGGAAGAGTGAGCTCAGCGTGAGAAGGGTGAAGAAGGAAAGAAAAGAAAAACCTGAACCAGAAGGATGGAAGAAATGAGATAGCCAGAAAATGGAGAAGATAACTGGCTGAACTTGTGCGGAACTGCAGCAGGTTAGTGGTGCACTGGGGGTTGAGAGGGAACTTGCGGCCCGTATCGTAAGGCAGGACCATAAGCTCCTCAGCAGCATCACAGGCTGGGTGGCCTGGAGAGACACCAGAGCCTCACAAAATGAGGAAAAGCTACCCAGTGTGAGAGGAAGGACAAACTGACAGGAGTCTTAAGCGTTGTTTTGGTGAGTAACTAGTTGAAAAGGTTTTAAATTCACTTAAAACCTGTAGTTATATACTGGTTAGTTTGCATTAGTGTTGGGCACTAAGCTACAATTACTTGAATTTTCCCTTGTAAGCTGCCTGAGCCACCTCAAATATGAGAATTATTCAGCCTTCGAAGATCAAAGGGGAAGGCAAAAGCTGTGAGCGTGAAAATAAAAACCAGAAGACTGAAAAAAACACTGTTGTGGTATAAATCAATCAGGTTTAAAAAGCAAGGCTTTGTTCACTGCAAAAAGGAACAAAGTCGCATTCACGGCCATGCTGAGCCCCACAGGGCTGAGGCACTTTAGTTTCAATGAGACCTACCTGTTACTTCCTTAAATTCAAAAAAGATTCCCCCCACCCCCATTCTCTCCATCTCCATTATTGGTACAAAATAGCCTTGCCATGACTCCAGTTATTTAAAGTAAATCTGAATCTTTGTTCTTTGCAACTAAGAAAGTAGAAATACAATAAACATAAAAGGAAAATACAATCTTATTCTTACATACACTACGAAAACAAGTACACCTGATTCCTAAAAGGCCTTAGACATTATTTTGATGACAAGATGATACCAATTAATGTACCTATAAAATTTTCAAATATTTTCTATTCATCTAGAACTTTGTTTGTGCTGAGCAACAAAGTGTTGGACAAACAAAACAGAGAAGTCTCAGACTTCAGGGACCTTCACTCTAATGGGAAGGCCAAAAATGGATAAACAAATGAGTCATGTCTTCAAAGTCACGCAATTCACATGTGCCACTTCCTTCATACTAAAAGTATAATTTAAATCTAATTTGAATGTTGAATTATGTATTCACTGAATTCATCAGGTGTTTTAACATCTTGCAAACACATTATACCTAATGATTCTATTTACTGGTAATATAAACTTTTAACAGCATCTCCATACTGCTCAGTTTTGTTTTTCTCATTAACTTCTGACAATTTGTTTTAAGCAGTAGGCAGGGCTAATTTCCAACGCTTTGTTACTCTGCTGTTAAAGGAAACTTCAGACTATTCTTCTAAATCACATTAGGAGTGTTTCTTCCTCAGAACCTGCTGAGAAAAATCACTGCTGAATTAGGTTCTTATTGACACTTAGATTAAACTTTGATTCAGTAAAATTTCTCCTCATAAAAAGAAATCTTTAGCATTTCTAGATATTGCACTAAAGTAAAAACCAAAGTGTTAAACAGCTTGATAGTTACTCTCATATCTGAGTCAAATTAGAGTTCTATGAATGTGTGTGTGAAGGGTCCACGATGTATAGACTTGTGGAAAATCCAAGGATAGTCTAGTAGCAAAAGTTCATTTTCAAGAAGGTTTCTGAGGAAGTGATCACACTACATTTTCACTGCAGAGATTTGTCCTCCAGCCCTCAAACTAGTATCTATGAGTCAGGGATAGATCTATTCTAGACAAAACTGCACAGATGGAGCCGGAGCAGGTAAGGAGGCCTGAATAACTGCAGAACAAAGATTTCCCCCTTCCAGTATACCCACTGTGGTTGAAAACTCCAACACTGAAGCCGATCGTTCAGGTTTACTACCTAACCTCCTATCTAAATTAGTTTGGGCAATTTATTTAATGGGATAGACAGTAAGACTAAAGGGAAAAGGCAGCTGCAAATTCCCCTCGTCACTGTTCACAAGCCTCTACTATGTGGCTTTGGCATTTTGGGGTAGTGGAGGAATGTTTCCTCTGTTCTTTGAATCCAGGCCACTGATGGGGCTTGTTTTAGCAAAGAAGTGACATTTGTGCAACAGCCAGTGCTAAGTATGGAGACGCTTTGAAGTTTTGAAGGTGCTTCCACGCAGAGTTGTCAGCTACCTTATCGAAGAAGGAAATCACCAGGGGCAATGAAGGCACATCCCTTGATGAGGTCACTCAATGCGATGAATACCTATCAGCTCGCCAGATGAACCCAGTCTCATGAGTGACCCCAGGTGAACTAGCAAAAGAATCACCCAGTTGAGCCAAGCTGGAATTGTTGCCCACAGAATCATGAACACTGATTGACTTAGTGGTCAAAATTTTAAGAGGTTTGCTATGCAGAATTGATAACAAATACAATCACAAAGTTTAGCCTCTACTTTCTCCTCTGTAAATATCTACTACCTGGTAAGCTCTGTGTTAAGTGTGGTATTCATTTCAGTATTCACTTCTCTGCATCGCAAAGCAAGGCTCTCATGCCCCAAACTGTCTACATTGAGGAAATCTGTGCTTGCATTGTATGAAACAATAATGGAACTGATCCTGTTGGTTCTCAGTGTCCTTGACTGTGGTGTTAAAAGTGAAGTACCCTGATGAACCTTTTGTGGGCACAAATTAGGCAGTGTGGGTATCTACTAGATAGATAACTGGCTGCATGAGCTCAGAATCAAGGGACGTTCAGCTGATGTGGGACAGGGAGTATGACACAAAGGGCTTGAAGAGATTTGTCCTATGCTTTAATGCACAGGCACAAGTCAGGTGGAAATGCTTTGTATTAGTGTCGATGCAGCAACTTTGTGCCTACAACTGGAGTGGCCTGGAAAGAGCCTTGTGAAGAACTAGTAAAGCAGCATCAGCTCCCCTAATGTTTCTACCCCTCCCACATCCTCCTCCAGGGATGTGGCTTCCACAGTAAATAAAAGAAGCATTGCTTGTTGCGAAGTGTTGAGTTTAACTCCTCATACCTTGAGTATGGAAGCTATTAATATAAATATTTTAAAATTTTACCATAAATAAGCTATAAATTGATGTAATTACTACAGTTATTTTGTATACATGCATGCCATATGCATTTGAAATATTATTAACAATACAATAACAATTCTTTAACATTGAATTAGCCTTATCTATACAACTCTATTCTACACACAAATATATGTAAAATTTTAAATAGTAATTTATATAATAAATTAAAATAGTGATTTTAAATAGTAGTGCAACAATTACAACTTTCTTTTACTGGCACCTGCTAAATGCCAGGTCCTACATACCCACGGAATTATTCACTCTTACAGAAATGCTGGGAAGCAGGTCCTGTACAAAGAAAAATTAAACAATTGTCTCACTGTCACACATTGCTTTGCTAACTTATACCTCTGTCAGTTATGAGTTGCAACTCAATTCCACAAGGACAAAAAATTAAATAATATTAACATCTTTTCACTCATGCATTGAAAAAGGGGTTGCAAGGGAGATTATTTTGTGTGAAAACATGTAACTACTATACGCATACTAAAATCAAATTGAGAATCATAAGAATGTGATATGCATTAATAATTTTGTTAAAACGCATCATGATATGAAAGCTAGATGTTTGTAATATTTCCTGGTGCTGCACTGACCACTAGGGGCAACATCCAAACATTTTATAACTGCTCAGTCTTCCAAGAGGACCCAAGTCCATGCAGGGCAGTGTTAACATAGTAACCAATAGATGAAGAGAGTTAGAGCCGAAGAATGTTAATGTCTAATTCCACAGTACATCTTCATTGTATTGCACCACCCTGTCTCTATTCCTCTTTAATCTTCTCTCAAGATGTGAGAACCTATTGTCTTTTAAGGTTTCTGTTAATAGTCTACAGTCTCTCTGGTGTGTCAGGAAATTTCTCAGAAACACAGCTACAGAGAAAATTAATTTAGTTTTAGATTTCATTTTGCAAATAAAGAGAAAAATTAAAAACACTTGACTGCTTCAGAGTCAGTCATTTGGAAAGCTTACTTTTAAGACAAGAAAGGAAATAAGTACAGCTTCTACCGTATCTTTATTAGAAGTACAGACTGAGGAACCTGGCAAGGTGATGTGCCTAATCCCATTCATTGACCTTCCCAAACTTCCTTAGCAGAAGGGAAAGCAGTAGAGGAAATTGCCCACATGAAAGTTGCTCCAGCACATGAACTTGCTGGGAAGAATGTAGGGAGATGCCAAGAGCCATCTCAGACCAGGAGAGAAAGACAAAGACCAGCTACTCAGAATCCTATGTCAGTTTGTTTCCAACATACCAAGTTCAAGACTTTGTCCAGGGTCACTGGGGAGGACATAAAAGTATATCAAAGACAGAGAACGTGTGTTCTGGGAGCTTAGACTCCACTGGTTAAACTCAGTACCATAGGCATATGTGGGCAATTCTATGAAACATATCTGTCCATGCTTCCTGCCCTTTAAAATAATTTCTGGTCCAGATGTCAAACATTCCCAGGGAGCTGAGAGGCTGATAGAGTGACACTTGCTACTACAGCTTTTAGCTTGGTTTGTCACACTTCTATGTGTATAGTAAGAGCAGGATAAGACAAGAAGATTCAGGAACTTTGTTATTTACATAGACAGTAAAAGAGCAAGATCAGTACAGCGCCAGCTCCTCATGTCCTTAGTTTCACAGGAAGACCCCAACCTGGAAGGGCAAGGTGACTGACGGTATGGGCAACAGGTCACTCAACTATTCTCGAACTACAGCTAGGTGTTCCTGCAAAAGCCTGGAGCTCTTCCTTAAGGGAGAGTAAAGTGAGAAGTCCTGAGCTCAACTGAAAACCAAACTACAAGGACGGATGAGAAAATCTTCCCAAGGACGAAGGTAAGAAACTGCTTGGAAGTGTTGTGCTGCTCCATGAAAGACCTCCCGGAATCCTGCCAAGACTCATGCTAGTTGACAGGCGAACCTTACCTTTGTGGAGTATATGGAGATGTACAAGGTTGCCAGAGTATTGTGGTGGAAGTCCTCCTGTATTTCCTTGGAGTGAACTTCCTCTAAGTAATTCAAGTAGAGGTGACTCCAGCCTTCTGTACCTGTCCCTACCCTCCCACCATCATGGGATATGTGACTAAGGCCTGAGCAGATGATTTATTGCTTGAAACACAAGCATTGGCTCTATGAGTACAAGAGCCAATTTGAGTAGAATCATTCCAGAATTTTCTCTCTCTCTCTCTCTCTTTCTTTCTTTCTTTCTTTCTTTCTTTCTTTCTTTCTTTCTTTCTTTCTTTCTTTTTCTTTCTTCCTTCCTTCCTTTCTCTTTCTTTCTTTCTTTCTTTTTTCTTTCTTTCTTTCTTTTTTTCTTTCTTTCTTTTTTCTTTCTTTCTTTCTTTCTTTCTTTCTTTCTTTCTTTCTTTCTTTCTTTCTTTCTTTTTTCTTTCTTTCTTTCTCATACATGGACTTCTATGTAGTTCAGGCTCCCTTTGAACTGGCCATGAACTTACGGCGATTCCCGTACCTCAGCCTCCCAAGTGCTGGGATCACAGGTGTGTGCCATCACACCTAGCTCAGAATTTTCTGTAGTTACTAAGAAGAATTCTTTCTCAATTTATAAGACAGAGTTGTTTTGTTTTTATTTTTTTAACAGGTATAACATAAAACGTGCAATTTTGGTCTTTGGGTATAGAATTCATGACATCAGTTACATTTTCAGTGTTATGTAACCATCACTACTATCTATTTCTAAACCTTTTTCATAATCCTAAACAGAAACTGGAGCATTCTCCACTCCTTTTAGCCCCTGGTAATTTTGAATCTATTTTCTGTTTCTATAAACTTGTTAATAGTTAGCATAAGGGAATACATAAAATATTTTCAACTTGTGTCTGGCTTATTTGACTTGGCATAATATCTTTAATGTTCAACCATGCTGTAGTATCAGAACTTCATTCCTTTTTATGCTGAATAATATTTCATTATGTGTATATACCACCTTTTATCTATCTCTCCATCAACATTTCTGGGGTTGGAATTTTAAGGAAAATGTAAAAACTATAGGACCTGGAGCTATTTTTTGCGCTACCAGATAAAGGGTGCCCCAAATTTTACTTCTTCATGGAGAAGTAAAACTGGGCACAGAGAGATTGAGTCATTGTTGTAAACTAAATGGGTTGTGCCTAAAGCCAGCCCTAACTCTGAGAATCTTTATCCTAGGTGGCAAAATACTGTACTTAAGTAGTTAACATTAGGTTTCTCTTCTTGCAAACAGGAATCACAAAAAAATAAGCACTAGACAAATAACATGTTGAGCTATGTTGTAGAAAAGCAAATTAAAAAGAGGATTTATTTTATCCCTTCTAAATATATAATGAAAGGGCTGGGGATTTAGCTCAGCGGCACAGCACCTGCCTGGCAAGCACAACGTTGTGAGTTCGATTCCCATTACCGGAAGAAAAACATAACCCAAAAAATAAATAAATAAATAATGAAAATTTTGTGGCTTTCTGGTTAGTATTGTACTTGTAAGCTGCTGGTATCCTAAGTAGATTTTGTATGTGTCCTGTTGCTCATTCCCCTCCTACTTCCCAACAAATCTTAGTGATTTTCTTGAATGACACCGTCCTTTCTTCCCAAAGTGTGCATAGAATTAATTCTAGGGAAGAGCACTCTGGGATCTCCCTATGGCACAGTTGCTAAGTTGAATTCCAAACTGTTGTTGGGCCTTTCTTTGATCGACTGATGGATTAGTTGGTTGATTTCTGCTACCCCTTCATCTCCTTGTTTTCCTTCCTCTTTTCCCTTTTTCTTCTTTCTCTCCTCCTCTTTCTCCTCCTACTCTCCTCCTCCTCTGTTTTAATATTTCTTTAAAGAGACTGCTTCATCAATAGTTGTCATAATTTCTGTTAAAAGATTTTTTTCTTGTTTTTGCATTTTTTCTTTCAATGTTTTATTTTTATTAGTATATGTTTTCAGTATATAATGATTACATTCATCGTGGGGAGTTGTTACATGCATATAAAACATGTTAATTCATTTTACAATCTTCCATCTGCATCTCCATCTCACTATATTATGCAGACTATTCTTAAACCTGTGATCCTCCTGCCTCAACCTCCAAAGTAGGTGGGATCACATGCATCTGCCACTAAGCCCAGATGTGGAAAGATTTTTTTTAATCCAACAGTAGTTCTGATTTTACATCAATTTCACCATTTATATGTTTGCAAAATGTCATAGAAAGGGGGAAATTATTATAACAAATGTAATGGATATTTATGAACCAAATAATGAAATGAAACCAAAGAAGCTGCAGATTATGTCCTCTGCTGTGAACTAGCTGCAAAAATTTCTGTCTTTTCACCAAACAAAATTTCAACAACTCCCTTTAACCCGTTTTACAGTTTATTAGCTCTCAATCTGTAACACTCAACAAATGGTTCATACATATACAACACAAGCCTTTTCTTTTTTTCCTTCCCTCCCTGCCTTCCTCCCTCCCTTCCTTTATCATATCAAGTTATAGTCAAAGCTTTGTTTATTTACAAAAAGAAGAGGTAGGTGATGTTCTGATGAAGACTGACTATCTTGCCTGCTCCCCACCCACCCACAACTGTCCCTGTGGCTTTGAGTAAAATCAACGGAAAACTTTTGCTGTTCAGTATGTTAATTTATAACTAGAGCTGTATTCTCCAAGCAAGAGAACAATTCTTGTAATCCTGTGTATGTGTTGTATTTCAATCTTTTTACTATGTTTACTCCTTCCCAAATTTGTCTTGAAAGACTTCATATGGGTTAAAGGCTTCAATGAAGATGTGATGGGATTCCTACAAGCGACTGTTTATGCCAGGGTCCTTGTTGGTCTCCATATATCCACTTCTGCATTTTCCAAACATTTTTTACTCCAATTCCTCTCTTTAAAAATATAATGATTATATTGAGCAGGTACATGCAGAATGCCCTGTGGTTTTTAAAAACTTTACAGCCATTATTTCTTCATCTGAACCCTCCTAATAGCCCTGCTTGTGCTGTCAGTCTTTATACTATATCAGGTTCTCAACCTTGGCTGCAAATTATAATTCTTTCTAGTTTGAGGAGCTTTTGCTAAACTTAATACTCATTATCACATTCAGACCAACTAAATCAGAATCTCTAGAGTTGGGAACCAGGCATCCATGTCTTTAGAATCTTCCCAAGTGATTCCTGTATGTTACCAAGATTTAGAACAACTTTTAGGGGAATCTGTCTTCTAGCTGCAAAGAATATTAATTTTCTACATTTTCTTATCTAAGTGAGAACTTTTCAAATGTAGTGAGTGGATATGTGCTTCTCTTCCTGACGCTGCCACTACTTGAGATGTTTTTGAAATTCCTTTTATAGAACTGCTTTTAGCCACCATTAGAAAAATTCTTTTTCACTGCCCATAGCAGGACTGCAAGGAGACCCAAAGAGCTCTGTGTTCAGCCACGGTAACCAGCCCTGCCTGGGCTCTAGCTGTACCCATGCAGGATGAAAGTGGACGCAGAGCTTGCCAAGTTCTCAGTAGGATCATACTCCACACCTGCCCCTTCTCATTTTATTAATGGCTAGGACCAAGAAGACTAGAATTGATCTTCAACCTCCTTTTGGGAGCTACTCGGAATTCATCATCCTACACCTTAAGTTTTCATTTACCTCAGGCACCACAAGTCTGATACTGTCTCAGACCATCCTTTTCCCCTAAACTCAAACCCTTCAGGTTCTAAACATCTCCTAATCTGATTCCATCTCCTCAGTCCCAACACGTGCACTGTGCAATCTGGAAGACTGACACATACACCCCCAATCGATCACCCCCAGCATTCTCCACCTCTTCGTTGAATACTTCTTGCCCCTTTTTGATCCAACTGAAACCTAGCTATTCCACAAAGACACAGCTTTCTCAATACCTACAATATTCCAGTACACAAAGTAGATGCCCAGAAAATGTAGAAGAATGATTCATAGTACCATTAATTTTAATTTAGACCCTGGGCAGATGGACAAAATAGGATGAGAGCATAATTAGATACTGACAAGTTATCCATGTGTTAATGCCCCATTTTCAAATCAGGTGAAAGACTATGGCTGAAGGGAATGATTAGACACCGATTTCAGAATCATTGCCAAAGAAATGAGAGACCCCACAAAGGCCTCTATGCAGAAATGAATTATGAAAGAAAGGAGATTTCATACCAAGCTTCAGCAGACACTCACAAAGCATAACAAAGTGTGAAAATCACCAAAAGGCAGAACATAAATGAAGAAATAGAAAAAAAATTAAAAAACAAAGATAGAAAGTAGCAGTTTATACCAATCAGTTCATACAGGTTGGTATAACCTAGAGTACAAGCTATATTCTGGAACATTGGTCAGTGCAAAATTCACTGTTCTGAATTTGTCTAGATGCAAAACTGTTTAGTCCATGAAGTTAGGGGGGCATTTACACATTGTGAAGAAAGAGATACAAAAAGGAGGAAAAAAGGCAAAAAAGGAGGTTACAGATAAGGATGGGTAAATGAGATGGTCACAGGAGGGCAGGGGGCAAATTCATTGCTGACATCTGACCAAATGATCAGAGGGGAGAACCGATACAGTGCCCAGGCCCTGCTTCTAAATGCCATGGCAACACAACCTGTCCTCACATTAGTGGTAAAGGAAAACTCACAATATATACTATTGATGGTTCTTAGGGACAGAAAACCCAGACTTCTAGCTCCACGTTGAAAGAATTCCTGCAAACTGGTGTGAGGGTGAATCAATTAGTGGGTCAAAGAACTGATAAGAGGCAGGTAACCAGGGAGATAAAAGAAACAGTGCAGTCAATTCACTTCCTGCTGGGCAACACTTAGATGCTGACAGGTGTTTCTCTTGCTGACTTGAGTGATTCCTATAAATAAACTAAATGTTTACGGCTACACTTTATTCCTCCTGTCACTGAAAATCAAAAGGACATTTAATGTCTTTACTCAGTGGTGTGTTGAAAAAAGGTGATTTTCCTGTTTGTTTTGCAGGCCTAATTGGTAACTGCAGGTTTCTGTGGTGTAAATCTCTCACCAGAACCCATTTTAAGGTGACAACATGGGGTCCCTGAAGAGGACCTGGGTAGCATTCTGCAAGAAAAGCTCTGCGAGTCAGTGCAAGCTGGCTCCAAATGGTCAAGTGTAATTTAACCCCTCATGAGTCCTTCAGGAGGTTCTCTGGACTGGGACGTCTGAGAATCATTACTTTGAACAGTGCTTAGCCAAGTTTAATGTGCATAGGAGTCACCAGGTGGCTTGTTAAAGTGCAGGTGCTGACTTGGTCCATGCCGCTGGTCCCTAACAGAGGACATGAATGGTCTGAAGAGGGAAAACAGTCCTTTACAACCTTACCTCTGCCTGAGACATTTCAGAGGGAGATTTCCTAGAGAAGTCATAAGCTATACGTCCACAAGATAGATGTTTTTCCATTTAACATGCTGCATTTTACTTTTTAAATTTGAATTAGGAGTCAACATCATAAAAATCTATATTCCCAGCTTCTAGGGGATAGGGGTATGGGGGTGTACAGCAATAACTATAAGAAAAGAAGATGTGACAGTACTCTGCCCCTTCCCATGAAGTAGTCTTCCTTTGACCACTGTTGTCTCCTGGTCATTTTCGTAGCTTTGTTTCCCCCACCTCAGTTCTGCAGAAATGTGAAAGGTGTTCATTCTTCAGTTTTTACATAATACACATACTGTCCCCAGTCGCAGTAACCCATATTCCTGTCTCCTTTTCTACCATTCCCCATATACCAACTGTATATTTTTAAAATGCTTTACCTAGTTTTCTTAAAAGACATCACCTTTCTCTCTTTCAAACTTTGCAGTGACCCTCTGCTCCTACAACATGCTCCATCCTCTGCTAAAAACAATCTACATTGTTCCTCAAGACTCAGCTGGACTGTCATCTGTTCAAGGAAGCCTTTCTGACTCTCCCCAACGATTCCAACATCAGATTAGATCCCCTTCCCTCACAATCGACTTTGCTTACTTGGAGAATCTCCTGTGTTCTGAGACCCATAGAGGCCTAGGTGAGCTTTCATGTTTGTATTCCCCGGGGTAGAGGGCTTTTCCATATAGAAAATACTCAATGGCTTTATCAAACAATAAACTATGAATTAATATCTACTCCAAGATTATAATCTCTTGAATGCTCTTTTTAAAAATTTGTCAAGGGAGTCTTGCCATTATTATCCTATAATAGACAAGTTAATTCTCTTTCTATAGCTATTTTTATGTCGTTTGCAAGCTGTCTCCCCTGAATCTCAATTTTGGCATTATTTGCTTGATTATAGAATATGATCTGTGCCATAAATCTGATCCTAGATAAACCTGGACCACCTCCAATTAAACATGCCTTAGGTTTTGCTTCATACTTTCACCGTGTGATCTGCTTTTTTTCCAGTGCATTCTACTAACACACTTTATTTTCACACTAACCCTATAAAATACACAAGCAAAATATTCTTTTTATTTTTGGTATTTACAAACTCAAGTGAAATGTCCCCCACAAAGTGGGAATCAGGGAAAACAGCTTGAGAAAAACTTTGGTAGTGCCCACCTCTGCCCTCAGTAGGGAAGACTGCTCCAGGGTCTTAGCACCATTCCTCAGTATGGCTCAGGTTAAAGACCTACCTCATTCCTCTTGCACACTTCTCTAATTCTCTCAGTTTCTATTGCAAAAACTGAGGACCAGACTTGTTGAGTTTACATGTGTCAGAGCCAAAGTAGTTATCCATGTCTTTTCATTTCCATTAAAAGATTTCATAGTGCCTAATTACATTCACCTTTACAAACAGAGCTATAATCATCCAGCAATACTCACACACCTCGTAAATCAGCCTTTTAGAAACTCTTAAAAATTATAAAACCTGTGCCTGTGTATGTGTGTGTGTCTTATTGGGGATTTAGCATTTAGCACAGGACCTCACTTATGCTAGGCAAGCCTTTTTGATTCCCACTGAGCTATATCTCCAGCACCGTCTTGTGTCCTTTTATCAAAAACCAAGTTCTGTATAAGGATCCAGAATCCTCCCCTTAATTTGATGGAGTTAGTTGTACTGGACAACTTTAAAATGTCCAAATGCAATTATTCCTAACTGCAAGAAAGTTTCTAATCTATAAATTAATTTATGACTTTCCACTTTATGTCTCACTTTCAAATCAACACTAGATATTCCACTTGTGTGGGGTTTTTTTGGAAATACATTTTTAGAAACACATGGATGAGATGTGTGTCCAGAATTTAGCCATGAGACCCATTAACAGTATTCAGTGTAAATTAATAGAAAAAAGCCATGCCAGCAGAAGGAACTGAAGAGTTCCACTTATTTTGTGGGCTTTTTTTTTTTTTTTTCCTACCGGGAACCAAACTCGGGATCTCACGCTTGCCCGGTAGACACGTGCCGCTGAGCTATATCTTCAGCCCAAGAGTCCCACTTGGCAATGGTGGGATGAAGGATATCCTCTGTGATTTTGGAAGGAACAGCAAAGAGGCAGAAATGGCACAGCTGGAAGGTACAATGGTCCATTTCTCTTATATTTCCAATCATTTCCTCAGAATTTTGATATTGGCCGCAAGGGTACCTACACTCGTTCATAACAATGGGGGTACCACCCTTACTTCCTCCCTAGGGGTACCTTAAACAGTGACAACACTCTATTTGTGCCTTTCTGTGGAGACTAGAAGTTCCAATGTCTACTTTCCAGCCTCCACTCACTGTCCCTACCTCAGTGGCTCCCAAGGTCTCTCTGCCATTTCTGCCCAGCTCTCAGGAGGAGAATTTCATCTTTCCTTTCCAATCAGGAAGGCGTCTGTTTTCTGTGTTCCTTCTCCTTGCATGTCTCCATTTTCACAAAGAAGGACTAGTCCAAGATATTTTTCCCACAAATACATATCTGTATTTTCAACATATAATTACTTGCTAATACATAAAAGACATTGTGTGGAAGCCACACAAATAACTGAACAGGCAGCCTGGTGGTTGACAGAAAATGAGACTATCTAATTTTTAACTTTTAAAAGAATTATTTGAAATATTTTAACTTAAATTTTTAAATTTTTAATTTAAAAATAGAAAAGTACTGGCAATTAAGGAAAAAGGAGCTGCCATAAACAGCAGTGTGACCGCTCTGGACCTTTCTGAAACTTTACCCCAACCTGCATTTCTAAACTGCGAGGAAGTAACGCTGTACCAAACCAGAAGTGGCCAAAAAGAAAACACTTATTTCCAAGCGAGCCCAAGTGGAGAAGTTCCCAGAACGGAGAAGGGATTGATCTGACAGCGACAGCAGTGCGGGGAGGTCAGAAGAACGTGGTATGTGTGCAGTGGGGACCCCTGGAAGGCTAGGGGCGTCTGGAGAGGCAGGGGGCGCGGACTCACCCCCCAGCCAGTTGTCCGAGATGTTCTGCAGCACCGTGACCGGGATGCAGAAGAAGGTGATCATCAGGTCGCTGAGCGCCAAGGAGCAGATGAAGATGTTGGTGACCGTGCGCATCGCCTTGCTGCGGGTCACCACATAGACCACCAGCGCGTTGCCAAAAAGCGCCAGGACGAAAATGAGCACCCCGGTGAGCACGAAGGCCAGCTTGGCGCGCGCGGGCAGCTCCGGGGTGTAGACGAGCGGCCGCAGCCTGTACAAGGCGATGAACTGCTCCCGCGTCAGGTTGTGGTCCCTCAGCAGCCGCGAGAACTGCTCAGGGGTGATGTTGAGCGCCTGCATGCCGTGCGCTCCCGGGGCGCGGGCACCGCCCGCTACCGCCGGGTCACCCTCGAGGTTCGTGCACGGGGGCTGGGGGCTCTGGGCGGCACCCCAGGAGGTTCGGGAGGAGGACGGCAGCGCGCTGATCAAACCCACACTAAAGAGCTGGGGACCAGTGCGTGAGACTCAACCCATTGTCCAAAAATGTTCTCGGCTCAATAAAAACAAAGTTCTTCCCCAGTTCTGGTCCGGAGTATCCGAGAGCTGAGCGCCGGCGAGGACCCGGCGGTGACTCTGGCTCTGGATTTCCAGACTCGCGGTGCGCGCTGGCTGCGCTGGGCGCGGAGAGGGTGGGGCCGAGCCGCACACGCCGCCCTCTCCCCTACCTCAGCGGGCGCCGCCCCCACCGGCTCCCGCGGCCCCAGAAACACATCCTGAGTGCGCAGCGGACTCCTCAGCACCAGGTCATGCTTAGATAGAGGATTGTTTCTCTGTGCGCTCGAGGTTTCCCCTCTCAAATGTCAGCCACAGCAGGGTTTATTTGAAGTTATTTTGTGTATTAAAAATAATTGCAGAAGACAAGGAGATGCAATGATAGTATAGACAATCCCCTGTACCCTTCACTGAGTTTACCCACTGATTACATTTTAATTATGGTACAGCGTGAAACCAGACATTTAACAGATACAACGTTTGTGCACAGTTCTGTGTGTCTGCTTAACCCAAGAACTGATTCATGCAGCCGCTACCAAAAGCCATCTGCAGAACCCTCATCACCTTAAAAATTTCTAGCCTGCAGGCTCCTTTTGACCCAACCTGGATGCCTCCTCCACCCTGTCTGGCCCCTAGCAATCACTGGGCCTTCTGTTACACAGCTCTGTAACTTTATCAGAAGATTATACAAATACAGTCATGTGTGTAAGCTGTCCGTGATTTGAACCCACTTTAAGTTTACTGTGGATGTAGTATATATTAATAGCTGCTCCTCTTTTTTGCTGACCATGTACCACAGTTTATTTATCCTTTCACTTATTGGAAATTTTGCCTGTTACCAGTCTTGAGCTTTTTTACAGATAAAGCTACAGGAAGAATCAAATACTGATTTTTATGTTGATACAGTTTTCATTTCTATGGAAAATACCAAGAACTTTGATTGCTGAGTCAGTGATGTGTGGATTTAATTTTTATACATTGTCAAAGTTGTTTCCAGAGTAAATGTACAATCTTACATTTGTACTAGTGATGCACGAGAAATTCATTTTGTACACATAATTTCTAGAATTTGATATAGTCATGTTTGTTTGTTTTTGCTGTTCTAATACATAGGTAGTGATATCTCACTGAGATATTAATTTGTAGTTTCCTAACGACTTGTGATATTGAAAATTCTATGAGCTTATTTGTTATCTTAGTATAGTATCTTCTTTGGTGAAATGTCTACCCAACTGTTTTGTCCATTTTTTAATTAAATTGTTTTACTTGCTGTTTGGATGAGAATTCCTTTTATATTCTAGATACAAGTCCTTTGTGAAGTAACTTGTAAATATTTTCTGCTAGACTGTAGCTTGTTATCTTCCTGACAGTATCTTTCACAGAACAAAGTTTTTAATTTTGATTGCCTTGTTTGTCAATTTTTTCTTTCATTAATTGTATTTCCAGTGTTTACTACAGTAATTCTTCACCAAACCCTGTCTAAAACTTTTGTCTAATGTCTTTTTCTAAAATGGACTATGGTTTTACATTTTGAATTTTGAGCTCTCTATTCTGTTCCTTGAAATAGATATATCTAACTTCCTTCCATGGTCTTAATTACTGTAACTACATACAGTAATAAATCTCAAAATGGAGTAGAGTCATTTTTCCTACTTCCTGTGCCTGCTTATGCATATACATTTTACAGCAAGCTTGTCTATATCTACAGAAAACCTTGCTGTCTTGAGCATATTTCTCTTCATATGTTTAACTTTCAATGACATTTTACAGTTTTCACATATAAGTCCTGTACATATTTTGTTAGATGCCCACCTAAGTATTTTTTGGTATATCTAAATATATTAGGTAATACCTAAGTATTTCACTTGTAAATAGTATATTTCTTATTTTTGGTCACATGTGTGCACTACTAATATTTAGAAATGTGATTTGACTTTTACATTAGTTTTGAATTGATAGTCTTGATACACTCGATTTAGAATGAGTAAAGAATTTTACATTCGATTTAGAATGAGAAAGAATTTTTGGTAGATTTCTTGGAATATTCTACATAGATAATCCTGTCCTCTGAGGAGAGGGGCAGTTTTACTTCTTCCTTTCTGATATGTATGTTTTCTGTTATTTTTTGCCTTTTCACAACGGCTCGAGAATCCACTACATAAATGGCACTGGTGAGAACTGACCTTCTCTTGCCCCTATCTTGGGGGAAGCATCCCACGCTCTTTCACTATTGAGTATAATGTTAGTTATGGATTTTCTTTATGAACTTGAGGAAGTTCTCTTTTATTGTTTTTTGTCAGTGTCGTTAAATTTTGTCACATGCTTTTGTGCATTAATGACCTGATCACATGATTTTTCATCTTTAGCCTGTGAATATGGGGGATTACATTAACTAATCATTGACTATTGAATGAACCTTGAATATCTAAGGTGAAATCCACTTGGTCCTAGTGTGTAATTCTGTTCCTATATTGCTGAATTCTGCTAGCTATGACTTTTATGGGCTCCCATGTTTATCTTCATAAGGAATGTTAATCTGTAATGTTTTCTCTTTTTGTACTGTTTTTTCTTTTCCTGTTTTAGTACTCAGGGAATAATAACTTCATAGTATGAATTGGGTACTCATTTTTTGGATGAACTTGTACTGAATTTGTGTATTCTTATTTAAAACTTTGGTGGATTTTTCTGAAGAATCCATCTAGACCTAAAGATTTCTTTTTTAAGAGTGTTTAAATTATAAATTAAAATTTGTTAATAATATAGGGATATTCAAAATTTCATATTGAATAAATTGTGTTAATTCATAATGGTACTTCTTGTTGCAGGTTTGAGGGCCACTTCTTCTTGTTTTAAGTATCTAGTGTAAAAATATTTCCCTCTTGCTTTAGCTGTGTTCCACAAATTTTATATGTTGCTTTTATATTTTCACACAGCTCAATATATATTTGACTTATGGGTTATTTTTATTTAGTTTTCAAGTGTTTTTGTAGTTTGACTCTATGGTGGTTAGAGAACACACTCTGTATGATTACAGATCTTTTAAATTTGTTGAAGTTACTTTTATGGCCAAAAATATGATCTAGTTCATATGTGCTCCAACAACATTTGAAAACAATATGCATTCTGTTGTTGGCTGCAGGGTTCTATAACCATTGACTCGATCCTATTGGTTGAGAGTGTGGTTGTGCTCCTCTCTATCCCTACTGGATTTCTGTGTAATTATTCTATTAACTATTGAGAGGGGGGATTTACATGTAATTGTGGATTTGTTTACTTCTTTCCCTTCTATCAGTTTTTGCTCCACATATATCATAGTGTTTTGCATAGTAAATAGGGACTAGGATGTACTCTTGGCACATTGACTCTTATCATTAAAAATATCTTATCCCCCTGTATCTGAAATAAGTTCCTTGTTTTAAAGTTTACTCATAATAACATAACCAATTCTGGTAAAAGTCATAAACCTGTTAATTTAAGAAGCTTAAGAAGCTGCAAATAGGATAAGGCCCAAGAAGTCATGACCAAGACATATCACAACTAAACTTATGAAAACTAAATATTACAAAAAGATTTCAGAAACACCAAGAAGGACCATCTGAAAACACGGAGAAGAAAGAAACAGTAATAGAAAGAGTAAGAATATGGAAAAATATAATAAACCTATTAAATTAATAGGTTTATGACTTTTACCTTTGATCAGTGTTTGCATGACATGTCTTTTCAGAGAGAGAGAGAGAGAGAGAGAGATACTTATAGACAACATAGCATACCTTTGGGTTATGGTTGGTTTATTTGTTTTTACTACATATTGCTGATTTCTGTTTTTTGAATGGTTTGTTCAGACCATATATATTTAATGTCATTATTAAATATGTTAGAATTCCAGCCTGCAATTTTTTGGTTTTCTGTTTGTTCTTTCATTAATTTCTCTGATTTATTTTCTCTACCTCACTGTGAGCTATGTGAGAATTTTTTTAGAATTCTATTTGAATTTGTCAACAATTTTATACGTGTGTATCTTTGTGTCTCTTTTCCAAGGACTTCTGTAGGTATTACTTATACAACTCTTCACAATCTAATGGTGTCAGTGTTTACCAGCCTGAGTGAAGTATGAAAGTCTCACCTTTTATGTCCCTTTAATCTTCTCCAAATATAATTGTCTTTAAAACTGCCTTCATGTATATTTAAGTCCACATTAGTGTTATAGTTTTATCTTGAACTGCAAAAAACAATTCAGAAAACTTAAAAGAGGAAAAATCTATTGTATTTTTCCATATTCTTACTCTTTCTATTACTGTTTCTTTCTTCTCAATGTTTTCAGATGGTCCTTCTTGCTGTTTCTGAAACCTTTTTGTAATATTTAGTTTTCATAATTTTAGTTGTGATATGTCTTGGTCGTGACTTCTTGGGCCTTATCCTACTCGCAGCTTCTTAAGCTTCTTAAATTAATAGGTTTATAACTTTTACCAGATTTGGGGAATTTTAGTCCTTTATTTCTTTCCACACTTTTTTAACCTTGTCTTTCCTTTCTCTCTCTTTCTGGGACTCTGATTACATTAATATTAGACCTTTTGCTATACTTCCATAGGTACCAAGTGAAACTGCACATCTTGGAAAGGCTGTCTATTTATTTTTGTTGTTCAGATTGATTAGTATCTATATTTTAAATTCATTTACTCTTTCCTTTATTTTCTCCATTCCAATGTTGAGTCCATCTATTAGGTTTTACATTTTACTTATTCTTTTTTCCAGTTTGAAAGTTTCTTCTTGGTTCTTTATGTGTTCTTCCTTTATGTCTTATGTCTTCTTTATCTTCTCATGTCTTTTCCTGAGACTATTTGTTTTTACTTGTTTCGAATATATCTGTTACTATTTGTTGAATTTTCGTATGATGATAGGTTTTATTTATCAAAAATTAATGGTAACCACCACATATTAAAATGAGATGGCAAAACCTTTTACACACACTCTTTCTCCCCGCAAAATGGACATTGTAACAAACTTTAAACATGATTAATAAAATCATTCATAGTAAGACAAGAATGACAAATAAACGAAAAGAAGCACTGGTTTCTCTTAAAACGAGAATACAACTGTGCTTACTATGCATCAAGCAACTTAAAACCAATGACAAAAATAGAATGTTTCTAGTTTTAAATAATCCTTAGGTTTCATCTTAGAAAATATCTGTTCATATCAGAAAGCCCATCACAGGGCAATTTTTTATCAAGGAGAGGGACATGAACACAGCGTTCTTTTGTTAAACCACAGTGAGGAGGTTGGTCATGTAGGTTTCTGGATAGTTTCAGGCAATTGGCACAATCTGTTGTAGCTTACCTGCCTTCCCTTACCCCAAGTGTGGCTGCTTATCTTGCTGTATCCTAGACTAATGAACAGAAGTTAACAGCTGCTTCAGAATATTTTGTCAGGTAGTTCTCAGATCTCTGTCATCTTCATGTTCATATCTATCATTTTGGCCTTTTGAAATTTACTTGAAGTGTTGCTGGTCAGTAGTATGAGTAATTTTTCTTTCAAAACTGGGTTATGAGATTTAAAACCAATTTAATTCTTCTGATTTTCTGACCTGTTTAGATACCTGTCTGACAGAAAATGAAGGGTACCATTGTATTTCAGTGAGTGGACATGGAAGTGCAGCAGCATAACAGTTTAACACATTTATTTTGAAAACTCATCTTCCTGCTTTTCAGTAGTTTTTGCATTTCAAGGTGATTGTCCCACACACTGAGAAAGAAGGAATAAGATTTTGTATAAAATTCTTTTCATAATATTCACTGCACTACCGCTGTTATCACTGTCTTTCAACCTTTAACATTCAAAAACTAATGTATTATAATATATAGCAATTACTAGAGACTGAATGTGCCCTCCATTCATATGCTGAAGTACTTACTCCTATGGGACTATATTTTGAGACAGAGAGGTAAAATTGTAAGTTAGGAGGTAAAGTTATAAGGTTGGGAACTTAATGCAACAGGACCAGTGGCCGTATATTAAGAGAAAGATATGTTCTCTCTTTCTCTCACTCTCTCTCTCTCTCTCACTCTCACTATTTCTTCCCTTCTTCTTTCTCCCTCTCCCTTTCCCTCCCTCCTACTCTGTCTCTCCCTGTGTGTAAAAAAGAAAGGCCAGCTGAGGGCGTAGTTTGAAGGCAGATACCTGAAAGCTTAAAGGCAGATACCTGAAAGTCGGAAAACAAGATCTCACCAGAAATCAAATCTGTCAGAATCTTAATCTTGGACTTCTAACCTCCATATTTGTGTCGAGTATCTGCTATGTCTTGGACAGGATATGTCTCCCAAAATGTTCATAGGGTCAAAGGTATGTTGCTGATGGCCTTTGAGGAAATATTTGGATGAAGAAGGCTCTAATGTCAGTAGTGGATTAATCTATAATCACAATCTGATGACATTGGGAAGTGACAGAAATGGGAGGCAGGGCCTAGTAACCTCATGGAACATTGGGGCATAACTTTGGGGAATATATCTGGCTATTTCCTCTCTGCCTCTTTCTGCTTCCTGACTGCTGTGATGTGAGCAGATTTCCTCTGGAGCTTATCTTTCTGCTATAATATTTTCCACCCAACCACAAGCCTAAAAGTAATAAAACCAGCTAACCATTGACTAAACCCTCTGAAACATGAGCTAACATGAACCTTTTCTTATTTAAATTGTTATTTTTATCCCTGCAATAGAAAGCTGACACAGTGTCTTTTGTTTAAGCCTCTCAATCTTACATTTTATTATTTCAGTCTAAGCAAACTAATGTATCTACATTTTATAATTCTGCTCTGGCCACTTTGTTGATTGCTATGAATCCTCCAGACTTTTTATCCCTCATTAACTTTAAAGGTAATATAACTGAGTAATGTAAAACAAGGAACATGAATATTAAGAGATCCACCTGCTAATCCAGCCCATATGTTAGAAATGCAGGCTTTATCTGAATCTAATTCTTTAATCTATGAATGTATTACTACAAACAGGTGCCTCATTTAGGAAAGAAGTATCATGCTATTATGTCAAAAGAAAACTTGGAGACATGTCAAAAAAGCACTGATAAGTGAAGTGTAATATTCTAACTATTGAAGGAAGACTAGGAAAAGAATAAATCATGATGGTTGCAAGTAGCTTCCTTTCCTGGCAGGAGCAATGGCTTCCAGCTTTGAGCCCACTTCACTGTGTGGGGCTACAGATTTAGGGAAAAGAAGGCAGCTGTCAAATGATATGGGAAACATAGAAATAAAAGACATGCCTTCACCCTCCCTGGTCTTTGGTGTTGGATCAAGGAAGACCAGAACCATAGCTACATGCTGATTCCAGTCCCGGGTGACCCAGAGAAGAAATTTAAGGACTTTTCTAAAAGCTGAACAAATCTGGCATCACCCTATTCATTCCTTTGTCCTCTGCAGACATATGTAACTGTTGATTGCAAAAGCATGGATTTGGATGCATCCAGTCTCAGATCTACTCACCACTCTTCCAGCAGGTAAAGATATACTAGGAAATCAAGGAGGTGTTAGCAATAAACAGTACCTGTCTTGGTGGCTCCTGGAAATGTTTGAGATGTGTATGAAGCCAGAGTAGAAGAACTGTTCATTGAAATAATGCTTGACTGAAGTTAGGATTTGGTTAGAAATAAGTATAAGAAAAGAGAAAAATTGTCCTTAAAGTTCAAATTCTTTAATCTTCTTTCTTCTATTGATACAAGTCCTCATTTCCACTACTTCTCCAGCTCCTAACCTCCCATCCTTCTCCATTTCACACACCACTTCCACACCTTCAGTAAGGCAATCCAGGGCTGATCTTGAAAGATGCTTCCAGTACCTCTGACCTTCCCTTCTCCCTTCACAGCTAGTATGGCTAAGGCAGAAGTACTGAAAGTTCAAGCCCAGTCTGGAAGATGTAGTGGCTTAGTGAAATCCTGTCTCAAGAAAGTAAAACAGGCTGGATGTGTAGCTCAGTGTGAAAGCCCTAGGTTCAACTGCTGATATCACAAAAAACAAATGAACACGTAATGGCTTTTTAATCACTTTTCCATTGCTGGGACCAATATCTAAACAAAGGAAAAACTTAAAAGATAAAAGATTTATTTGATCTCATGGTTTCAGAGGTTTCATGGTATGGTTGGGGGCTCCAAGCCAGAAACATCATGGTAGAAATGATGACTAAAGCAAGCTGCTTACTTCCTGAGATCCAAGAGAAGAGAGAGAGGAAAAGAAGTTGAGAACAGGTACATCCTTCAAAAACATGCCCCAGTGATGCACTTCCTCCAAATATACTCCATCTCCTAATAGCCCACTGAGCTAATGGATTAATCAGTTGATGAGGGTAGTGCCGTCATCATCAATCGCTTTTGGAGGCCCTGTCCCTGAACATTGTTGCACTGGGGCTCAAGCCCTCAGTACATGAATCTTTGGGGACCATTTCATACTTAAGCCATGATATTCTACCCCTGGCCTACAAAGTATTATATCTATCGCCTAATTTGAAATACATGTAGTCCATTTTCTAGAGTTCCCAAAGTCTTACCAGTTCTAACACTGCTCAAAAGTCCAAGTCCAAAGACTTCTCTGAAACTGAAAACTAAATGTAGCTGTATGCCTGTATAAAGATTAAAAAACAAGTTACACACTCCAAGATACAATATCAAAGGTTAAATATTCCCAATCCAAAAGGAAAAAATTAGAGGAAAGGAAGAAATTGAACCAAAGACCAAACCCAGCAGGGAAAGCATTAAATCCTGAAGTTTTATTTCCAATATCCAGTTTCCAGTGTGATGAGGAGCTACAAGCTGCAGACAGCTCAGTCAGCTCTGCCCCTACGGCCTTGGCAGTTGCAAACCACATGGCCCCTCTCTTAAGGCCATGGCTCTGCTGGCTGCCTATGGCTTTCCTCAATAGATGTTCTTCGTTGTGGGCGTCTCCAACTTGCTTAGGTTTCTGTTGCAACTTTGTTGTCACTCTTACAACTTCATACATCACCTTCTCAGAGGCTCCCTGGAAGTACACTGCCTAGTCGGCTAGGCTTTTCTTTGAAATCTTTGTAGAAGCCTCCATGACCCTATTAGTTTTGTATTCTGCATGCCTGCAAAATCAGCACCACTTGGACAATCATATGGTGCTACCACCAGTATGAGCAACAGCCTGCCCTCCTTGGACCATGCTTGCAGCAGTCTCTGCATGCCTGGATGGCTGAACATAGCAAACATTTTTCTTGTCAGGCCCTGACTGAAAAGCATACCTCTGGGCTCTATTTTCTTGAAAACAAAGATTTGAAAATAAGACTCCCAAACAAAGATGTCAAAAAATGTGTAAAATTGTTGAAACCAAAGTCTTTCAAACAAGTTTACACTCTTGAACATGCCATGGTCTGAACAATTTCTGAGATGCTTTCATGGCATTTTTCCTATTGTCTTGGTGTAAAGTACTTGGTTTCTTTTTGATGGTGCTAATCTCTTCAGCAACTATTCCTCCTTTAGCCCCAAGTTTATATGTGCTTCTTCCATGGCCAAGCTTCAAGCTTTTCAAATTTTATGGCTCAGCTTTTTGCTCCTGACCCTCACTATAACTCTGGCTAAAATAATGGATATCAGTGAAGCCCAGTAGCAGAATACTTGGTTAACGCACACTAAACCCTGGGTTTGATCTTCAGCACCACAAAGAAAATTCATTAATTAATTTGGCTAAAAGCGGCCAGCAAAATCCATGTTATCATTTGAAGAACTGTTCCCTTGAAATTTCCTCCAGCAAGTCAGTTAATCTGTGAATGTAAAACTTAGCCTTAGGTGGGGTTTTAGACATAGATAAAATATAACAAATTATACTCCAGAATAATGCAGATGGTCTCTAGTTCGATTTCCAAGGAAGTCCTCATTCTTCTCTGGAACTTCATGTGCACAGCTTTTACTGTCTGTGTACATGTCTGGTCTTCTGAGTCCTGAACAAAATTGCCCATTAAGCTGCACTTACAGCATTATAACCTTTAATATTGCTTTTCTAAACTTTTCCTAATTCTTCCTACAAACCAGTTCCAAAAGTTTCTGAACTACATGGCCAGTTACAGTTGCAGCAATGATCCCATTTTTCTGTTTTTCATCATGGTGGCTACATACCTAAGAAAAACAAAAGAGAAAAGATTCATTTGCTTCATAGTTTTAGAGGTTTTTGTCCAAGGTCGACTGACACTAGGGCAAAAAACATCTTGGCATAAGGCCATGGCAAAGGAAAGTTGTTCATCCTATGTCAGCTAGAAACCAGAGAACAGGGGAAGAATGAGAGAAAGAGAGAGAGAGAGAAAGAGAGACAGAGAAAGAGAGAGAGAGAGAGAGAGAGAGAGAGGAGAGAGAGAATTGGGACAAGAATATCCTCTTCCAGATTAGCACCCCCAGGATCCAATCACCTCTGTAGGTTTCCTGCATTGGCCCTCAAGCCCTCAATAGCAAGGCCTTTGTGTATACTCCATATTTAAATCTTAACATGGCTTATTTCTTCAGCTCTCTAATTATGATTAGAAAACTGAACAAGTAAATGAACATTATTTATTCCTGTTTTGATCTGTTGGTGTGGCATAATGCACACAAACATCCAAAGGCCAAGGTAAGGTGGTAAATACCAGAAGAAGATATAATAATAAAACTTTCCTCTAAGAGATTATGAAATTATCAGAAATTAGGGGTTAAATTGAAAGGGCTAGAGGAATAAGTCTAAGAGTGTGAAGGCTTTCCTCACTTTACTGAGAATTTTTGTCAGTTAGACGGGAGAAGTGTCTGTGAAAACTAGTTCTTTCTTCTGCTTTCTGACCAGTTAAGAGTTAGCGATGAAGGGGCTGGGGATTTAGCTCAGCGGCAAAAGCGCCTGCCTGGCAAGCGCAAGGTCGTGAGTTCGGCTCCCGGTACCGGAGAAAAACCAAAAAACAAACAAACAAACAAACAAACAAAGAGTTAGCGATGAAGTAGGATTTAGAGAAAGCCTAAGAAGCACAGTCCTGTCATCACCAAGTGCATATCAAGGTGAGACATGCAGCATAGGGTTGGGAATGGATATGAAGTATCAGGAAACCAAGTTAAGTATGTTTAGAAAAAAACCATATGATCTCTTGGCTAGTGCTTCTAAATTACAGGCTGGTGGAAGAAGGTTAAGGATATTTAACATTTAAATTTCTCACAGCATAGTAGCGAATATCACAGTGAGGAAAAGAGAAGCTAAAGCAATCACAGTGACAATAAAAATGCATTAAATCAATATTCTGAACTCTGCTCTAGAGAAGACAGGAATAAATATTTACCCTGGTTGTTTTTACTCTTGCTTTGATCCTATGCTTTCTATCCCTCTTTTCTATTTATCCTTTACAGAATGGGCACACTTTTCCTGTGCCATTTTACCTTTGCATTATGGAACTTGCTTTTGATTTTTATGGAGGTTCACAGGTAAGAGTTTGCCTTGAGTCTTAGCAGAGATTTTAATTTAAACTTGAAAGATTCTGGATCTGTTTAGACTTAAGATAGGAATTATTGCCTTCTTGGCTGTATGCTAGATAAGTAGCACCATCTTAGGGAATTATTAACATCTTGTCATGTTATTCAGAGATTAAATGTGGTGTCCGGAGATGTGTTTGGATGTCAAATTGACAAGGATTGGAATGTGGTGTTTAAGTTTAATTATGGCAACTCTATTGGCTTGAGAGTCACTAAGAGTATTAGTAAAGAACACCCCCTTGGTGTGTCTGGGTAGGTCATGGAGGTATAAACTTGGGGAGTACATCTGATCCCTTGCTCTTTCTTCTTTGGCATTTTTCCCTTTATCTGCTTCCTGGTTGCTATGAACTAAGCATCTTTGCCCTGCCATACCCCCCTGCTTCATGTTGTTTCTGCTATGGTGCCATTTCCTATGCCCTGAATCTCTTGAAACTGTGAGTCAGTATTCAGTCAGGGGAAAGACACTGTTTTTGACACACGGTGCTGAGAAACTGGATTCCCACATGCAAAAGAATATGTTGGAATCTTAAAAGTCTAACATCAGATAAAGATTTAAGTTCCATCAAGCAACAAGCATAAGGACTAAAGCTCTAAAACTCTTAGGAGACAACATAGTGAAAAACTTTTTATGACATTTGATACGGTAATGATTTTTTGAGTATGATGCCCAAAGTTCAAGCAACAAAAGTAAAGATAGACAAGGCCACATAAAAATTTAAAACTCCCATGTATCAAGAAGTACAGTCAACAGTGTGAAAGATAATGGAACGGGAGAAAATATTTGCAAGTCATATATCTAATGAGTTAATATTCAGAGTACATAAAAGAACTACATTTTAAAAATAACAAAATTCTGATTGTAAAAATAAGCAAAAGACTAATTGACATTTCTGCAAGGAAAATATACAATTGTCAAGAAGCATATGTACAAATATTCAACATTACTAATAATTAGGGAAATGCACGTCAAAGCCACAATTAGCTATGACCGCAAATCTGTTAGAGTGGCTATTATCAAAGACTAGATGCAAGTGCTGAGGATATGGAGAAAGGGGAATTTGTTTGCACTATGATGGGAACATAAATTGGTATGCTCATTACAGAAAACACTGTGAGAACTCTTCTAAAAATTAAAAACAGGACTACTATATGATGCAGCAGTTCCACTTCCGGATATGGAGTTAAAAGAATTGAGAGAAGACATTGATATGTTTCATAGCTGCATTATTCACATCAGCCAAAAGGTGGCAGCAACCCAAGTGTTCATGGATGAATGGCTAAACAAAATGTGGTAAAGCAATATATACATAACATGAAATAATATTTAACCTTAAAAAAAGGAAGACCTTCAGACATTTACAGATGAATTGTGAAGAAATGAGTCGATCACAAAGAAGCAAACACTCACATGAGGAACCTACAGCAGTCAAAACTCAGAGAGTTAGTAAGTGGAACTTGGTTATGAGGGGCTGAGAAAGGGGTACATGGAAGTGTTATTTAAAGGGCACCTGGTTTCAGTTTTTCAAAATGAAAATAATCCTGGAGATTGAATGAACAATAATACGAGTGCACTAAAACTCAAAAATGGTTAAGATGGTAAATTTTAAAATGTACATTTTACCACAATTTTGAGAAAGGAAAACAATTACAAAAATAATAGTTTTGAACCACAACTTATTAGCATTTTTTACTATCCTCATTTCATAGGTAAAAAAAACAAGGATAGATGTTATTATGAAACTTGATGAAAAGCCACACAAATGTCATAAAAAGTTATAAAAATGGGTGTTTTGTTTCCCAGAATTCCAGGCAGTCAGACTGTTAAACACATACTGCCTTTACTGCCAAGCAAGAATGTACAAACTATCAGGACAACAGAAATAGAGAGAGAGAGAGAGAGAGAGAGAGAGAGAGAGAGAGAGAGAGAGAGAGAGATGATCAAAAAAAAATTACATCAGTAAATCTACATTACAGGAAGCTATGGCTCCTATGTAGAAGATTTAGTAATCAGCTTCTAACCACTAAGGAACCAGGACAAAAGGAAAATATAAAGAAGTGTAATATTTCAGTCTTCCTTACATAAGAAAAGAAGCATATTGGCAGGGTAGAAGAGACTAACATTTTTCTAGCTCTGAACTCTGGGAGGTAGAAATTTACCACACTACTTTTTATACAAGAAAGAGTGAAATACATAATGCATAGTGTCTTTAATAGCACCAGATATCTGCTGGTAGCTGTTTCTAATAGCAAACCTGATGCGAACTGACAGCTTCACACAGGTCATGTTTCTGAACAGTGACTTCTACAGACACCAGCATAATATAATGCAGGTAGGCTGCTTTCTGGTGATTTGAGCCAATAGGAAAAAGGTTAGTTAGTGTAAAAATGTGCACATCTCATAAACCCTGAATATGAGTTTTTGCTTTCAGGCTTTGGGCAGGAGCTGTACAGCAAATGTTTCTAAATTGAACCAAAAAAGATAAACTCTTCTGACAATTAAAAGAGATCCATGTGCTCTGGTCCCACTCTGGTCCCATGCTGTGTTGTCCCACTGTCCAAGTGAGTCGCGAGATTCTGCATGAGGGCAGCAACAGGTTGTGTAACTGTAAAGCATAAGGCAAATGTAAGCAATACAACTGAAGAACCATGCTGAAAATCTTTTGGAAATCAGAAGTCAAGATAATCAATGAAAATTAGACTTCTGTAAGTTCCCAATTTCTCCAAGAATAAAATTGGGGGTTTTTAAATGGTGTATTTGTGACCAACTCTAATAACATTCTGCAGAGGAAGGGAGATCGTCTGTGCATAGTTTTAGTGGGAGCAGGTTTTACTCCAGTAGCTGTATTTTTAAAACATGAAAATAATCCTGGAGATTGAATGAACAATAATACGAGTGCACTAAAACTCAAACTAGACTGACAGTTGAGTGCTGTGGTCTGCAGTACTTCCTCATCACATGAATCCCAGATCTACCACATTAACTACAGGACCCCAGTGACTTTCTTAACATTTGTGCCTCAGTTCCTAACTATAACCTGGGGTGAACAACACCTACCTAACGGTTTAGTTTGGAGCAGTAAACAAAATATAGGAAATGTTTAGCACTGTATGTTTAAAAGCAGTTGGCAGATATTAGGTATTGTGATTCTTCAGTCAAAAGCAAAATCAATCATAAATTTAAAAGAGTGTTATGAATTTAACACACAAACGCCTCTGCATGTTTTCATTTTTGTTAATCTTCTGCTGTATGAAGTCACTGTTGAGTGCCTTTATTTAACAGTCCCTAAAGTTCATACTTTCAAATAAAAATATTATTAAGGATTTAATCAGTAATGAAGCACAAATGAGATGTTGTAGCTGAATGTTAAAGGTCTTACAGAACTTTTAGGGAACTCTTATATGCATATTTTAAGCTTACTCATATTTATCTGACTTGTTTATAAGTTTTACTTTAGGAAGATTAATATTTACACATTATATTGCTGATTAGGTAAGATGTAACTCAATTTGATATATGTAATAAAACATGTACATGAGTACACATAGTACATGAGCAAAGACAGATAATAAAGATTAGCATCAGTTTATTACTGGGTGGAATAAATACAGGTTTTTAGTTTTCTTCTTTTGGTTATATTTTCTGTAAGATGAATATAGACATACATGAGTACTTTAAATTTTAAAAAGGAGAGAGGTTAAGAATGTTAAAGTATAAAATTTTTATAATTGGGATATAAACACTTCAACATGCATTTATTTCAATGTTATAGCCAATTAGACTTAGTAGACAGGAGTCATAGCCTGCAGCCTTAGGAAAAATCATAAACAGACTTCAGAATATCCTGTTTTTAATCAAGTGCATATTATTCCCAAGATACACTACATGCTATGTTATGTACTAAGAATATTATAATAAATTAAATGTGGTCTAATCACAGGTGGCAGAGCCTTTTCACTTTCATGTAAAGCAAGAGACCCCAATTTTCCTAAGTCAAAAGTTAAAAATGTGTTAAAATTGTCTGAGGAGTTCTTAGCACCACCAATGCCCACACCCTCCCTGCAGAAATTCTAATTTCACTAAAAATGATATGCAGCTAAAGCCTGAAGAATGTTTGCCAGTTTGAGAATGAATTTGACAAGTGAGGGTTAGGAGGGTGTGTAAGGAAAAAGGAAGGCTGGTCAGAGATGGGGGAGGCTGGTCAGGAATTGTGGAAATGATGTAAGTGAAGTAAGGCAGATCGTAAGAAGTGATGTCAATGATACCCCCCAAAATGTAGTGTATTTGCTTACAGATTCACCCTGTGTAAATGTAATTGTGTGTTTTACTGAGAAGGACCTAACCCCTTTAATAAAGGGGTCATCTGTACCACTTGCATTGAGAAAGGTGGAGAAAATGGCTAGACACCTGTTACGTGGTTCACTAAACAATTTCATGTGGATATAAATTATTTATTATAAATACCAGCTTTGGTGAAGAAAAGGCTTCCAAATTTCAGGGTCAAATGACCCTTGGGATGAGCCAGGCTAGAACAGCTCAATAACCAGAAACATACCAGAACCCTAGGATAGGGACAGTACTGTAACAAGTCTTAGGAGTGACCAACAAATGAGAAACACCCAGAGACCGTGGCAAATGGAGTCCGAGTGGCCTGGCCATAGTTCTGGGGACATAAGACCAGGCAACAGGTAACAGAAACAACTGGTGGCTGGTGACTAGTCCAGACTGGAAGCTGGAAGTAGAGGCTTGGATGGCAGCACTCAGCTCTCCTACTTTAAAGGAGTAGGAAAGACCATAGTCTCAGATTGCATCCATGTCAGAGGCTTGATGTGAAGGCGTGTGTGGAGATGAGAAAAACAGACGCAGTTCTTAAAGCTAAGCTATATAGTGTAGTTACAGACTATTGTATTTGAGAAGGGACTAAAGATCAAGCAATGATCTCCATCTACATGGTGCATATGCCAACATTACATTGGGTGACTTTTTGATATCCCTCACAGACAATTAGTTCCAGGGACCACAGCCAAGTCCAGCTGACATTTGCACAACTGTTGTTCTGTGGCTCCAATTATAATGCCTCAAAGGGAACCATATGTCAGGAAACCAGTCACAGCAGAAATACATTTGGGATCCCTGATTTACAATGGCTCCATGTTGTTTTTTTACTTTTATCTTTTGAATTAACAATAGTGAAAAAGCAATACACATTTAGTAAAAACTGTACTTTGAATTCCAGTCTTTTCCCAGGCTTGCAGTATATGCAGCATGATCCTCTCTCCTGATGTTGGTCAGTGGCCACAAGCTGATATTCTCAGTCAGCCACACAACTGTGAAACTAAGCAACCCCTATCCTATGTACAACACTCTGTGTTGCTAACTCATGATACTGGGTGAGACAGGTGTATTAAATGCACTTTTGGCTTACAGTGTTTGGGATTTACAGTGGGTTTGTGGAAACATGAATAGCATCTGTAAATTCTAAGTAGAAGAGGCAGACGGAAGCCTATTATTCAAGGCCTTCAGATAGGAGAGCTCCTCTCTCTGCTTTCCCTTGCACATGAGAGGAAGGCAAGTTCTTGTCCTTCTAGCTCAAGTGTCCACAAACAGTTCATGCAGAAAGGAAGTGTCAAGGAATCCTGAAGGGAAGTCAGTCGGGAATGTTGGAATGCAATTAGCATGGTAAGAGAGTCAGTAACATAAGGAAGGGCTTCTGGTGATCAACTTACAAGTTCCATGCTGGCAGACTGTGAGTGAGAGGAAGAGGGCTCTATTCAAAGGGTAGAACAATATAAAATAGCATCACACCAAGCAGTTACTAATTACAGCTAGAGTTTGTTCAAAAAGTTTCTTTCCACCCTCTGCGTATTCTGCAAATGAAGTATTCAGGTCTTTCCTACTATGAGCTCTGTGGATGCCTGTTGTCTCTTCCTATAACTAGTCCGTTTAAGAACATAAAATTTTAATAACAGGCAGGATAACTTAGGGGTTAAGAACCAACCCATGGAAAAAAAATCATGACTGACTCCTATAATATGGACACCTTTAAGAAGTTATTTAATTTTTTTTCTGTTATTTTCATCAGCTGCTATATGGAGGTAACAGTAGTATCATAGTGACTTAGGGGAAGACTCAGTAAGTTTATGTTCATAAGTTACCTATAAGTTGAAGTTAATCCAGAAAAGATTTGTAACAATAGGGAAGAGTTGTTATATTGTTCTGTACTGTCCGCTAAACAGCAAGAACAAGATATCAACAGTTCCCTATTATCCCTACTATAGTGTTTATTAAATTATATTATTTTTAAATCTCCTTGTATGCAGCAGTTCTAAAGGTAAGCTATATATTGGAATTATTGAGGAAAATGGAACAAGTATGATGTGTGGATCCCACCCTCTGAGACACTGACATACCGAATTTGGATGAGTGTGGGCATCAGCAGTAGTAAAAGCTCCCCTAGTGACTCATGGGTAATTAAGTTTGAGAACCATCAATGTACACAGCGATTCCCTTGCTTTGTGAAATAAGAGCTTTGTTGAGTTAAGTACATAGTTTTATAATGATACCACAAATTTGTCTAATCTATCCACTAATGGCAGCTAATCAAACTGCGGAGATCAAGCCAAGTGCTTTGTGGCCCAAAATTGGGAGGTGACATCTTTCATGATGTTTGTCTCATGGATCTTCATTCTATGGGAATGAATATAAAAATAGTGTAATGCAATAAATATCTGCCAAATCAACAAAGCAAGAGATCAGTTGAGCAGATGCTTTGTCAAGAAAGCCACAGGGGGGTAAATCTGCTGTACTCAAAATGGTGTGTGTACTCATGCAAAGATTGTAATCATAAACCTTTATTAGTCCTCTGGGTTGGTTCATGATGAGGGTAATACATAATTGCTCACAGTCCCATGATAATGTTTCCTACAGGCTACAGAGAAACTCTTCTTCAGTGCCACTTCTGAGATGCATCTACAAAATAGTTACAGATGCTATATCTTTCAGAAAATGCCAAATGTCCTAGAATGAGAAATCAGTTTGGAATTCAGGGTCCGAAAAGCAAATCATTCTTTGGCTAAAGAAAGAGAAAAATGCTTTGTGCATTAACACAGCAGAATCTGATGATTGCACAGAAAACACAACTGTGAAATAGAACACAAGAACAAGGTGTTCAGATTAGAATGCCTGAGGTTGGTAAATAAGGCAGGCGGTCTGAATTGTGTGTAGTGTTTTAGATGGAAGTCACTTTCTCTGAAGAAATTGATTACATACTGCTTAAAGACCAAGTTTGGAACAATAATCACAGGAAAGAAAAAAATTCTGTTCCTTGTATTAGGAACTCTGAAGTGAGAAGTAAACGCGGCACAGGACAGGCACTGACATAGGGAAGACTCCTTTAGCCGCACTTGTTAAAGGGTTTCACCAATTCTTTCATGATAAGAAGATGCCAGTGATTCACAATCACTATGTAACTATCATGCATGATAGTGCATGATTAAATACGTGTTATTTCCATTCCAGATCATATGTACACTCAGTCTCTGTGAGTCTTTGAGAGAGGGTAACACTTGAAACTATAACATAGCAGGACTGGCCCAGATACCCTGGGCTTGAATCTTATGTTTGACATGTTCCCCCTGGGGAAACCTGAGCTCAACTTCATCTGTAGATACTGCTAAAGTGCATGCCTGTTCTCAAAAGCATAGTTTTATATGTGAAAATCACTGAGAAGAATGTGTTTTCACCCTGTTGTAGAAACGCTTCTTCAATAAGGACATCTTCACAACATCTCAAATTAGATATTCCCTTCTGACTTTATTATGTAGAGATACCTGAACCAAGGGACACCTTATCTAACAATTAAAGTCACAATCCTAACATTCAGAAGGAGAGAAAATAGAATAAACAGTGCTTTGTTCAGAAATTCATTTCACTAGAAATATTTCTATTCAAGTGAGGACTTTGTTAATATTAGCCACAAATGAAATTTCCAGGGCAACAGTGATTCAGTTAAAGAGGCTGAGGTATCATTTACCTATTACTCTTTTACATCATACTTATATAGATTGTAAATAAATTCCTTTGGGTTTCCAAAATAACAAATAGCACATGAGATTCATTCTGAAAACTACAGCCAATTCTTGTATGTATTTGGTGGGATGGTTGGTTTGTTAGATTAATTTCTTAGCTTTTGTACATAATGCTCAGCTATTTTACAGTCTGGGAAAAAAAGCAGATGAGCCATGAAGTCACAGAAACCTATACTTGTCAGAATTTTCTGAGGTTAGCAACGTTCAGGGTAGAGTCTTGGCCAGTGTCCCACCATCAGGGAAAAATAAATGCTGACTAGGGCCATACAGTTGAAGAAAACCAGTATTTCTGTATCTCACAGAAGCAAAAGCCCAAATTAATCAGAATCTGCAACTTGGAGTCCAAGTGTTTGGAACTACCCAGAGACATCCTGCAGTGAAATTGCTCTCATTAACTAGTTTAAAGCCTTGTCTCTAAAGAGTGAGGAACGATCTAGTCAGGTTTAGTGACAAGGTATTGTTGACACCATCTCTCGGAAAAGGCTGAGGACCATCACAGCAGGAGGATGGTTTCACCTACAAGTCCAGCTAGCTACACCTGCCTAGAAAAGCAGGAAAGGATCGCATGACCTTTCCTTGAATTCTGGATGGCATATATAAGCAATTGACACCTTCCCATGTGTGTTTTTAAGTTTTCATCTTAAATTCTGGATTGAATTCTGGATGGCATATATAAGCAATTGACACCTTCCCATGTGTGTTTTTAAGTTTTCATCCTTTTAAATGCGTAAAATACAAGTTTCATAAGAATCTCCATTGGTAGGACTTCTCAGGACATTTCCAGAATGCTCTGCTCTGTAGTGCACTTTCCTCCTTTTGCTTTGCTTTTTTCTTTCCAGCTAGACTGGCAAAGCAGTTTTGTGTCAAAATAGCCATTTAGAAAATGAAGTCCACATTAATAAAGCAATTTAAAATGTGTGCTATTTTTCTTTTAAGAAAAATTAAGGAGTGAATTCTTGAGCTTGAACTGTGACTGACTGCTTTGGGTGGCTTTGAGGATGTGAGGATGCACCAGTCTTCTGAATGCATTCAAAAGTGGACCCAGTGCCTCTTGAATCAGGCCTATGGGGAGGTAGTGTGCCTTAGATTGCCTCAGCTTCCCTATTCAAGTTCATTTCATAGACATAAAAGTCCTCTGTTAGGCCACTATCCTTTGCCTATTTTCTTGCCTGTAGTAATGATTACTGGGCTTCAGTGCCACTGGAAGAACATCAGGGACATGGAACACATTGTTTTTGTGTTATCCTAAATGTCCTGCTTCTAAATCATCATCATTTTAAATTAGCAAGTTTCCATTTTTCCTTCAATAATGATAGTTTGTTCATTTGGACCAGAATGATACATTGGAAAATACTGGCACTACATTATGTTGTTACTCTGATTTTGTATTTTATTTAATTTTACAAAAATATATATTTGTGCATCAATTTAAGTCATGAAATATATGTCTTGATTTCCCAAGAGTATTGGAACACAGTGTTCAAACATTACCTTTCTATTCTGCATTTATCCACATTTCTAACTTCTATATATGGCTACAATAGTTATGTAATACCTTATAGTTATTGAATTGCTTTAATATATACTAGTTTTAAATTCATTTTTTGATTGACACATAAGATTTGGAGCTACAGGTGATGTTTTGACATTGAGCAATGATCAAATACAGGCAATTAGCATCTCTGTCATCTTAAATGTTTCTTATTTAGTAAGTACATTCAAATTCCTATTTTTGCCCCCATAACTACTGTGTAAGGAGGCAGACAGGCATTCTTCACTTTTCATGCATAGTTATTATGATATGAAGTCCAATGGTCTGGGTCGAATCTTGGTCGTCATTTACTGGCTGTGGAATTTGGAAAAGTTGTTTAATCTCTCTGTCCCATTGTTTCCTCATCACAAATTTAGTTTGTAATAGTCTCTGCCTCACGGACTACCATGTCATTTCTTTTGAAGTCTTAGTACAATATCTGACACACAGTAAATTCTCAACAAATACTACATACTACTATTTAAAATTAAACTAAGATCCACAGTGACTTCCTAGCAATGGCACTAATTAGTGAAAATGCACCTTAATTCAAAGTCTTAAGTGTGTCTCACAGTTTCATCCATAATCATTGGCATTCCCAGAGTCGAAATGCTGGTGTACTTACTTCTGTATTCATGGACATATTTATATTTAAGATTGATTTTGCACACATAAAATACAAAATTAATTTGATAATTCTTAAGCATTTCTTCTCTCAGCATTATGGCTATAGTATAAATTTGTTTAAATTCCAATGTATGATTTTAAAAACTACTGTAAATCTGAGTATTTTGCACAGAAATCTTAGCAGCAATTGTAGCTAGCTTAGGAGAGAAATGAAAAGAATGCAATGGAAAGTTCTCACTTTGAACTGCACACTTTTATATGAAGTTTGAATCTCTTTTTATGACAAACTTAAATGTCATTATAAATATTTAAGAATCTAATTAAATTAAATTTTTAGAATTCAAGCTTTAATTCAAACTTTAGAAAGTTTGTTAATTCAAGCTTTGTAAATACATAAACAGTTCCAGCACACTAAAGCTGTGTCTCTTTCAGTCCTACTCAACCTGGAAAGTCAAGCCAGAAATTTCTCTCACAATATTACCCTTGTCAATGTGTCTCTCTTTGAACTGTTCTGGATCAGGCCACTAGACGTCAAAACAGTTGAATGTAAATCAGCAAGAGAATAGTTCATTTTTGGATATCTGGTCTGAACGATACGGGCAGAAACAGGTTTTATATATGGAAAACACTCCTGTACGTAAAACACACATTTACCCACAAAATTACCAATATTTTGGGGTTAATTTTCAATAGAAAAGCCTAACCCGGGAAAATGTAGGGGGAAATAAAGATGCATAATTTCCTGTTATCGTAAAGTTATTCCTGCTAGTCAAGCTACCTTATCGTTTTTCGGTGTTCTTAATGCCTGGTATGCAATCGTAAACCCTCAAAACCTCTACCTACTAAGGATGGCAGTTAGCTCTCTTTGTGCCTGACAGTCCTCAGAGGTCTATGGTATTTTCTCTCCTTCCTTTTCCTTCCTTCTTCCATTGTTAGTTACCCAGCTCAAACTCTGGTTCTTCATAATGACGCCAAGGAGCTGTCTGTGGACCTGATACTGAATCACCTACAGTGATTCTAGCAATCAGTAGTCATTTCTGGGAGTGGAAAAATAAGGACCATGTCCTTTAACCTAAGCAAGATTTGTCTTCAACTTCCTCCCTGCTCGTGCTCCTAAAATACCTCCATGTAGGCAAAAGGAAATACCAGATATATAGGACTAAATTTTTATAGTAAGGTACTGTTTAAACTATTTTATCTGTCAGAAATTGACTTAGTACACATAGTAAGAAATTTCTAACTTGGAAAAATTATTTTGCCTAATTCTGTGAGCATGAAGAGAATAAGAACTGCACAGAAACTGGGGAGTTTTCAAGCTTTTTTAGTTCTTTTTGAAGTACCTCACAGAATATACATTCTGTTGGCTTCAGAGGTGCCTCGAGTCTTGCAAGACAACCCACACTATGGAAAAAAATTTTGTCAGCTACTCCTTGAACAGAGAACTAATATCTAGAATATATAAAGAATTCAAGAAAAAATTCAAAGTGAAAGACCTGATCAAAAAAGTTAACTGATGAATAGACACTTCTCAATAGAATCAAAAACTGCCAATAAATACATGAAAAATGTTCATCATTTCTGACCATTAAAGAATTGCAAATTAAAGCAACACTGCAATTCCATCTTACTACAGAAAAAATGGCAATCACCAAGAAATCAAATAATAATGCATGTTGGCCAGGCCTCAAGGAAAAAGGACCCTTTTACACTGTTGGTAGAAATGTAAACTAGTAGGAGCTCTGTGGAAATCACTACGAAGATTTCTCACAAAACTAAAACTAGAAAATACCCTTTCTAGGTATCTTCCTGAAAGAGTTAAAAGAAAACATATGACAGTAACGTATGCATACTCGTGCTTATAACAGCATCACTTATAACATCTAAATCTCAGAAGTAGTTATATGTCTACCAAGAGGTGAAAGGATACAGAAAATGTGGTATGTTTACACAATCGAGCGCTGCTCTGCTGCAAAGAAAGATAAGCTTGAGTGATTTGTGGGAAAATGGATGCACCTTGTGACTATGTTAAGTGAAAGAAGGCAGAAACACAAGCTTAAATACTGCATGGTTTCTCTTTTGTGAAAAACCTAAAATATAAATAAAGAGCAAAACAAATAACACATAGTAGGAAATAGTGAGACAGAGCTTTTGGAAATGGGAAGGGAACCAGAAGATAAAGAAGAGTTGAGGGAAAAGAGAGGAAGGGAATTAAAACAAAGAATTAAGATGTGTTAATCATTATGTACTGCCAACATGTACTAATCAAATTTTGTGAAAAGTACAAAAAGGAAGAAGGCTTTCAGAGTTGACTTGCAAATAATAAAGTAAAGCTTTTGACCCCCTGAAGATTGCCACTTTGGGCTATAAGAGGCAGGCCACTGAAATTTTGTCCAGCAGTTCCAGAATTTTCCCAGTTCATTTATTTGCTTATCTTGACTTCACACACTCCTCTGCAGCTCCAGCTAAAGACAGCCGTGCCTTCCTTAACTGGATCCTAGGGCACAACCATCGTGTGATCCTACTCGCAGCATTTCCTGTTTCCTTCTATAACCCATCTGGAAATCTTTTTTCCCCTAAAATTAAATTTCATAATCTTGTTTCCAAGATAGACTAAAATGACCTGTCAGAACTAGCTGGTCTCTCTGACAGTGTACACTATTAATAACCAATATAGACAGCAATTACATCACCCAACCAATAAAACATGTCTCTCCTCCCTCAGAACAAACAAGATACTCTGTTAAAAAAAGATACAAGGTCTTAAATGTTAGCTCTGTCTTGACCTTGTGATGTCACTGTAATAGCGATGTTCTCCTGGGTGCATCCATTTTAATCTATCTCATCTGAAGAAAATTTTTATTCTAGTCTATTCAGACCCATTTTGGGCTTAAATAGGTTCTCATAATTCTGTCACATTCTGGAAGGGGAGAACAAGTATTGAAAAACTCTAATGCCACAATGACTCCTCAGGTCTTTTAGTAGCACTCTGAGATTCTGTTGAATAACCACATTCCTAAACCTAATTCTAAACTTTTAACTAACCATATAATAACTTCCTATTTAAAATAACAAGAAAAAATCTTTTATACTTAAAATTGTCTTTTTTTTTTCTGAGAAATAATGACTGAACCTTCAGTTCAGTGAACAAGCAGCTCATGAGCTTTATATACACCCAAGGATTAAAAATATATTGAAGACAAACTAACACTAAATTATAGCCCTAATGTGGTAGAATTGTCATCACACCTCTTTGATCTCCAGTAGGAAAAAGGTCTTTTTCCTATCTACCACAACTATGTAGACTACTTTCTTAGAAATATATTTTAAATCATGTTTCTGAGTGAGAGTTATGTGTATAAAATTTGCATTTTTTTAAATTCTAAAAAGCTTATTAAATGTAGGCTTGAACCTTGAAGTAAAAGAGTAAAGACATTTTCCCAATCCTGCTTTCTTTAGAGATTGCATTCATTTAAATTGAAGTACCTTGATAGGTACTTCAATTTAAATGAAGTGCTGTTTAATTCTACTTTGCAAAAGTGAAAAGTTTCACTTATGTTACTAGTTCACTCATGTTAATAATACCTGTTACTATTTACCTACAGATGTTCTAACTGGCTGACTTTTAAATTCTCTCTAACAGAAAATATCTAATAAAATGCCAAGTATTTGGATTTTTTTAGGCTGACTTTTAAATTCTCTCTAACAGAAAATATCTAATAAAATGCCAAGTATTTGGATTTTTTTAGGCAAGAAAAGCAGGTAAAAAAGCATTACGTGCTTCCTGATGTTTCTGTAACATGGCATACACTGAAAATGACTGTATTTTAAGACAAGCCAGTGTAAAAGAGTTTTTAAAGCATGGACACATGGAAATGGTTTATTATATTTTCCTTATATAATTATAGTTTGGAGTTGCTTTAGAAAGATTTTCTTGATTTCTAAGAAATAAAGGTAATTCTCCTATGCATCATTCTGGCACTTCTGTAATTTCATTTTTAATATTTAGGGTTTTGACCAGCTTGAGTTTTAATCTAAAATATAGTGTGAAATGTTGATTTTTTTTCTTTTCTAAAAAGCTATTATTTGTCCCCAACTCACTGGTCAGAAAGCCTGCATTCATTAAGGGCCAGATTTTCATGTGTACTTCGCTGTATTTCTTGACTTTATATCCTGTTCTAATAGTCTGTTTTTTCATATCCGCTTCATTCAGGTACAATTTGAGAAGCTTTATGGCTCCATATACCTGCTAGGGTCAGCCATTTGTTTCCGTGATCACAGATCAGCCTCAGCTTTCGGCTCATTTATATGCACATGAGCATACTTTGGGCTGTGGCTGCATATTAGAGCCGCCTGAATCACTTTTAATTAAATCAGAGTCTCTGCAGATGGTGCTGAGCATTGGGTTCAGAGCTGCCTCACTCATCATAATAGGTTTCCCAATTGGACAGTTACTAAGTTGGGACAATTTAGGCTTCTTTTCTTTTATTATGAATACAAAAAGGCAGCTCTGCCACCCAAAATGAGATTGTGTTTAATTTTGTTCCTAATGATAATAACATGATATTTTACACACACATGATTAATAAATAAAGAGATATTCTGAAACATGTTTGTGACTTTCTTATGAGTATGCAGACTAGGGATTTCCATCCACTAACCTCAATTTGCTAAAATATGTAACACATGCATTCCAAGTGTGGTATTCCTGTAATAATTTTTTTTTTAAAGTAGGGAGATGATATCTCATTCCTGATTGTAGCAGGATGTTTCTAATTTCCCACATGAGAGCCTGACATGATTTATAAATTCTTAATTTATTAAGTGGATGAATATATTTTCTTTTTTTTGTTTTGTTTTTTGTTTTTTGTTTTTTTGTTTTTTCTCTGGTACCAGGAACCGAACTCACGACCTTGCGCTTGCCAGGCAGGTGCTTTGTCGCTGAGCTAAATCCCCAGCCCCTGAATATATTTTCAATACCTATGAAATAGTCTTATGACTTTTCCTTTTATCTAATGATATAATACATAATATCAATAAATAGTTTAATATTGAAATTTCTTAGGAGAACAAAAGAAAGCCTACTTTATACATGACTATTGAATGTACTAGGGGAATTTTGTTTACCAACATTATATTTTAGGATTTTTCAGCAATAATTGTGTGAAAAGATTTATCAGGTTGTCATCAGATTTATGTTTCAAAATTAAAACAACTTGAGCATTTCATTCTATTTCTTCTTAAGAAGTTTAATTTGCATTTATATTATTTATTATTAAAGATTGGATAGAATTCTTCCATAAAACTTTATGAACCTGTTGCTTTGGCAGTAGAGAGGGTAGACATTTGGTAATATTTTCTTTGTGTATTCTATGGAAATTGTTTTTTTAATTTTTAAGGAATTTTTAAAATGTTTAATTGTGGTCTACATACCATGAGATTTACATGTGTAGCCTTTTTAACTGCTACAGTCTGCAGTGCATCATACCTGCATTCCTTGTGTGGAGTTGATACATGCACATAACACAATTTAATTCATTGCTTCATCCCGTCTCGATCTCTTGACCCCCTTCCCATTTCAGAAAGATATATTAAAAATTTCTCTATATGCACCAGTTTTGATAGATTATAATTTCTTAGAAAATAGTCCACTTCATGAAGTTGTCCAATGTATTTACCTAAAGATGTGCAAAGTAATCGCTCATGCAATTACTGAATCTCCTTTTCATCAATAATTATTTACCCTTTATCATTTTTTAATTTGCTTTCCTCATGTTACTTATGGTGTCCCATTCTTATCTAAGAAAACTAATGTTTTAGTCAATTCTTCGTATTTCTGGGACAAAATATTGGACACATGGGGCTGCAAAGAAGAAAGGTTTGTTTCAGTCCATAGTCAGCTGGCTCCAAGGCAGGGTGACTCAGCTCAGGAGGCGGAGGAATAGCTGCTCATCTCCCTGCGGCCAAGAATCCAAGTGGGAAGGGAAGAGCAAGAGAGGGACTGAGATCTGCACACCCTTCTGGGTCAAGCCGCTAGGGGCCCACCTCCTCCAACCTCCTAGGAGCACATTTAGTACCCATAACTCAATAGCCTTTCAAAAGTCCTGCTTATAAGCACAAAAGGGCTTGGCTGGGGGAAACATATGGATATAAGCCATAGCAACAAATCTTTAATTTCTATTTTAGCTTTTTTTGGAAAACCATATTTACTTCCTATACAGTTTCATTTATTTGGCTTATTTAATACTTTTAATCTTTCTAAGTTAAGTGTTTAACTCAGTTTTATTGACATCAGCTTGAAGTCTAAAATTTTTCTTTTTCAATATTGTAGGGATTCAACTATGTAAAATTATCAATTAAATTTTGTTTTAGAAATCTTAAAGTTTAGGATTGTGTTTGCTTTTTGATCCAACATGTTTTATTGTTAATTAACAATCTTATTGAATCTTGGGGTCAAAAATGGTTATTTAAATCATTTCTGTTTTCTAGAATTATACTATTTCTGTTGCAGCTATAATTAATTATGACAAGTTAACATCTTAAAATAAGACAAATGTACTGTATCACAGTTCTGTAGGTCAAAAGGTCAGTTAGGCTTGGCTGGTTTCTCTGTCCCTGGTCCCACAGGCTGAAATGAAGATGTCAGTTAGCCTGGACTTTTATCTGGAGGTTCTGGTGGAAAATCAGTTTCCAGGTTATTTGGCTGTGGGAAGTGTTCAGTTTCATGTGGTTGTAGCTCTGAGGTCTCACTTTTGTTGCTGCCTGTCAGTGAAAGGCCAGTCTGTTCCTGGAGGCTGCTTTTCATGTAGGTCCTTCCAGCAATAGGAGGTCAGTACTCTGAGTGCTTTGAATCTTCATGAATTCTCCTCTTGCCTCAATTCTTTCCCGCTCCAAAGAGAAAGATCTCTGTTTTACGGGCTTCAGTCATTAAAATGGGCACATGTAAATCATCTAAAATAATCTTATATTTTATAACCTAACTTACATTTGCAAAATCCTTTCTGGCATATAATCTAACATACTCAGAGGTTCCAGAGAATCTGCCACAGACATCTTCTGGGGGTCGTCCTGATATAAGATAAGAGAAATAAAAATAGAAAGGAAATAAGAAAAAAACCACATAATTTTGAAGTTATACTTTTTAGAAAGCAACAGTTTCAGGACACAAAAATTACTTGAGACTTTGCCCTTCCAGGAAACATACTCAAAAAGAATTTGAAAAAAAAAATTCTGAAGGAACATATTAAAGATACAATAATAATGTAAATTGAGATATGGACCGGTGCTTTTTACCTATAAATTGGTCTTCATCCTCAAGGAAGCAGCAGTGTTAGTGGGCAGCATATCTCAACTTCAAACACATGTAATAGATTTGCATTGTAACATAGCTTGCCAATTACATAACCTGACAGAAAGCAGGAATACACAGTATGAAGACACCCCCAACACCATATAAACCTACCATGTCTGTCTGAGTGTGCACCTTCCACTCTGAGTATGTACTTCTTCCTGCCAGATAAAACATTTTATAGGTCTCACTGATATATCTTGAAAATTCTTTTTCAAAGACAGAAATCAATGAACCCATCATGGGTGAAGTGTATTGAGGTTCCCATCTCCTCTTTGTGGTGACAATCCTGTTTGCCATGGGCACTTATAAAGATTTTCATTGTGACATGTTACAGTTTTTGAATAATCCATGCACACTAGAAAATAAAGCCATATATTCTCTGTGCTCATTCAAATACATAATATATGTATATAATTCAATATATATATATATATATAATTCAAATATATATATATCTGTTTATAAAACCTCCTTTGGTGCTGGGTCGATAACTCAGCAATAGAGTGCTTACCTATCATGGGAGGGCACACACCTTTATTTATTATGTTGTGGAGATCGTCTATATCCTTACTTAGTTATTGTTACTTACCCTGTCAGTAATGTATTATAGTTTATATTTTGGGATATTTCTGTTTATTCTTTTTATATCTGTCACTTTATATGGATTGCTTCTATATTACATGGTGCTGTAACTTTATACTTCCATTGTAAATTGGGCCTTTAACATTATAAAGGTCCTCTTTTATCTCTATTAATGATTTGACTGAGCTTCGTATGGTTAAATTCAAGATTATAAACCTGCTTTCATTTGTATTTGCCTGGTATACTTTCTGTTCCTTTTATGCTTTCTGAGTCACATCCTTTTAAGTGTATCTTCCGTAAATGACAAAGGCTTAGATTTTGCTTTTAAGCCAATCTGATTTTTTTATTTCAATGGAAAATTGAACCCATTTACATGTATTAAAATGATGAACATCTTATTTCCATATTTCCAATTATATAAGATTTTATTTCCTGTGGATCTTTCATTAAATAGTCTAAGTACTTCAGTTTGGGGAGTTTCTATTTTTGTTCTAATGATGACTTTCGTCCGAACATCTTTATACAATTCTCTAACCTCTTTTCTTTATAAAGGCTTTTACTTTTAAATTTGTTACCCTTGAAAATAACTTTGAACTATCATTTGTTACTTATGAGCTAACCCACGAGCTAATTCTGTTACCTGCCACCCAGGTCCACATGCTCACCACTCCCCACAGAGCACAGCAGGTGGCTGAAAAAGAAAAAGGCTTTATTCAGAGATGGCTCCAAGGAGGTGGAGGGGTCTCATCATTCCTCAGATTATCATCTCATTGTGGCCCAGGTGTACACGGGTCATTTATAGTAAGGAAGAGAGGGGAAGGCCTAGAGTAGGTGAAACATAACTCCATACTTGCTTCATTCTTCCTAGTTGTTTTCCACACTTTTCCTCTCCTGAAGAAAGGATCTAGACTTGACCTCCTGTAACCTGTATCTGCAAATGAGGTCCACACATCTGAACGGAAGAGAGGGTAGTGCTTTATACCCTTGGCAAGCAGGAGTTTGGAGAAGTAGCTCATCTGCAAAAAAAGAAGAAAAATCTAACTTTTAAAGATCCATTTTGCCCCATCAGTTACAATTGCAACTTCCCTTTATATTTATATGCTTTTCTTCCACCTTTGTTTTAGTCCTGAATGTTTACTACAGGTTTTGATAGAAGACTCCCTGATAGCACTGATATGATCTCTAAATGACTTATTAAAAAGGATATTTAGGAAAAGACACATTTATGACTATATAAAATACATGTTTAAAACTTTTTAATGATCTTGTTACAAATCTTATTGTTTTGCCTAGTATGTACCTTTTGAAAAGCCCCTTTATGCCAACCTGATTTTCTTTCCTTTCTAAGGAGCTTACTGTACTTGCCTGGAAACCAAAAGTATTCTTTTTCTTTGAAATCCCAGAGTTTTACTAGGGTATGAGTCGGAACTGAACTTGTGGGATCCCAATAGTAAAATACTAGTGGAAACAAGGACACTTTCAGCATGTAGAGTTAAGGTTGTATCATATGTGTTAGAAAAGTTGTAAGTGTATTTTATATATTTTCTTTAACTGCATTGTTCTTTAATTTAAGCACTTAAGTTATACATGCAATATGTAAACAATATCTTCTTTCCTTGACTTCTGTATCGATCAACTCCCTTACTTTTTAAAACTTTCTTTAGTGCAGTTTAATTCTCTAAATACGTTTTTCTCTCCATCATCTGCTATGTGCTGGTCATATCTATTTTCCTGTGGGCATCCAGTTCATTTCTCGGATTTTTTTTCCAATTTCTTTCCTAAGTTTGGCCTGCATCTATTTATAGCTTTGTAAAATCCTTATTTTTATTTTTCTGCCTTTGACTTTGTGATGTATGCTATTCTTTGTTATGAGTAATTGCTTATTCAATTATATTAAGTTTATTTTGAAGAGTTGTGTTATAATGTTTCTCTGCTTCATGTTCTTTCTTCTTCTTTCTATCTCCTTGGTTACCATTCAGCACAATGTTTTGGTAATTATCTTATGATTTATAGATATCAGATATTTTAGTGAGTCTGGGTGTTTTTAGGCTTATTTAATTGTTTCTGTTCATGTTTGTGTTGAAATTTTCTGACTTAGCAATAACAAAGGAGAAGTTTATCTGACTAGCCCAGTTCCTTAAGTATATCTTCTAATGTTGCTATAATACCGTTTCTTTAATAAATCTTTTTGTTGTTGTTATTGGTCTGTATTTTTTTTTTAGTTTGGTCCTATTTTATTGCAGTAGGTTCTTTTATCTTTACTCACTTCCTTTTCTTTTTCTTTGCACCACCAACATTTAGGGCTATATCCTCTTTCCAAGGTGCCTACTTATTCCAGAAGATATACCATTTGGTAGTTGTTGTCTATTTTTGCTTAACAATTCACCCTAAGAGGTAATGGTTAAATATAGTACTTTATTTCCTCATAATTTTGTGAGTTAGGTAGGGAAGCTCACCTCCACTTCTAGTGATAACCTCAATCCATTCACACAGTGCACTTTAGGCTGGGAAACTCAGCATGGTTTTGACCCTATGCCTGGGTGATTAGAATACTAAGGTTTCTTTCTCTTGGTAGGACTTTATCTTTCAAGACTTCTCTCCTCTTATGATGTTCCAATTCCAGAGCCTTTTATACTTCATCTGGTCTCTAAAGAAGTAGCTGATTTTTCACAGATGGAGACTTAGAGTTCTGGTAGGACACAGGCGCTGACTGCCAGATTCCTTAAACTCTACTCTCAGAAGTGACAAGTCTCACTTCCATCACATTCTGTTGCTTAAAGCAAGTCACAGTGCAAACTCAGATGAAAGACTTTTTCTCTTAATGGGAGGAATGTCAAGGTCACATTATGAATAAGAGGTATGAAGAATAACAGAAATGGTATGGCCACCTTTGGAAACAGATATTTACCAGGCTTTTTTTTTTATTTTAAAAAGAAAAGAAAAAACCAATAACAAAATAACAATAAAGACAAAGACAAACAGTAAAAACAATATAGGGTTTCAAAACAAGATGATAGGAATTGAGAGTGGTTGCTATATTACATATTGTTATCTTCAACGAAGTCCCAGGCTTCTTATACCTTCTGCTTCTAGTTCCATCCACCTTCGAAATTCTTTCTTTCTGTTACTCTAGTAAAAATTTCTCAAGCCTACCAAGGGTTAAATTTACTCCCAGTCTTTGATAACTTGAGATGGACTTTGGAATGTGAACTCTAATGTTCTCTGCATCCCACTTGTCTTAGTTACTTTTCTAGGTGAGATGAACTTAAAGGATGAAAGGTTTATTTCAGCTCACAGTTTGTAGAGCCTTCAGTACATAATCAACTGGCTTCAAGTCAAGGAGGCATGGCAGGGGGGAATGCCAGAGGAGAAACAGTTTATGGCAGGCAGAAAGCTGGCAGGATCAAAACAGCAAACAAACCTCCTTTTCCTTTTTATCTTATCCAGGCTAAAAGTCTTTTGGGAGCTGAGGATTCAATATAGCTCAGTGGCGTAGCACCTGCCTGGCAAGAGTAAGGTCCTGAGTTCAATTCCTGGTAAAAAAAGAAAAGTCTTTTGTGTGATACCACACACACACAAGGTAGAGCTTCCCATTAACCACACTCAGAACAATGATAAGCCAATTAATGGACTAATACAGCACCATACACCCTCCATCCCAGTATCACATGCTTAATCCAGATTGCCATACCCTAGATTCAGCCATCTCCCAAAAATCCTACCAATGAGCTCATGAGGCTTTGAGGGTACATCCAGATATAACCCATAACATCACTGCTACTACCACTTTGCACCTGTGTTTTCCTCCCTTCTGTATCACTTCTACTTAACTATTCTCAGCCCAAGAACCAACTGTGATGATTCTACATAATTTTTCTTCTCTTAAAAGTAAACTGAGGGGCTGGGGATTTAGCTCAGCGGCAAAGCGCCTGCCTGGCAAGTGCAAGGTCGTGAGTTCGGTTCCCGGTACCGGAGAAAAAAAACCAAAAAA
>NW_004955428.1:19170609-19204474 GCF_000276665.1 Chinchilla lanigera | reverse complement strand
AGAGAGAGAGAGAGAGAGAGAGAGAGAGAGAGAGAGAATTTAAATGGAAGAGCTGAAGAGATTTGTACTGAGAGTTGTCCAGGTTTTTGTTGTGTATTAGCCTATTATCCCATTTTACTGAGTAACATAAAATGCTTTCCAAGTCTTGGTTAGTCATTAACAAGGCAATGCCAAGGAAAAGATTACATACTAAAGACATTCCTTCAAAAGGTGTTTTGTCAGAGTGCCCCATCTAAAAACAAGTATTATCATGAAATTATTTTAATACTCAAGAAACCTTTAAATAATTAGAAAAGATAGTTATATTTCTCTAAGATTAAAATTAAAAATATAATATATTAGTAGGTATTACTGAATACTTCAATATCTTTGCTCTGGAGTTGCATAAATTCCAATAGGAAATATAAGAAAAGTTAATCAATATCTTTTCAACAAAAAGTGCAATTCCTTAAACAAAAATAATACAAAATGCCTCAGACCTCAGATATGGAATCATAGTGTGTCAAAGTCTCTAACTATCATGAAGCATTATGATTTCATCTTCTAGTTTGTGAAACAGGAATAAAAGCCTACTTCTCCCTGTTAATAGGAGAGTCAAACTACATATATGTATTTTTATATCATCAAACCCAAAGCATATCACATGGTAAACAATCAATAAATGACAGCTATAATCATGAAAATGATAACCATTATATCAATAAACTGGATAAGTGGCTCTTATCCCAACTCCACTAGAGCATACCCCTTTTAATACTGCAGAACAAGGGAGTAGAATGGAATTTACAAAAGTGGACAGTGTTTAGACTTTTCTATCCATTCGAGCACTGAAGCTATTTGCTCAGTGACTTTGGGAAGTCTTGGGTTTTTTTCTGCCTCTCTTCTGAAACCATTCTCTTAGCTATTATGCATGGAGATCTCCTTGGGAAATCCTGTGGTCACATCTCAGGCTACATCTGATGTGAGAAAGCTGACGCTTTCTCCCTGACACACTTTCTTGAATGTTGCTGACAGGACTGTTTTCCTTGCTCCTCCCTCCATGTAACTTGCTGCTCCTTCTTCTACTCCTTGGTGACAGCCTTTTCTCCCTCTTGAGACTTATGTGCTCCTTTGGCAGGCCCTGCTGCCTTTGTCTTCTCTATCTACGTTGATTCCTTATTGATTACATTCAGAGCCATGACTTAAAATGCATTTATATGTAGATACCTTCAAATGTACATCACTAGCCTTAGCTTTTCCCCTGAGTTACAGACTCAGCCCACATCCCACATCCAATTTATTTTCCTGTGTTTAGAGCTGCTCTAACAATCACCACAAAGTTGGTGGCTTAAAACAATGGAAATTTATTTTCTCATGATTCTGGAGACCAGAAGTCTGAAACAAAAGTGTTGCAAGGATGTGCACCCCCCAAATGCCATCCAAGAAAATCCCCCTTATCTCATCCTGCTTCTGGTACTTTCAGACATTTCCTGACTTTTGCTGCATCAACTGCTCCAGCCCCTGCCTTTATATTCACTTGATTTTCTTATGACTATGTCTTTTCCTCTTTTGTTTCTTGAAAGGAAATTTAATCACTAGATTCTATTTTGGACCTTTTAAATGGTTCAAGATAATCTCACCTAGAGCTTTTTATTTAATTGCATCTGCAATGATCCTTTTGCCAAATAACGTCACAGTCACAGGTTCCAGGTGCTAAGTTAGAATACATTGTTCAGGGGCCCCCATTCAACCTAGGTAACAATGAAACCATACAGATTGAGAACATATTTTTCTCTATGTATTTATTAATTTAATTTTGAAGTTACAAAAAAGGTGAAATAGGAAATTCCTTCTTTCCATCCTTCTTTCCTTCCTCTCTCTCTTTTGTTCTTTCTAAGATAATATATCTTAGACATTTGGTGTTGATTTTCTCAATGAAAGTAAAAGGAAAATAAGATAAATATCTAATTCAAAAGAGACATATTTGTAATTTCAATTACCTGAATATTTCTGCAATGTTTGGGGAAGTTTTAAATATTTTATTAATCACAGCAATGATTTCAACTGCTTCATAAAAAGTACCTTGGAAAAGAAGACATTTACTCATTAACAAATTTTTTCACTTAACTCTCCCTTTTTAAGTGTCTTTGTTGGTTTCCTTTCACATGTAGGTTTCAGGCATCACAAAAGAGAGGCACCTTCCTGTTTGGAGCATTTTAATTTATATTTTTTTATTCCCACAAAGAGTGGACATTTCACAGTTACAAAATTAATCACTTAGAAACCGAGTTAATACAGAAATAAAGTCAGCCAGTTGCTTAATCTGGACACGTTTTGCTCCGTGCTTGGAGCAAAATCTCTTCTTTAATTTTCCTGCTCACAACAATTAGTCTATAACAGAGCTACCAGTGTTCTGATTATAGGTGAGTCAAGACTTTCTCAGGTTTGTAGTGATGTTTTCATCTGAGTCTGTGCAAGACAGATAAAAAGGAGTCTGGAGCCAAGATGAAGCTGGCAAACCTGAGGAGCAGCCCTACTGACCCTACACCCAAGGGGGTAGTCTGTGTCTGGAAGAACTATCTTCTCTAATAGTTTCATCCGTAGATTGTTTTCTCCCCTGGTAATTCAAAAGTTTAAATTTTTCTAAGAAGCATTTATATAAATATTAAGGACAGGATTCAGATTTTCAAAAGTGTCATGCACCTATGGTGGATTTCAGACAGACTTGAACCTTTGTGCAGCTCCGCTGTCCTCTGTGGGAAGAAGAGTTTCCATGGAAATGTTTCAGCAACAATGGGAGGTAGCCCTGTGTTCCAGAAGCTTTGGTCCAGAGCACAGTTTCTATCATAATTCCACTTTAAATGGTCATTTATTTCAAAGCTTTGAGTCAAGGTTTGCAGAAAGTTATAGAATGCAGTCCACTGTCTAAAACTAAAAAGCAACTCAGATCAGAATATGTAACAAGTGACAAGAGACAATAGATAGAGATAGGCATTTTAGAGAAGGGAGGTATGGTCTGGAAGTTGTGGTTTGGAAAAGGTCCCCACAAGGAGTCATGCATTAAATACTTGGTCTTTAGCCAGTGGTTCTATTTGGAGGTGGTGAGACTAGGTAGGTCCTAGTAGGAGGAAGTTAGGTCATTGGGAACATGCCATTGAAGAGATATGAAGATTCCTCTCTTTGCTTCTGGGCTGCCATGGGATGAACACATCTCCTTTGCCACTCATGCTGGCCGGGATACTCTGCAACCACAGGCTCAAATCAACAGGGCTGACAATGACCAAAACCTCTGGAACCATGGGCAAAAATAAGTGGATTTTCCTCAGCTATTTTATACTAATGATGAAAAGCTGCCCAACATTCTTAAATGAATATTCTTAAGTAATATTTCCTCAAATCCCAGTTTTTAATACACTGTACAAAAGGATTTAAATTTAATTTTGGACACTGGCAATTCTTTCAATGTGAAAAAAAATCAAACAGAGGATAAAATATTTAGAATTTTTAACTTTTTCCTCTCTGTTTTGGATAAACTTTTGGTCATACTATCATTCCTTCATCTACTCCTGTGATTTTATGACTAATTGAATTGATGGATTCAATTGCTTTGGTAGTTGTGATCATTTCTATATAATGCTGTTCTTTCTGTTCATAAATTTGCTACCAATTTGTTTGGTGAAAACTAATATATCAGTACTCAAAAAACTATACTGACTTTCTGAAACTACAATATGAACAAGTGAAAGGAAAACTTACCCAGCCCACTCACCCTCTATTACAATTAAAATCAAATATTAGACACAACAAGTATCACAGAAGAAAAAAGATAAGACTAGGACTTGGGTCTTGCACTTCACTATGCTATGATTCTTTCATTGTTCTTTTTTGTTTTTTTTTTTTTTTGGTTTTTCTCCGGTACCGGGAACCGAACTCACGACCTTGCGCATGCCAGGCAGGCGCTTTTGCCGCTGAGCTAAACCCCCAGCCCCTCTTTCATTGTTCTTGATATTTTGGGGGGCTACACATATTTTATTTCTTAGGATAGGTGCAGTACTTATGATGCATTTTAAGATGGAAAACATACAAACATACATACCATTATGGTTTGCGTCTAGATGTTCCCGCAAAGCCTCATGCAGTCATAGGGATTCTTCAGAAGTGGCTGAATCTAGAGTGTGTGATTGATTCATAGTGCAGTGCTGGTATAAATGGTGGTGAGATTAAGGTGGGATTGACACTGCCCTAATCATGGTGGACTGCATACAATATAAGGGACAGAAAGGCTTGTCTTGTGCTCCTTTATTGTTTTTGCTGTCTTCTGCCACCATGAACTGTTGCCCCTCTACTATGTGCCACCCTGCCTTGGAGCCAGTTGATTATGGACTAAAACCTCTGCTCACTGTGAGCTACATAAACCTTTCCCCCTTTATCTTTGAGGGTTGGGTATTTTCTCTCAACAACAAGTAACTAAGACACACATATACATATTTACTTTTGCCCCAAGAAACTGTAAAGTTTTTTTTTCTGGAAAATTAATGGCAAAATAAACAAACAAGTATGATGTAGACCAGATAGCTCACGAATAAAACTTCACATAAAGAAAGTGTACCCATCCATGTTTATTAGAAGAATATTCTCATACTCACACATGCTGTGATAGTTGCCTGGAAAATCAAGGTGCCCAAGGTAAAGGACAGAAAAACAGATAACTTCTGTAGGAGCAAAAGGACGCAATGAGTCCTTGGTTTCCTAGAAAACTTAATCTCTTATCCTTGAGGAGATAAGAGGTATGTATGCAGAATTCTGAGAACTGAATTTACAGATGGGCTATAGCCTACCTTCATCTGGTTCTCTAGGTCATACTTTGAAATTTCCTTGTAGCAACTTGCAGCTGCCAGAAGTACCACCCGCAGTAAAGGTAATACCTATGGTCAGAAGCAGGGATATAATAAATAGGCAAACTGATACTGAGACCAAACTTAAGGGTCAACTCCCTTGGCTGTACCGGGAAATTGCCACTAAGTAGCTTTGCAAGGAAAGCCAATCAAGCTCCCTGGGTTTTCATATTCACACTGAAAAATGGTGTGCTTTAAAAATGTCTTTCCCTGCTATGTAATCTAGAAAGGGATGAAAAACCCCTAGTATCATCTTTCTTCAGAAAAGATACTTCATTATTATCATCTGCTGGTTCAGAACAAAGTCTTTTGTTTACTGAACTTAAATAATCAATGTTATGGATATTTCAGGACAATGAGTATCTTCATGCATCTGGTAATGAAAAGAATAGCCCCTAAAATACAACTATTGTCTGGATTACTAATGAATTACTTTAATAGAGGTAGAATGCTGCTAACTATGCAGAACATTTTATGAACTGACTTCCTTAATATCAGGTGCTTTAGGAAACATAATGTGAGCCGGCAATCTTGGAGGCAGGGAGATGGGTTAAGGATGTGGGAAGAGGAGGACACTGACTGTGCTATGTTCAATAATAAAGCTGGCCTGCACTGAGGCTCCTTACTGTGCTGGAGACTTTATATGTGTCCCCTCTACCCAGAAACAAAAAATGTCAATTTCTTTTGGGATGAGAAACTGAGTCTCATAATCTAGCAAAAAGTAGACCTCCAGCCCAGGTCTGTGTGTCCCCAAAGTTCTTCTCCCTCTCTCCATGCTTCTCTTGCTGAAAATGGGAAGGAGGCTAATCTCAGTTCAATAAAAAGAAAAATTTGTGTTATTATCTGTTTGCTCCTTTTTTGTAGGAATATTTTTGGTTTATGTCTTATACTCTGAGTAACTATTTTGAAGATAATGATACACAGTATAATAACTATTGTTATTCTGTTATTATTTGATTATAAAATTTTGTTTCTTTTTTTATTTAAAAAAGATCCTAATAGAGGGAAACCCTGAAATATCAGTGTTATCACAGGGAAAAATGACTCCAAATTTCAAAACCCACAAAAAGCCAGCATCTTATCCCTAAATCCTAGGAATTGATCTTTAAAAGTATAACTGAGACTGAGGGAGTCTAACTTGCCCTACTAAATATATTCCTACTTGCTTATAGATGACCAGCAGAAATTATACAACATTCAAAATTAAGGACATAAAAGGCAAGTAAAGTCAATGTTTGCATAAATAAGATTAGAATCTTCCTTGTTTTCATAGAAAAGTAAGGAAACTCATTGGAATAGTAGTGAATGTTTGTCACATAAGACAAAGAAACAATGTGGTATAAATAAAAGGTAAAATTTTAAAGTTACAAATCTGCAGCTGGCAGTGGTAGATCCCACCTGGGGACTTGACTATTCAAGACTGTAAATTGTACAACTTCAAATGATGCATTACTTTACAGATGAAGTTTTTTTTTATTTTAGAAGTAAAAGAACAAAAACATGTTGAGACAGACAACCACTTACAAAGTAGCACAAGAATAGTACAAGCAATACTGAATTACAAACAAGGTGACAGTGAATTAACAATGGTTATTGTATTACATATTGATAACTAATGAAGTATATTTTTAAAAAATATTTTACAGAATTCAGAAGTAAAGGCATCTGGGTATTTTCTTTAATCAGGATTTCTATTACTGATCCATTCTTGTTACTCATTATTGGTTTGTGTAAGTTTTCTTTCCTTCTGATTCAGTCTTGGTAAATTTTGTGGAACCAGGAATTAGTCTATCCCCATGAGGTTATCCAGTTTGTTGATATATAATTGTTCATAATAGTGCCTGAAAATTTTGTGTATTTCTGTGATATCAGTTGCAATGCCTTTTTTCATCTCTGATTTTATTTGAGTCTTTCTGTTTTTCTTAGTCTAGCTAAAGTTTGGTTAATTTTATCTTTTAAAAAAATCCATTTTTTTGGTGTCTGGTAATTTTTTAGTCTCTCATTCACTTGTGTTCTGATTTTTATTATCTCTTTCTACTAATTTTGAGTTTGATTATACTCATTTTTCTAGTTCTTTGAGGTACAATTTTAGAACTCTTATTTGGGAATCTTTCATTTTTTGATGTAGGTGTTTACTGCTATAAACCTCTCTGTTAGAATAGGTTTTGCTGGATCTTTTTTTTTTTAAAAAAAAATCTGGCTAACAGCCCCCAACAGTAACCATGTCACTGCCCCAACATTAGACTGTCTTGAAATTTTTTCTGCAAGATTAATTAGTCTGTTGCCTTTAATCTTAGTTTCAGGCAAAGTCTCTGGACACGAACAAAATGTAGACAAACTCTTTGCTAAGATATAACACACATGTTCTTAAAGCTAACGGTCAATGGAGTCCTTTTTAGCAGAAACTTCTTGAGCTTGTCTTTACCAGAAGCATTTTTAGCAGCATTTTGATCTTCTGAGCTCTGACCAGAATCTCCCAGCAAGTACAGCCTCAGGTGCTCCAGGGCTGTGTTTTTAGCCAGCATCTCCAAACCTTTCCTAACTGTTCCTGCAAGCCAGTTCCAACGGCTTCTGAACCACATGATCAAGTATAGTTACAGCAATGACCCCATTTCTGCTACCAAATTCGATTTTGGTTGCTGGTTTGCATTTATGTGGTGTGTGTGTGTGTGTGTGTGTGTGTGTGTGTGCGTGTGTGTGTGTATCTGTGTGTGTCTCTGTGTGTCTATGCGTATGTTCAGACAGGATCTTATTACATAGTTCTCAGGCTAGCATTGAACTTACTACATACCCAGGCTGGCCTCAAACTCATAGTGATCTCCCTGCCTCAGCCTCCCAAGTACTGGTATTACAGATGTTTGTCACCATGCCTGGCTTTAGTTACTTTTCTTTTGTTGGTGAGACAAAATTCTCAATGCACAAAGTTATTTTGGTTTACAATATAGATACACTGGGCCAGCTCCAAGGCAGGACAGGGTGGCGTGGCAGACAAGCACCACAGAGGAGAAGCTATTCACGATGGGCAAAAGGTAGCAAAGAAATAAGTGGTGAAGAAGCAAGTCCAAGCTTCTGCTGTATCTTACGGGTTTTGATATATTGTGTTTCCACTTAATTTTAAATTTTAATTCCCTTAGTTAATTTCTTCATTGACCCATTAGTTTTGCATGAGCGTGTTGTATGCTCCTAAACACATTTGCAGTTTCTTCTGTTACTGATTTCCAGTATTATATACTTGTGATCAGAGAAGATACTCAAGATAATTTCATTCTTTTTAAATGTGTTATGACTTATTTTGTGGCCTAATGTATGACCCATTCTGGAGAATGTTCCATGTGCTGTTGAGAAGAATATGTATTTCGCAGCTGTTGGATGAGATGTTCTCTGTGTGTTTGTTAGGTCCACTTAATCTTAAATGCAATTTAAATCCAATGTTTCTTGTTGATTTTCTGTCTGGATGCTGACTGATCTGTTTATGGCCGAAAACTGGATGTTGAAATCCCTGCTATTATTGTATTACAGTCTATTGTCCTTTTAGAAATACTAAGATTTGCTTTATATACTTGAATGTTCCAGTTATTGAGTATGTGTATCTTTACAAGACCAGAAGAAATTATGTTAAGTGAAAAGTCAGGTGCAAATGGAAAACCACTACATGATCTTGCTCATTGTGGAATCTAAAATAGTTGATCTCATAAAAGTAGAAATTAAGATATTGGTCACTAGAGTCTGGGACACTTAGGATAGAAGAAGAGAAAGAGAGGGTGAATTACAAATAAAAAGTTACAAACAGAAATAACTTCTAGTATTCTAGTGCATGGTAAGGTGATTATATTTAACAATAATAATATAATATATTGTACATTCAAAATTGCTTGAGAAGAGAAATGATAAATGAGATAGGCATGCTAATTACTCAAATTTCATCATCACACATTTGTATACATGTATTAAGTATTACACTGTACCCCATAACTATGTACAATTATCACATATCAGTTAAAATTTTAGAATTGCTTTTGATAAATGAATCTCATTTCTAAAAGTTTAATCAAGGTTAATTCTGTATTCTCAAGGTACTTGAAGCAATTAGAAAAAGAACAATCAGCAATTAACTTGATGCTTTCTTCAGCTCAGTGGAAGAAATTTAGCTACTGTGATTATATAATCTCTGATTTTCTCACATAAGGGATTCAAATTTTATAAAATTCTGTTTAACAATTCACTGTGTTTCAGAATCCAAAAATATAATGCTAAAATGAAGTCAATCAAACTTAGTTTCCTTGCGTTACTGCAGGAACACTTTCTATAGAGACTAAAGACCAAAGGGGGGGCTGGGGATTTAGCTCAGTGGCAAAAGCGCCTGCCTGGCAAGCGCAAGGTCGTGAGTTCGGTTCCCGGTACCGGAGAAAAACGGAAAAAAAAAAAAAGACCAAAGGGGACTAGCTGGCACATTATTAATTCAGTTTTTATAGTTGGGCTTAAAAATTTTATTTATTTAATCCTTAAGGACATGAAAAAACTAAGAGAAATTACTTTTAAAGCAATATTTTATTTCTAAGTTTAGTTCAGTTTTTACACTAACTTCAGCAATAATTATATATTCCTATCCCTTTCTCCATCTCCCATATGAGGACATCTAGGATGTTTCATAAAAGTAAAATGTGTTAAAGTTAATAACATTTTTCAAAATATATTGAATATAAATAATATGTAGAATTTTTGTCAAAAATAAAATGTTAATATAGTGTTATAAAGTTGGAATGTAGGGTATAACTTATAAAGCACTATGCAAATCTTACTAATAAATAACAATAAAAAGAAAACTAATATTTAAAAGAGGATGGGAAAAATACACAAACAAGTTAGGATTTTGATAATATTCTAAAACTTATAAAGCACTATGCAAATCTTACTAATAAATAACAATAAAAAGAAAACTAATATTTAAAAGAGGATGGGAAAAATACACAAACAAGTTAGGATTTTGATAATATTCTAAAAGCCCAGAGATAAGAATTCCTAGATGTCCAGCAAAGGATTTGGCAAATACTAGTAGGACATCATGGGCAGAAAATTGAAGTATAAATGACTTCATCATTCTTTTTCAATTACTCAGGAAAGCCTTCTAGAGCTGGGGGCATCTGGACACATCATAAACCCACCCAGTAAGGAATCCAATTTGTTATTCTTTTAAATAAGACCCTATGCACCAGAATAGCCTTACCAGAAAGTAAGCAATTTAGTTTTGGGCTCCACACACACAAATCTTTGATGCAGCTTTTCAGTACTCATGCTGAAAATGTCAACATCAGGAGACATGGAGAAAACTCAGATTTAGGTTCAGCCCCTTCCACTGGCAGTGGCGGCGTGAAAGCTCTGGCCAATCTCGTTTCAATTCATTGTCTATGTCATTACCCAGGCAGTTCTATCTTACTCAATATATCATAAACCCAGATATAAGCTTCCTTCTTGTTTCTGTAATCCAAGTCTGATGTTTACAAACTTTAGTGTTCAAAGAAATATAGTGTTCAAGAATATATGGAAACATGTTTACTGGACTTGGTACTGTGTTCCTCCATGACAGATCTGTCAATATTACCACCAAGAAGTTAATGCACAAAGGTGAGCCACCATCGAAGCATTCCTCGATAACATCTCTACAAGGATGAAGAAATTTGAAATCAGAGCACATGTGAACAGTAAAGTCACATCGTTAGTGACATAGCTGGAATCTGAACCAAATCCATAATCCTTAAAAGCCCAAGTTCTTTCTTATTTTCAAATTGCCCTGGAGGGTAAATATTGGCTAGAAAGAAATAGCTTCAAAAATGGGAAGGAAATGGGACCTGCTTGGAGATAGGAAGCTTTTGGTATATGGAACATAACAAAGGGTATATAAGTGTTAAACTTCACTATCTCAAGGTTTGACTAAGGTAAAATTCATTACTAAAAATATCATCTGGACACCTGTGGAACAAACTTTGTTCTGGGAGGTTTTCCATGTATATTGATGTAGTTTCAGTGTGTCCCTCAAAATCCACGTGTTAGAAACTTAATCCCAAAACATATGTGTTCAAAGTTCTCGAGGTGGGATCTTCAGGAGGTAATTGAGATTAGATGAGGTAATGATAGTGGGATTAGTGGCTTTATAAGAAGAAGACCCAGGCTAGCACACTTGCTCTGTTTTGTCATATAATGTCCTCTACTTTTTATAATGCAGAAAGAATGCCCTCAACAGTTGTCAGCATGGTGCTTATGGACTTATCAGTCTCTAGAACTGTGAGCTTAATAAACCTCTAATCTTTGTAAATTACCCACCTTGTGTACTCAGCTATAGGACAGAAAACAGATTAAGCCAAAGATGAAAACATGGAATCACCTCGCCTGTTACATTTCTCATAAAATACAATTAGACAAAACTATTTAATAATAATGTAGATTTTTTCTTTGTTTCTTAGCTGGTCAAATCAGAGTTTTGTTTTATATTTTTCTTAAATCACAGTTATATTTATAATGATAGTGAATAGACATTAGCAGTTGTCTTTTCAAATTTAAAGGAAAAGAAATTCCATATCACAGAAGTCTTTTTCTAAAAAAGGTTTAACTTCAATTTCAAAATTCCATACTACAGAGTTCAAAGAAAAATCTTATAAAGGAGTGACACAGTTATGACTTTCCCACAAATATAAACTGAAGATAGGCCCAACATTTTGTTTGAATCATTAATTCAAGAATCAGACCAATGTTGCAGTTTGTTCAAAGGAGAGATCAAATAATCATTCATTTATGTGGAGTAAGGTTAAGTTGAAATGAGTTTATAAATATACTCAAATGTGGATTTTTATACCAGATAAGATTTGTGAGAATATCTGGGAACAAGAATTATTTGGGGACTGGGAATGTAACTCAATAGTAGAGCATTCCAGTATTGTACTGCCCTGGGTTTTAACCCCAGTATCACCCAAAATATTATTAATTATGATGATGGTGATGATGGTGATGATGCTGATGATTTGTACTGCTATCAGCCATCTATCATTTAAGGAAATGGAAAACACAGCCCTCATATTAGCTTTCTATTGTGAATACATACATGATGCAGACTGTTTAAAAGAGAGAAAGATTTATTTTGGCTCATGATTCCAGAGGTTTCAGTCCACGGTTGGCTGGCTCCTTTGTTTGTAGCCCTGTGGCCAGGTGGAAACATCATGATGGAAGGATATGGTAGAGGAAAGTTGCTCATCTCGTGGTAGCAAGGAAACAAAAAAGGAAAGAGCCAGAGAAGAGGTAGGAGCTACAGCCAAGATATGCCCTTCAAAGATACACTTTCAGTGAAATACTTCCTCTAACTGGGCCACATGGCCTAGTAGCCCATTCAGCTATGAACTCATTAATGAAATAATCCATTGATGAAGTTAGCATCCTGATGATCCAATTACCTTTCAAAAGTCCCAATACATGGTCAGATCTTCAGTGAACAAATTACGTAATTCCGATATGGTACAATAAACATGCCCTTTCCAAAATGGAGCAATAAGGGAACAGAAAGGAACTTGACCAAAGCAAGACCAATATCCAGAAAGGCAAATACTAAATGTTGTATCTCCATGTCAGGTGTATGGGGCACACACTTGGATGGTATGAATTCCAGAGGACTTGGGCTACCCTGCCCCTATGGCCATGCTCTTTGCAACCCATGTGGTCTCTCACTTGAGCTGGCTTTGCTCACTGTCTGTGGATTTCTTTGGCAGTTGTTCTACGTTCCTAGCATCTCTTTGTGGTGTTTCTATTGCAGCTTTGGCTTCACCCTCACAGATTCTTGCTTCACACTTTCAAGAGTTGCCAGCAGGGACTCCAGTTCTGTCACACATTACCTGGCCTTATAGCTACCTTTGAAATTTTGGTGGAAGCCTCCATGACCCCATAACTCTTGCATTCTGTATGCCTACAAAACCATTATCACATAGATGATGCCAAGGTCTTCTGCCAGTTTGAGCAGTAGCTAGACCTGCTTGAACCATGGCTGTTGTGGCCTGAGGATGCCTGAATGGCTGAACACAATGAAGCAAATTCAAGAGAAGCAATATCCTTGTCATCCTTGACTGGGGCTGGGGGGCTCTCTTCTCAAATGAAAGGTTTTGGTTTATATTTTTACATCTTTGAGCCTGTGATACATGGGTTGTTGCTGCTTTCTGCGATGCCCTCAAGACATCTTTCTTCTTTTCCAAGTGCCAAGTATTTGGGTTCTTTTTCATGGCACTAATCTTTTCAGCAATCACACTTTTGGCCTCAGCTTTACATGTGCTTCTTTTTTCACCAAACTATAAATTTTACAAACATTTCTGCGCTTCTTTTTGCTCTTATTTCTCACTACAGGCCTGGATAAAGGCATCTATCAATACCAACTCCACTGCCTGAAAAATGTGCTACTTTTGAATTTTCTCTGGCAGACTAATTAGCCCATCATCTCTAAACTCATATTCACCAATAGTCTTACAGCATAGACAAAATGTAGACAAATTCATTGCCAGGATATAACATGAGCATCTGCTAGTCAAATTACCAATAGACTTCTTTCTTTCATCTGAAATCTTTACTGTCCATGTTTCTATCAGCCTTCTGGCTTTCTATGGTTTCGCCAAAGTTTTCCATCAAGCTCTTCTTATAGTATCCTAGGGCTTCTCTATCCTGAATTGCTAAACGTTTCCAAACTTCTGAAAACCAATTTCTAGGGGCTCTGAACCACATAACCAGGTATAGTGACAACAATGACCACACTCTTCGTATCAATTTTTCTGTGCTAGCTATCTTTCCTTTGCTGTGATAAAATATGTGACACAAACAGGAGGAAAAGTTTATTCTACCTCTTGATTTCAGAGGTTTCAGATGTGGCAAGGCAAAATATATGGTAGAAAGGCATGGCAGAGGAAAGCCATTCAGTTTATGGCATCCAGAAACTAGACAGAAAAGAGACAGAAATTGAAGAAAGGGCCAAGAACAAGGCCTTTTATTCAAAGGCATACATTGAATGACTTTCCAATTGGACCCCACATTCCAATAGTCCATTCAGCTATAAACTCATTAACAAATTAATCCATTGATGAAGTTAGCACCTTCATGATCCAATTACTTCCCTAAGCCATAGCTCTGAACATTGCTGCACTGGGGAACAAACCCTCAGTGCATAAGTCATTGAAGGTACTTCATATTTAAATCACTAAAGCTTTTTATACAGTCAGGTCAATCTCCAGGAGGAGTCAGAATTTCCCTGAAAAGACATCTCAATAGTCTTTTAGTTTATTCCAAGGTCTCAAATATTTTCTTATAAAAGGTACCTAGTAATTGCTACAAAATCTATTTTCTAAATAGCATTTTTAAAAACTAGGAAAAATTTTACTGAAAGTAATGCATTTATGAAAAATGATACTGTGTTGTTTTCCTTTAGCAATTAAAAAATATGCTAAATAATTAGAAAGTATTGTTTAAAGACTATGTAGACAGTTTTATTGTCAACATTTCTGTTCTTGCACAGAAACTCATGAGAGCCTCCATGCAGTCCACATATGGATCCAGTAGGCAATTCTGAGTTTAAGTCTCCAGTAGTAGCTCAGATTGGTGGTGGAGGAAGACAAGATTTAAAGTCTATACCTGGGCCTTAAATTCACTGGAAGTACACAATTTAAGAATTAAGTGAGTAAGTAGAAAAAAGTGGTGTTTCCTAAGATTTTTTGGCAATCATCTGTGCTTTAAAGTGGATGAGATGATTTGGTGGCTCACAGCATGTATAGCCTAAAAGCATTGGCTCTCATAGTGGTCAATTTTTTTTATTCTTTTCAACTCTCCTTTAATCTATTTAATATTCTTGTGGTGAGAACCTCAGGTTCATGCTAGCAGAGGCTTAACATGTGCATAATGTTCTCTAACTTTTCTTTTTACAGTGATAATAAATTAAGCCTAGGGTTCATACGTTTGGCAACATTAAGGCAATTTATCTATAAGTAATTGTTGTAATGTACTTATAGTTGGTTACCTTCCATTTGGAAATAGATGCTAGGAATCAGAGGAGAGAAGGACTTTGTTCAACTTTGAACACTTGCCTATGTGATCCAACTCACGTTTTGCACACCTTCAAAACTGTTTTTCTTACATTTAAAATGAGGCTTAAAAACTCTGTCCTGCCTCTTTCACTGCACTCCCAGAATAAAATGAGGAAACACATCAGCGGGTATTTTTGGAAAGTCCTAGAGAACTACATAGGCCAGAGGATGCAGATAGAACAGAATTTCTGTTTTCACATAAGGAGTCATTTTAAGGGGTAAACTATTAAACTCAATTATGTAGAAAATGGAAGTAGGCTGAATGAAAAAGCCACATCTCAGGGACTGCTATTGAACAAGAAAGCTTTTTGCCCTCTATACTGAACTTGCTTTTTTTCTTAGCATTGAAAATAAGAACTGGTAGGAGGTTTGCATAAGAGCAGGTACCACAATGTTCCTACTTGAAAATTAGAGCCTATTCAAAAGGATATAGGGATCTAACTCAGTTCCTAAACTATCAAAAAGTAATGCTTTGATTGATGTAATGTTCCAGAATGGTGAACTCATGGAGCCAAGAGCCTGCATTTGATCAGAAAAACACTACTAGTAAAAAAAAATCTTGGTCTTAGAATATTGAGCCCAGTAAATTCCAAGACTCAGTGGAGTGGATGAGACAGAAAACTACAAATATGACGACATTAGATTTCCTGAACGAGTATTTAAAACACCAAGTTATAGACTTGATGTTGAAGTTCAATTAGATTTGATTAGATGAGTTTTAGAATTAGACAACAGGTAGAATGTGTGTGCACGTATTTGTGTGTGTGTGTGTGTGTTTGTGTGTATGTGCCTGTAGAAGAGATGGTGTGCATATTATGGATGGTGTGTATATGTTTGTACATGTGTATGAAAGAAAAGGAGGGAGGGAGCAACATAGATCTTACTGATGTAATTCTATGGCTTGAACAATTACATACAATAGAAAAAAATTCTATTTATTTTAGAAAGTTGTGTTTTTGTACCTGAATACAAAGAATTCCAAAAAAGCCTACCAGCCAACCAGGACAGGGAGAATGTACAAGAGAGAGAGAAACATTAGACTACCATATTTAGATGCCTATTTTCATATAAGTTTCAAAACACAAAAGAAATAATATTTCAAAATGGCACTAATCATTTTATTTTGACAGTTTTTTGCTTCGCAACGTTCTTTTTATACTTTATGCCTTTGAATATTTCTTTTCTACACAATCTGTGTAAAATGGCATCATTTTGAATTAATTTTTCTTTCTGGCCAGGCGTGGTGGTGCACACCTGTAATCCCAGCACTCTCGAGGCTGAAGCAGGAGGATTGTTGTGAGTTCGAGAGCCGCCTGGGTTACAAAGTGAGCTCAAGTCCTGCCTCAACTGCATAGCGAGAACTTGTCTCAAAAAAGACCAAAACATTTTTTTGTTTCTGAAGAAATGTCAGTAGCATTGATATTGTGTCTTCTGGTACCCAACAAAATGCAGCACCTACTCTACTGTCCTTCTGTTCTTAGTTGGTTCTGGAGATGCAGTAATGCCCGGTAGACTTACTGCATTTTTCTTTTATCTAAAGCAGTAAGTGATTGGCAGTGGATTTTTCCAAAATGCCTATCGTAATGTACCAGAAATTTGAAGAATAACCACATAGACAAATGAAATAAACCTAAACTATGCAGTGTTCTTAGACTTTCCATAACTTGACACTTTTCTAAATAAGACCTTCTTTAATAATAAGCATTTGAATATTTAATCATGAACTCTTGTTTTCTATGAAGTAAAAAACAAATGGAACAAATGAGTACCTTTCTAAAGGTAGTTATGTAAACAGCAGAATTTGTTAGTCTCAACTGAAGGTCATTTATATCAAGCCTTTATAGAAATGGTTTAGAATAAAAATATAATAAAATCATGATATTTGTAGGCTTAAAGAAAATGTTAAGTTCTAGGAAAAGAAAAGTCAAAGAATCAAGTATCCAAATGACCATGAATCTAAACTAATCTCCATAAAAGAAGGTATCTGAATGTTAAATAATAACAAATAACTTCTTGGTTGAGACACTATTTTAAATGCTAGCAATGTGGAACATTAGGAAATACGACATCTTTATTCAGTGAATTCAACATTAGCTGTGACTATCTCAGCTGCAACTTCATCTTAAATAAGTAGAACTGTAACAGAGTATTTTTATATTTAGGTTACATTAAGAATTTTTACAGTGCAGGAGTTCGTACTGTGGTATCTGTTATCTTTTCTGAAAGAAGAATCTGGAGAAAAATGGCCATTTCTATAGTATGGTAAAATTAGCATTAGTACAAACTTGGGAATCACGTAAATAAAATCATTGGAAGAATCATATTAAAAATGGAAGGGGAAAAGTATAAGTCCCTTTTGCTTAAATGAAAATTTTCAATTATATCACATACAGTAGCCCACATAAGCTCTGAGTGATGGCAACCTGAAGGAAACAAAAATAGAGGAAGAAAACACCAAGAGAGGCTAAATGATGGGAAAGCGTGAAGAAAATATTACCAGCCCTCATCTAACTGCTAGTTGTTACCATCATGTCAAAAGTAAGAGATACAGAGTCGATTTTTTAAAGTATTATTTAGAATAAAGTAAAAACAAGAATCTTGAGGATCTTTCGCTGTCATATTTGCCCAATACCAAAGAAATTAGGGTGAGATTTTGTGGATGAGAACATCAACAAATATCATTTCACCAAGTCATAGATTCCCTGACCCCAACCAAGTCAGCAGAGGCCTCTTAGAGCCCCACCTTTCCTCAGGTGTCTCTGGGTAACGTAAGCCTCTCTTCCTAGCTCTTGTCCTGAAGAAGGGTCCCGTGGGCTGACTTTCCTGTACTTTCCATAGTGTTAGTCTGTGGTCATGTCTTATAATCACTAGAAAAGTTAGAATATCAGGAAAAAAGAATATTATGCCCTTTGCTTATTTATTCTCATGAAAGTGGTAGAGGTAAGTTTTCTCTTCCACTGAGTTCTGTCCCAGTGCTATTTTGACACTCTATACCTGCAGACAGAAGTGCAAGCTTGGCAATCATCTTCATACTATATGTTAAAGAAGAAAGAAAAAAGAGATGTCAAAGAGAAAGCACTTAAACCAGGGCTATCTTCTGAAAAATGCACTTCATCATTGTGTGAACATGACAGTGTACTTCCATTAGCGTAAATGGCTTAAGTCACCACTGGATGAGGCCTTTTGATGCAATCAGCAGATGCAGTAAACAGAAGCTATAGGAAGCTGCAGCCAGTGTAACAGGGCAGATTGTTTTACAGTATTGTGTTTATAAGCAGAAGGAATCCTTTGAAATACCAATAAAAAGTGGAAAGTACATAAAGCAGCAACATAGCTATTTATTATCATTATCAAGTACTATGTATTGTAGATAATTATGTGTGCTGTACTTTTATACAACTGGCAGCAGTAAATTGTTGTGCTACCTTATGATGGCTACAAAGTCACTAGGTGATGGGAGGTTTTAGTTCCACTATATTTTTAGGGAGCCATCATCATAAATATAGTCCCCTATTGTCTGAAACAGCATTACATGGCACACAACTGTACAAAATGCATGCTTCCTATAAATGTTAGTGTATATTAAAATAAAACACACAAGTAATGGCCATAGGATTCAACTCTGCAACTGTCCATGTGGTATGTGTCCACCTGATACCTGTAACTGGCTCCACTTCTATAAGCAGGACCCTCGCTTCCATGATGGAGAAGTAGTGCATTCAGGATGCTGCTGTGAGGTCTAAACCCACCCTCCACCAGGGTGCTCAGTAGCAGCAGCCGCTGGAGCACAGCCTGCAGCTCACACTGGTCTTCCAAATCTTGAAGAAATCTGCCTGCCTGGGGAAATTACACCTCAAACTCTAGCTTTGAAGGAGAAAATGTAGTCTCTAGTTTCTGCAAAACTCGGTGGAGAACTTGATGCCTCCTGAGTGACAGCTCACCTCACCAGTCCCAGCTGTCTTCATATCTCACACACACTCCCTCAGGGATAGTTCCTGCTCTCCAAATTTCATGTAGGTTCACAAGCCTTAGAGGACAGATGGCTTAGAATTTACTTTGCTTTAGAAATCTAAAACATCTGCATTTACTCTGTGTTGCTAACACTCACAGTAAGATTTGTGCAGCAACCCATAGCTGAACAAATCAACACTCCTATGGCAAAGATGTACCAGTAGTCAAATAATTGGGGCAAAGATTATAAATAGCTTCAATCAGTTCATGTCAAGGCTTACTTCAAATGTGCATGCCTGAAACTGGAAAAAAAAAACTTTGTGTTTTCAATGCTTTGGGATTTGGAATTATGAATGAATTATGGATCTATAGCAGCTCTTGATGATGATTACCAAATTTGTATTTTCAGCCCAGGGCTCCAGACCCGTTCACACATATAATATCAGTATTTTTCACACTGAGTTCAAAACCCATTCTTCCTCATAATGGATGTTTTCAGTCAGTAAAAGGTGTGAACATCAACATCTACCTATTCACTGGGGCTGAAACCCCTAGTCTCCCAAGAAAATTCTCTCTCTCTCTCTCTCTCTCTCTCTCTCTCTCTCTCTCATTCTCTCTCTCTCTCTCCTTTCTTTCTCTTTTTCTTTCTCCTCTCTCTCTGTCTCTGACTCCTACACAAGAGGCTTAGCCAATGAATCTTGTCAACCTCACTACTCAAATTCTTCTCCAATATCCTCCGTGCTCCCAGCACCATCACATTTTCAATTCAAATCACAATTATTTCTAGATAATTTAAAATAGTTTCCTTGCTCCTTCTTTCCCACACCTGGAATCCTTTTGCAGTGCAATAGTAGTGATTCTCTCACTTGCCTGCTTATATAGAACTTCTGTACCTATCTAGAAATTGTTTCCCTCAGGAAAAAAATAACCCTTACCTTCCGAACACTGCTTACAAGATTCTTCTTAGCATGTGACTCCTATCTGTGCTCCAGCCACCCAGCACTCTTTTCAGGGTTCATCAGGTTCTCTCTATCTCAGATCGTTTTTTCTCCTGGGAACAAACCTACTGGCTTAGAGGTCTGTCTCCTTGAGTAGACTTCCCCGACTCCCAGGTCCTGGCTACACATGCCTTGTCCTTTGTTTACATCAGTTTCTACTATATCCTTTACATTCCCAGTTCATAAAAGCTATTCCCAAGGATGTGTACCCTCTCCTCCACCCCCATTACGTCTGGCTTTACCTTCTTGGAGAGTAAAGATCACATCTTCCTTGTAACCAGTCCTTGCCATGTAGGGTACGCCCATAAATATTCAAATATTGATTAAGAGAACAAATAAATATGGCTTTTTTCTTATTATTTTTCCTTTACTCAACTGAAAATGCTCCTGTTGTTAAGAAAGAAAAAAAACAACATACTCTGCTCCTGGCACCTAAATTTAATTTCAAAAATCAGGAGATGAAACATCACAACAAACCGTGAGATGAAAAAATCAATCACCAAAGTAGCCACTTAGTCTCCCCTCTGATACGCGTGAGCGCTGACATGAAAGCTGTGGTGAGAGGAAGACAGAGTTAGATTTCTGAGCAAAGCAGCTGCAGAAAACATGCTCTGAATCTCAAAATAGCCTGTGAAGTGGGGAGACAGAGTAGAGGAAACTGCACGGTGGAAAGAGCTCCTTTTTGGAGTTACATTACATCAAAAATAGCTTTTGTACAACTAGAGGAACTAAGGGAAGAGGCTCAGAGACTGAAAGCAGCCTTGCTTGCCAGAACCTGGCCTCCAGCAACCAGGCTGGGCAGTGATGATGAAACGCACACATGGATGATTGAAAAGAGATGGAAAATGTCAAAAGGTTCCTAAGTGATTTGTATCTCTAGCAGGTAGAATCTGAAAGAAACATTTGGAAAGAAAAAAATGATAATCTTATTGAGAATAATTTCATAAATTAAAATTATAATCAAGCCATAGCTTGATCTCACTTAACATCTTCCTTTCCTGCATATTTAATGGAACGTGTTACAGAGCATTGACAGATGAACTGGATGGTAACGTGGGAGAATTAGAGCACCGTTTTTGTGTCATTGGTGGCAGTCATTTTTTTTTTTTTCAGTACTGAGACTTAAATCTAGGGCCTTTGCAGTGAGCTCCACCTTCAGCCCTCCTTTATTTCCTTAGACAGTGTTGGTAAGTAGTTAAGTTGAAAGGGTGAGTTCAAACTCGGAATCCTCCTGTTTAGCCTCCTAGAGTCTATGATTATAAATGTGTACCACTACACCTGGATAGAGCACTGTTTTTAATTAAATATTTGTTGGGCAATTTTTGTGTTGCATTTCATTTTTTTAAAATTCTTAGGGGCTGAGGATTTAGCTCAGTGGCAAAAGTGCCTGCCTGGCAAGCCCAAGGTCGTGAGTTCGGTTCCCGGTACCGGAGAAAAACCAAAAAAATAAAAAAATAAAAAATAAAATAAAATTCTTTTCAACCAATTATTATTTTTTCTTAGAAGAATAATAGGTCGCTTTAACTTTTCCTTCCTTGTGGTTTTAAGCAAGTTTTGTCTACTGAGTAAAAACAAGGTTAACTAAATACTAAGTTGAAATCAATAAGAATGAAGATCTCTTGGGAAAGTACTTTATCCTTGCTACTTAGAAATGACTCATCATGGGGGCTGGAGATTTAGCTCAGCGGCACAGCTCCTGCCTGGCAAGCACAAGGTCCTGAGTTCGATTCCCAGTACCAAAAAAAAAAAAGAAAAAGAAATGACTCATCATGATAATAGATTACCAGGCAATTACCTGCTTCAGTATAGGTAGTTGGCCCTCACTGTTCAGGAAGTCCACCCCTTGCACACACATGTCCACCCCCACTAATTTATTATATGCTCTCAGGCAACATTGATGCTAATTCTTAGAATGCGTAGTTTGAGGAATGAAGAAAACTGATCATTTCTACTCTTCAAACCTGAGGGTGGGGAGAGATAGGAAGAGCACTGAAAGTAAAGGAGGGGTGGAGGAGGCGGCAGAGGGAGGTAACAGACTTGGGGAAGGTCTATCATATTTGGGAGAGCCAAGTGATGATTTGGAAGCTGGGTCACCGAATTAACACAGAATTGAGTTTGTGGAGTATATGCGGGAGAAGAGCACCTCAGTTCTGCTTTGAGACAAACAAGGTCACAGGCATCAGTGAGAAAACCATGGTGGAGGGACAGACTTGGCTCTTAACACAACGCAGAGCTGGAGAAAGACCTGGGCAGATGGAGAGGTGACTCTGGGAATAGAATGAAGTTTCAGGCACCAGATGGCAGCTAAAGAACCAAGGACATACAGGTAGTGCTATTTGTAATTTATGCTTGGGGAAGCCTGGGGATACTGTGCTTATATAAAAATATACTACTTAAAATGATTTCAGATCTCAGGAAGTTGACATTTTTCTCAGAGGGGAATGTTACAGAATTTATGAGTTCCCATGGGTAAATAATTGCACACTGCCAGTTTTCCTTCCAAGTAAGCTAAACCTGAATTTTTTCTAAACTGAAGTGTAGATAAAAGTTTTTCAAAAGAAAAAAGAAAAAGAAAAAACTATTTGAGTAGAAATTGCAACATGGAACAATGACAATTTTACCAAACTATGGTAGATGGAATAGTTTATCTACATATTGATTCTTATTTGTCAGACACGTGGAATATCATTTTTTTGTACAAGAGCACTATGTTCCTTTTAGTTCAAAACACTGCTTCATTATTCCTAAATAAAAAAGAAGCACTTTCACCTTTTAGAAATTAGCGCTTATTCTCATTTATTCACTCTAGCAGTGTAGCTCTAATACACACTTTTAACAATCATTTCATTTGCTGTCCCAATAGGATCTGTAAACAAAACCAGAAGTAGTGTGGCATAGAAGTCAGAGAATCTTTCTTGAGCTCAGATTCCACCTGTGTGAATTTGGGCAGTATCATTTTTTGTGTCTAGATGCCCCCCCAAAAGCCTCATGCAGTCATAGATGGAGCTTTGTCATAGGTGGATGGATATAGAGTGTGTGATTAATTCATGTTGCAATGCTAGGATCAAGAATGCTAGGATTAAGTGTGGGTGATTAATAAATCAGCCCACTGATTGGATTAGCATTACCCTAAACCCCATAGTGTGGATACAATGTAAGTGACAGAAAGAGGCTTACCCTTTGTTGCTTTGCTACCTTCTGCCCGCCATGACTGTCTCTCCTCTGCAATGTCTGTGTGCTATTCCACCCTGCCTTGGAGCCAGCCATTTATGGACTGAACTCTCTACAAACTGTGAGCTCAATAAACTTTTCCCCTTTATCTTTCGATATCCGGTATTTTGCCTCAGCAACCTGACAAAGGTAACTAAGACAGGCAGGTTAGTGAGTTTTGTGCATCTATTTATTCATTTACATGAAGTACCAGATGAATTGGATGATCTCTAAAATTCTACCATGTCTTAAAGTCTAAAGACACAGACCTAGTAACGTGTAGAAAACATCCCGTGGGTTGATAGATTCAGTAATTCCAGAACACCCAAACACCAAAACCACCACAAAACCTTTTTGAAATGTAAGAAAACTTCTGAGATGTTACTAAAGAGGAGATGTCACTAAAACATGACTATGACCCATCATAAAATTTATTCCTGAACGCTCTTCGTGGTTAAGCAGGTCCCAGGTGACATATTTTCATTCCTGGAAAGGGCAAATCTCATATATTGCTTTTACTGAACCATTAGGAAAAGCCAGTATACAAAGTATGTCTGCAGAATCCATCCTCCCCAGAACTATCTGGTCTGCAAAATAATTGTGTTCTAAAAAACTCTCCCCTACCGCATCGCAGTAGCCAGGCACTAAATGTCATTTTTATACAAACATCCTTATATGAGCATGTAAGGAAAAGTTAATTTATGAACAATTAAACAGTACCTCTCTGGGGTAGATAGAAAAAGCTCCAAAGATGCCCACATCTTAATCTCTCAAACCTGTGACCATGCCACCCTACATGACAAATGGGATTTTGCGGATGTGGTTAAGAGCCTCAAAATGGGGAGATTATCCCAGATCATTTGAGTGGGCCCAATATAATTGTGAGGATCTATTTAAGAGGAAGGACTGTCAGAGTCCGAGGAGAAGGTGTGATAATGGAAAGCAGGGGTCAGAAGTAAAGATTTGAAGTGAGACACAGCTGGTCTTGAAGACAGAGTAAAGCTACAAACCAAGGAATCCAGGTGCCCTGTAGTATCTGGAAAGGTAAAGAAATGGTTTTCCCCCAAAGAGCTTCCAGAAAGAACACAGTTTTGCAGACCCTTGATTTTACTCTGACAAGACTTATTTTGGACTTCTGACATCTAAACCAGAGAGCAGCCAAGTTCCGCTGTTTGAAGCCACTGTGTGGTAAGTTGCCAGAACAGCAACAGGGAAGCACGTTTACGGTACATACTGCGTACACTCCTTGAGTTGGTGCATGTATATGACATATTTTAATTCTTTTTTTATTTCCTTCATTGCTCCTCCCTCCCTGCATCTCTTGATCTCCCTTCCATTTGAGAAACGTCTATCTCCTTACTTGCTATCATCTGTAGAAACCCAAATTATAAATAAAGAGCAAAACGAACTAAAAGCAACAAAAAACTTTTACTCTCCATAATAATGTCATGTAAAACTTAGGCAAACACCATTTGCTTGCCTCATGTCACAAAGAGAAAACAGAAGGATCAGTAATGTAGGTATGTCTCTATAAGTGCAATAAGTCTTCTTATAAAGCAGCCTCAGAGATCAGATAAACTGTGGAGGTGCTGGATGGTTCCTTAAGAGGTTGATGATCCTACTATAAATTACATCCTTTACTGTGTGCTCTGTTGAAAAATATTTTTCTAAATTAAGGTCTCAAAGAGACATTAAAAGGATCCGTAATGAAAGAAAAGGCTATTATGAAAACATACTGTGAGCTAAACTTTTCCTTATGAAGATATTTATTTCTTATAAGCTCATAAAATAAGACGATGGAGAAAAGATAGATATCTAGAAAGTGTGTATTATAGCTCTTTAAATAGCACTTGTGATGACTCAGCTCTGCAAGATCTGCCTGAGATAACCCAACAAAGGAAGCACTTACAGTAATTTTTTTGTACTGATATGTCCCGAGGAGGCTTTACTGACTATGGTTGACTGGATGGCTAGCATCCTCCATGGGAAAACCATTACCAGTCAAGTGCTCTGCCAGGAGCCTGGGAAAGAACAGCTCTGGACTTGAGGACTTGATATAAAATAGATTTTCTGAAGAGAACTTGAAATTTACATTCTGTTTCTTTCAAAGTACAACTCTGATATTAAAAGTGTAGCTATTAACATAAGTTAAATGTAGTTGATTATGAAGAAATATTGAGCATATCTGTACAAATTATTCCATATACTATTTTTAAAGCCTCCTACCTCCTACTAACTGTAGTTAGATTCAAGGGGTTCTTTTAAAGTCATATTTCCTGTTCTTTTCTTAGGACTATGCTGAATCCCAATCTTAAAATTCAAAGGGCACACACTCACAGAGACCTTACATAGGTTTAATTATGGGTGATTTATTATGATGACATAACTTCTTAGCAAAACAATGATTAAAAGGATTATTATTTTTCCTCCATAATTTTCATAATTTTCATAATTTTTCTGCTACTCACCTTGTGCCTAGCAATCCTTCAACCCTTGCAATAGTTCATATCACCTGGATTACTTGGAGCATATTGCTTTCACCTCAGTTTCCTTATCTGAGGAATGACAATTATAACAGTATTAACTTCACAAGGATTAAATAGAATCATTATAGTGAAATGTTTGGCCTCACTTGCTTTTGTATTTCATTTCGTTCACACAGCTAATGAGGTAAAAGTCACATTCAGATAACTATGTGGAAATGTTGTCAGAGGTCCCAGAGCTGGTAAATAATGGATAGAAACACCAACCCTTGCCTTCTTGATAAGAAAAACTTTTGCTTTTATTGTGCAGCTTCTCAGGCTCATAGTAAAAATAAAATATATTTTACTATATGTTTGAATAGTGTAGAGACTGTCTGAACACAGCTTCCCTCCATAGGCTGTATCCTTAAAACTCGTGTACTAGCAATGTTATTGTCTATATAGCATGGCTGCCTCTCATGGAGAGCAGTATCCTTTATGGAAAGGAGAGTCTTGATGAAGTTCTGCAGCTGGCCTTGGTCATCTTGCCTTGAAGGGAAACCAAGGAGACACTGAGAAAACAAAGGAATGAAACCGTTCTGTATGATTTTGTGAACAAGGCTCTCTTCATTTAGGCAACAAAATCTGTACACATATTACACCGCTTGGGTAACCAGCACATAAAGCCCAGCACAAAGGTGACTTCCTTTGTCTTCCTGCTGTTTATTTGATGTATCAGAGGTATTGTTTGTCCTTGAGAGGTCAGGGGTACACCCCTGCATGAGGAAGAAAGAAAGGGGGAAAGGAAACGGGCCTCTGGGTGAAGAAACATACCAGTCACCTTCCCATCACCAGACACAGTATTTGACACCTACAACTTAAAGAAAGGCATCATGATTTTAGTCCATGGTTGGCTGTCTCCAAGGCAGAAAGAGCATGGTGGGAAGGGCATGACACAGGAAAGCTGCTCATGTCAGGAAAGCTGCAGCCAGGAAGCAAGAGAGGAGGGAAGAGCGAGGGAAGGAGATATACCCTCCTGGGTTCCACCTTCAGTGGCCCACTTGTTCCCACCAGACCCCACCTCTGAACAATTTGTTGGGCTCTGGATTATCAGTGGATTAATAGACTGGTTGTAATACTCCTATGGTCCACAGCCATCCACCCCAAACATACCCAATCTTCTATGATGTACTCCCATGATCCAGTCACCTTCCAAAAGCCCTACCTCTGCACTCATGAGGTTTTAGGGCGACATTCTACATCTAAATCATAACAAAATGCTACTACCAGAAACTAAAAGTAGATTTGGAGGGCGATAAAAGGTGCAGGGCATCATTAAATCCCTCCAGCAGAAGGTACAGGAGATCGTGGCTGACCGAGTTAGTCCCACACTGACCCAGACCATATGTTTTCACGACAGGAGGAATCCTCTGAGACACATGCCCCCCCTAGAATATTAAGGCCCTCTGTCTTGGTTTGGAGTAAGAGGACAGGGAATGCATTCCAGAAAAAGAATTCTAAGGTAGAACAATGAGGTCTGGCAGTAGATCACAAAATGAGGATTTATTCTGTGAAAATGAAGAGATCATCATTCTAAAAGGAGATTTTCTTTTTAAAAAAAAAGGCTCTTAGAACCAAAACCTAAATATAGCTATGAGTACACTCTAGACAGGATGTTTCCTTCCTCCTAGCTTCTGAGAAACCGTGATATTTATTATCAAATGCTAGGTTATTTTTCCCTTTTTTTCAACATCTTCTGGTTATTCTTCAATAATTACCTCATAAAGTCTGGGTTTTGAGCCAGGCTATGTGGGCAGTGGTGGTCCAGAGATTCATGGAGAAGCAGTGCGTGTTGAGCTGGCTCAAGTGAAAGGGGGTGCTCTGACCCTGCATGGTCCTCACCAGGGCCCACACAGCACATATAGCAGCAGCACACTGAGAAACTGTAGGAAAGGAGAAGCCATGAAGTCAACAGATGTCTGAGAATGAGGGGAGCAATGGCCCCTAATAAAGAGCCTGTGCCTTCCATCACTCATGCGCACATTAGAAGGAACTTTGTCTCCCCAAAGAACTGGGAACGGATAGCTCTGGAAACATGACTTGGAAAGAAGTAGACAATAGGGTTGGAAGGACCAGGAAGGAGGCGAAGCACACATCCACACAAGGAAGGACACGTGGGGCCTAAGACATGCTGAGAGTGTGAAAGAGCTCATTCCTTCTGATGACAGCCTGGTTGGTGTTTACAGTTTTTCTATAGAGTGTTTGAATTCACCCCCAGAGTTTATTGGCTTATTTCCATGAAGTATCCTACAGAAAGCAATTATCCATTTTATTCACTGCAAAGCACTGAACAGTATAGTTATTAAGCATACAGGCTCTGTCATTGGATTTCCTGTTATTAATTTAATTGCCATGTTGCTTCCAGCAAGTAGGTTAGCCTGTGTAAAACCTAATTTCCTCATTTATAGGGAGGGCAAGTAATGGTACCTAGCGATTAACATGTTGTAACAATTAAATAAGAGAATTAATGTAATTTGTAGAGTTGTTGACATATAGTAAGTGCTCAGGAAATGTTATCTCTAATTGTAATGGTTATTATTTCTAAAGTGTTAGGACCTTGCCATCTTGCCCTTTGGATGACCATGGGGACCAATGTTCAACCGTGTCTTTGAAGCTGCACCCATTGGAAGGAGCCACAAGTTTTAGTTCAGTGGTTTCAACCTCAGCAGTGTATTAGATTACTTGAAGACTCAGTCTGAGCCCGTCACGAGCCAATTAGAGCAAAATATCCAGGGTTGTATTCAAGCACCAGAATTGTTTTAAAGTTCTCCAACTGATCCTCATGTAAAATCGTGGCTTAGAATAACTATGCTAGCTTCCTGCTGCTACTCAACGTGTTGTCCGAGGGCCAGAAACATTGGCAATACTAGAAGTTCATTCTACATGTCCAGTCTTGTATCAGCGTAGCCCCAGATGTATTGCACGAGTCTGACTTTTACAAAAATACCCAGATTATTTATCTGCATATTAAAGTTTGAGGACCAGGCTCCAGGTGGATGTTTCAAGTAATACTTTCAAGCAGTTGCCTTTAGCAGCAAGAAATCTCACTGGGAAGAAAAGTTTGGGTGATAATTATTTTCAGCATTGAGCTTCCTAGTGTTCATTGGAAATTAAAGTCACTAAGATTTAATAATTCTAATTAATATATATAATTAAGACTTCTAGAAAAAATAAAGGAAAATTCTACAAGGAAATGTACAAGGAAGGTAAGATGTGCATGTGATATAGAAAGCTATGAATCTCGGGGCTGGGGATTTAGCTCAACGGCAAAAGCGCCTGCCTGGCAAGCGCAAGGTCGTGAGTTCGGTTCCCGGTACCGGAGAAAAACCAAAAAAAAAAAGAAAAAAAAAGAAAGCTATGAATCTCTTTGTTTTTGTTTTGCTAAGGAAAATAGAGATTTTTTTCCCTGTAACTGATTGCTTGTTTCAAAATAAGAAAGAGGAAAAACACAGAACAGCAAAACGAATAAATAATGAAGTGAAGAAGGTTCATACAAGATGACTCTTCTGAAGGAAATTTTATGTGTGATCAAGTTGGCTTAAGCTATAAGGGAATTATTCCAGGTTTTCTAAAACTTCAGCATAAATATCAAAAACATGTAGGTTAAAAAGAATCCAAAAATTGGCCTCCTTTGTTGAAACATTTTCTTGTTATGTTGTTCTGCATTTAATAGGAACTTGTAAAGCTTTTTCTTTCACCTTTTAGATAATTGGTCTAAGAAACAAAGATTCCAGGTTTTGCCAAGATAATATTCTGAGCTTCATGCTGTCTTAGATTTTGATCATTTAAGAAAACTGAATACTATTAAAAGACCTAAGGTTGTCTACACCTGTAACTTGCAGCGTTTTCACTGAAATCTTTAAATTATTGCTCTGATTAAATGAATGGCTATTATTTGTAGTGGCCTGCGATTCTATTTTGATGCATAACTTTAAACCCTTCAATTATTTTCAAACTTCACAAAATTAAATTCTAAATTAATCCTTTTTCTTGACCTGGGGTTAACTTTGAGATTTTTCCAGATGGGCTTTTGGAACTTCTCAACATGATATGTCTGCTTATATAAAGAAAGATATTAAGCCCTTTGGTCTTATGTGATGTATTACATTATGTGGGAAGTATTGTTAAATAATAAGTAGCACAAGTTTTGAGTTATATTTATATGGATGTGCCATTAATGTGTGTCTGACACTGTGTTAAATTTACCAAAATCTAATAATCTTGTTATAACTTTATCTGTTATAATTCTAGTTATCGTAAAATGCATACTACAGGAATAACCATATCTCCTTGTCAACTGCATCATTTTCATAAGACTTTTCACGTGATTTTTTAGCTATGCTCAGGTTAAGTCCTATTCTCTACAGAGTTAATTGTTTCACTTTGGAACTTTTCTGAAAGCTATTTGCAAGCAGATATAAACCTAAAGTGCTTCATCATCTGAGAAATTTATAAGTTCTGGTAAGTACAAACGAAACAATCAAAGTACATTATGTACATGTATGTCACAGTGAATTATTTTATACAATTAATGTGTACTAATAATTTTAAAAATTACAAAGATTACATTAGATGAGATAATTCCCAAACTCTAATGCAGAAATTGATTAATTTCATAAAACTACTAGCCCAACATCAAATGGAACAAGAATTAATTGAATACCAGTGAAATGCTTTGGCATATTTTCATGCTGTCAGCTAGTACTGAAATTGTTAAGAAATACAATTTACATTAGCTCCATAAGATTGATCCAAGTCAAATCGCTTATGATAATCTATCTAAGAAACAGTGCTGTGCGCCTGAATTGGAGAAATTTGTATTTAGAAGGGTATAAACCTAATTTGAAGCATGGATTCACAGAAGTTTTCATTATCTTCACTGTATGACTCATCATGGAGCAAAATGACGCCTATTATGAAAAATATTGTTGAAGTGACTGTTCTAAAGTTTCTAAAGTAGTTTATGATCAATATTTGGTTTGTCAAAACCATTATTCTGGTAAGGCACTAAAACTTTCAGGTAATATGTTTCTACCACATGCTAGAGCATTTGAGCACTTACAGGTAAATCTTGTTGAAATTCAACACTCAATGCATGTTTTCTAGATGCACAGAAGCTTTCCCATGCAGATGAAATAGCATTTATCAATATGCAACAGTAGCCAAAAGGTCATTTGCAAATGTGTTTCCCTTATAGGGCATGATCTCCAGCAGTACAAGTACTTGTCTCACAGAGCAAGTTGTAAAGCAGTTAAGCACAATATTACAAAACAATGACATTAAGACACAGTTAACTGAAACAATTGTATTTACTTGGCGATATGTATTGCCAATGAAGAGCAGTCCATTCCAACCGGAAAACACAGATTTACCCTTTATGAAAGAGGGTCATACTGGAAGGTTATTGGAAGGCCCATCCATGTAATAATTAACACTGATGTATTTCTGCTCTTATAAACTCTGACATGAGTCAAGGATTTAAAACAATCTGTCAAAATATATTTTTACTGTGAAGTCCTTCCTGATGGGATGATAACCTATCCTTTCTTGATCTAGAATCTGGAGACTAAGTCTTGGAAAAGGCAACAGAGAAAAACCATTATTGAATTTTGTTAAAAGGAACTGCATTAATGAGCTTTCCATCACTATAACAAAAAACTTGAGGGAAGTAAGATTTTTGGAAGACAGTAATCCAAACCCTAGTTCCCTAAAACAAATTTTTGTATTTTCTATAGAGTTAAACTAAACTCACACATTCAAGTTCTGTGTTAAAATCTAGCAGTAGGAAAAATGTATAGTGGAAGTTTTGCTATTAAATTATGCCAGAAATTTAATATCAAAGAAAAAGTAATTCAATAGATTATAGACAAAGTTATAACCCTAATCTTTTGTCAGTATCCTCCAATGACTCAATAATGAATATTTAGACAAATATTAACCTCCTGTTGATGGACTCTTAATACATAGAACAGCTCACAAAGAACTGTTATGCCCCCTGTAGGATATATTTTATCTGTGCAAAATTTAATAATCTATCACATATATCTCAAAAATAAAAAGGGGTGGTAAATGTGAATGTAACAGGGATTGTAACAGTACCACTGTCACTCCATCACCAATTAAAAGATAAATATTTGTCTCCACCTCTTAATTTTCACTGTAGAATAAAAAGGAATATGCCAGCAACTGTTAGTCTCTCTAAGTTGGAATCTTTGCGTAAAATGTTCCTTCCCTGGCTAGGTATAAATTTTAATGAAGTTATTATTAGAAATATACTTCAAACATTAGCTATTGTAGTTGGCTCTACTTCAGAGAGTGTAGGTGGCCAGAAAACATCAAATTCTCTCCACAGGCTGAACAGGGGACAGTGTGTGAAGGTTAATGCCTCCCACTGAAATTGACATCTGTATGCTTAATTTTGTAGAAACTCAGACGTAGGAGATCAATAAACAAGCTACATGATTAAAACAAATAGGGTCCTCTTTGGCTCTCTGTTGATGTAGTTGATGTTAACTATTTCAGTCTGTGGGGGCTCCTAGTCTTTAGTCTCTTGATATCATCTTTCTGATAGCCATCGTAATAATCTCCCTAGTTTTCTGTATCCTCTGGAGAATCTTAAGTGCTCAAGTCATATGTCAGATGATCTCACTATGGTTAAAAAAAATGAAAACACACAAAACATATAACCTGAAGACATGGACTGTGAATTCAATACTGAAATCCAACAAATCTGCGTGATCATAGATAGATGAAGCCAGAAACTAAGGTTTTGTTCAATCTCTCAAAATTGAAAGAAAGACTTAGCCATTAAGTTAAAATTTGGCTGAAAGCTCTTTTAATACATAGTGAACTGAAACCTACACTAGTATGTCAACCACTCAGAGTTTTCTGTACCTCTTCTGATACAAGGGGCTGCCCAATTCATCAATCATTGTTTACTCCAATAAAATCTGCTACATTTAATTTTCCTGAAGTTTTTCCTTTAGCAAATGTACGAGAACTTCTAAATGTCATATTTCAAGGAAGAAATACAGTGCTTTTACTCCATATTTCATTCTAGAATTTTCATATCTAATAGAAAAAATAATATGTCTAAACAACTAATATGCCATGCTTTTGAGCACACACACTTTGTGTAAAGCAATTTAGATCCCTTTCCACCTAGACACAAGCTGGGCAATCTTAGGTAAACTATTTAGCAACCTAAATATAAGTACTCTTATTAAAATGGAGCACAAACTACTTATATAAATGTATTGCACACTAACAGAAAATATTTAGACATCAGTTCCTTCAGTTTCCAATTAATCCCTTAGAGAAGTAAAATAGTGCTTTTAGAATTCCAAATTAGCAACTGGAAATTTTTAATGGTGAAATTTTCTTTCCCCAGCCTCCAATTAGCTAACAGTGAGAAGATAAGCTCTCCCAGCAACCACGTGCCCTGTGTGGAGTGAACAAGTGCTCCGGGAGCTGCTGGCCCCATGGTTCAAGTCCATGCTTTGCTCACACTGCCACGGTTCCTAGCTGAAACTCGTGGAGAGAGCCAGGTATTTCCCATCTACTTCCTGAGGACAGAGTGGGTGACCCAGGACTCTGCTGCCATTACAGACTGAGTCTCTCCCCTCCCTGCACCTGTTGCAGAGAGGAGGTCCTCACTCAGAAGCCTCAGGGACTTCTCTGGTTGGGGTCAGGGCGTGTAGCCTCTCCCAGTGCCCGCGCACCCTGCGCCAAGTGAGCGAGTGATTGGGGAGCTGCTGGCCCCGTGGTTTGAGTCTGTGCTTTGCTCACATTGCCATGGCTCCCAGCTGAAACTCACAGAGAGAGCCAGCAGAGAGGAGGTCCTCACTCAGAAGCCCAAGGGACCTCTCTGCCTGGGGATGGGGCATGTAGCCTCTCCCAGAGCCTGTGCACCCTGTGCAGAGTGAGCAAGTGCTCCAGGAGCTGCTGATCCCATGGTTCGAGTCTGTGCTTTACTTTCTCCTGGACCCCCTAGCAGGTCGAAGACATGGGCAGTCTGTGACTGCTACCCATCTGGCCTGCATCTGGTTCCTGTATGTGTCCTGAACTGACTGTAGACACAGAATCAGGTGGTTCACAAACTGTTCACCCTGCAGTTTGTGTCTGGATTTTGTCTGTACCCTGAACTGCCTGGGGAAATAGGCCAACTGGACCGGGATCGTCACACCAGTGCAATTGGAGTCTGGGCCATGCAC
>NW_004955428.1:19095977-19164090 GCF_000276665.1 Chinchilla lanigera | reverse complement strand
GGTATCTGGAATCTAACTCAGGACCTTGTGCTTGCCAGGCAGGTGCTCATGCGGCTGAGCTACATCCCTGCTCCTCATCCTGGTTTTTTACTTTATAACCACACCTAAAGAAAAATAACTTTTCTTAGCAGAGCTTGATCTCATGTTCACACTGTTACAGTGCGGTTTAGTTTATTACTATTTATCTTCTACTGCTATCACCCAGAAACCCTTCAATCTGTCTGTTTTAGTTAGTAAATTTGTACAAGCTGCTTCATTTTTTTCTTCTTATGTTACCATTTTGGAAACTAAAATAGATTAATTCTGGTGAAATAATAACTGTATGTATCGATGTCTTATCTCTCCATTTTGTGCCAGAGAAATAAATTCTCAGGAATTAGGACAGTCACAAATATACAAAAAGAGATATTTCATGAGTATCGCTTTTACCTACTAAAAATCTCACATTTTATAAAAAGTCTGTGGCTAGAGATAAAAATAAGATAAAATAAGTATATAAAAACAATGATAATCATGAAATAAGCATGTCCTTCTTATCTAAAGCTTGAAATGAAAATATAACAATATGCTAAGATGGCAGATAAATACACTAAAATACAATTTAATATACTAACTGTAATTTTTTCGGTCTTTCAGAGGTCCAATTTTATTGGTTTAGTAATTATATTAGTTATTTTATGTATAATTCCATAATTATACATAAAATGGTCTTTTCTTCTGTACTGGTCTTTTCTTCTGTACTGAACTCTGTCTATATTTTAGATGATGGTTTAGCCTGAGTATCACAAGGTCCTCAATTACTGATAGAGTTTACATTTAAGAATAACCCTGACGAATGTGACACATGTTAAAATTAATTTCAAGTTTTCCAAAGAATACAAAAGAATATGCATACTATATACAAAGTATACAGAACAGTATACCTACTCACAAAATAGCTGTCTCCCAGAAAGGTAGGTTGAAGCTCTACATTGTTCCCATATCTGTTAATGCTACCTCACTTGAGGTAACATTTTACTGCTTTGTAGATATCATCAAATTAAGATGAAGTCATACTGGCTTGTACTGTACCCAAATCCAGTGATTGGTATGCTTACAAGAAGAAAAATAATTGGGCACAGAGACACAAAGTGAAGAGCATGACATCATGCAGGCAGAAGAGGTTGTGATGATGCATATACAAGGTACAAAACCCCAAGGATAGAAAGCACCAGAAGCTAGGAGGGGCAATATGGATTCTTTCTCTCAGCCTTCAGAAAGAGCATGGCCCAACACAGTTTCTAGAACTGTTAGATAATATGTTTCTTTAACTATAAGATACCCAGGGTTTGGTACATTTCTACACCAGCTCAAGGAATTCCATATGTCTACTACTTTATTCATTGTCTCAAACACCATTTAAAGAAAAGCTGATTCAGACAGGGATTCCAACTAGTCACAGACATATAGAAATATTGTAAAAAAAAAACTTTTGAAGAAAAACCAATACTCAAAGAAAAAAAAACTCCTCAGGAGCAAGGAAAGAATAGAAAATTCAGGCCAGAAATAAACTTTAACACATTTGAACCTGGGTATTGGAGAAAAAGGTCAGATTTTAATAGCAAACATTTACACATGAAATATATAATTGTCAGTTTTTAAATTCAGGATATAGATGAGACAGCAGATTAAACTCAGCTGCAAAAAATTTTGGATCTAGACTGTAAATCTAAAGTTACCCCACAAAATGCAGCAGAGAAATATATAATGCAGTGCATTGCTCAAATTCTCATCAAATGATTTTTTTCTAACCATTCTCTATAACATCAACTATATTTACACATATACATATATATTATACATACACATACATATATACACATACAAATATGTACCTGTATCTATATGTGTCATATTTGTAGGGGTATGTGCACAGTCTGTTGGATATATATGTGTGTATATGTGTTTCTAGAATTGAGAAATGATATAATCTTCTGATTGAAAGAAGCATCTTAAATAAGAAAAAGATGCATAACAATCAATCTGTATCCAAACTTATTACAAGGAAATATCAAAGCACTAATATGACAAGAAATCTCTAAAAACAGTCCAAGAGAAAGACTATATTATCTACAAAAGCCACATTACTAACAAAAGACTGACAATATGCCTGTTAGCAAACTCGCAACCAACAGGAATAGATCTCAAAATACAATGGGATTATGCTTAAAATACTCTCAGAAAGCATATTTTAACCTGGAATCCTATGTCCACTTACACTAAGAATAATGGAAGAGATACTTTCAAATGAAAACTCAAGGCATTCATCACTCACTCAATCTCACCAAAATAAAGGATTCAAAAAAATAAGAACTGAAGCCAGAAGAAAATGATAGAGTGAGTATCAGTGATCTGAGACATTGTTGAATTTATTTAGACAGAAATGCACATACCCTCAAAAATAGTAACAACAGTAATGACTCTAGTGGTGGAGTATTAAAAACAAGGTAAAATTAAAATGCAAGTAGTTGAGAGAAGGAATTACAGTAAAAAGCTTTTTAAAGTCCTTGAGTTGTTCAAGAGGAAAACGTTCACTAATTTTAGACTTTATTTAGATAAATACATGTAAAAGATTTTAAGAATAGCTCCCAAAAACAAAAAAAAAATTAAGAACTTCATATCAGTGGTGGGAAGAGATTTGGTGTTCTAGTCACACGTGGGAAGGGAACAGTAAAATACAAACAATAGAAATCACTAAGGGAAAAAAGATAAAGTAAGATAAAGATAAAATAAGAGAGACCCATCTATACAAAACTATAGGAGAACAATGAAATGTGAAATCTATATGAGACAACTACTAATTAATATGTCAGTGCATTAGTATTTTAATATGCACAATATACATTAAAACAAAAATCATGTTGAGTGTAGGTAGACAGATACCAAAGTATTATCCAAATCCCTGTCTCCTAACGTTCACACTTTAGTGTGATAACTGCATTCAATGTAAGCAGAGAACTGTGCCTTGCTTCCAGGGAATAGAATATGACAGAGGTGATGGGACAGCTCTTTGCAATCACATGATGTTTTAAGGTACTACCTTGCCATCGACTCACTCTAGAGCAGCCATATTGGGAAAGGCAGTACGGAATTGGTGGAAGCATTTAGACACTTCAGGCAGTCTCTGCCAACAGTGATCAGGCAATAGGGTCGTCATACCCATGGCAGCAAAGGAGCAAATCCTGACAATGTTCTGCGTTGCCTAGATGGGCCTTCAGATGATAGTGAAGGCTAGGTAAATGAAGCAGAATACCTAAGTGTGTCCCAATATCTGACACCTGAAAACTATGACTTAACAATGTATGTGTGTAGTGTAAATTTGTTTTGAAGCAATAAGAACCTAGCACACAGATGAATTAGGCCATTACTTCACGATAAAATTAGCAACCCATTGGATGATGTAACAATTCTGAACCAATATGAATTTAAAAACATATTTTTTAAATGTAAAACAGAAAGATTGACAGAATTACCGTGAGAATGTGACATATCTACAAATACAGTGAAATATTTTGATAAACATCTCAGAAATACTCAAAGCAAAGAGGAAACAAATTAGAGCTTGGATAACTGTTGACAAGTTTGATTAATGAATATCATTATAGTTCTGCTTTAATAGAGGACATTTATTTTCAAATGCGGGTGGATTATTTATGAAAAAGTACTATATGCAAAACCACAAAGCACATCTCAACAAATACCAAAGAATTTGTATAATGTAGAATATATTCTCTCACAAAACTACAGTGAAATTATAAATTAGGAGACACCAAGCAGTTATTAAGTGGAAACTAAGTAAACTTTTCAATATAACATATTGTCTTAGTTACTTTTCACATTGCTGAGACAAAATACCCAACACCTGAGGATAAGAGAGGTTATTTTGGCTCACAGTTTGCCGAGGTTTCAGTCCTTGGAATGTTGATAGAAGTGCATCTGGCAAAGTTGGAGCTCAAGAGGTTTCAGTTAAAAACAAGGACTGCATTGGTCATTGGAGTCAGGAACATATGTGTTATACTTTGGCAGAAAATATTTCAACATTTTGTTCATCTCCAGGGTCTTTGTAAGGGATTGAGATTAAGTGCAGTAAATTAATTAATCTGGTAGAAGAAATTTTGAAGCTGTTTTATATTGAGGCGGTGGCATGGCTACTGTTAGGGGCTTTTAGTGAGATCTGTTCTGAGAATAAAGAGCAGAGAGTCCAGTAGAATGATTTAAAACATTTTTTGTTTGGCCATAAAGGAAGCTCTGGTAAAGTTGTGGACTGCAAAGATGAAGTAGAGGAAAACTTCACTGCCAAAAAGGAATAGGACAATCAAAAACATGGCCTAATGGACATCACAATAATGAGCAAGATTCCTTCTTTACATCCTCAAGATTGCAAGGGTGAAAGACTTAGCTTTGAGAAGAAAACCACAGAGAACCGTGTTCCAGAATGGTGGTGACCTAGGAAATTTGATCCTCAGGAACCCACAGCACTCAGCAATTCAGGCACTTGACCCTTATAGTCAAAAGAGAAGGAAGCCTGGCTGCTGGCAGCTCTTGATTTCACCCACATGGTACTGATTTTAGGTGCATGCAGAATGCAAGAGTTGTGCGGTCAGAAAGGCTTGCACCCAGAAGAAGGCCAGGGAAGCCAGGTAGTGTGCTCCTGGTAAGGTAGTGTGTGAAGCTATGGGTGTGAAGCAGAAGATGTAGTGAAGACGTAAGAAAGTTGGAGAAACCAGGAACGTGGATCACCTTAGAAAAGCTGCATGGAGGGAGAAAAGCCAGCCCAAGAGAGAAGCTATGAGAGCTACAGCTACTGGCTATGTCACAGGAGCAGAGCCACCCAAAATATTTCAGGTTCACATCTTGCCACAGTCTGCCCCAAATGCTGGACATAGAACGACAGGATTTAATTTTTGTCTTGCTGGATTTTGGATTTGCTTTGCTCACATTCTTTTCTAACCCTTTCTTTGTACCTTTCAGAATGGGAATATTTATATTATGCTACTGTGTTTTGGAAGTGTTTAACTTTCTTTTCATTTGTACAGGGGCTTGCAGCTAAGAGGTTGCCTTAAACTTCAGAAGAGATTTTGGACTTGGACTTTTCACCAGTGCTGAAACTGTTACAACTTTGGCAACTCTCAGAGATGGACTAAATGCCTCTTACATAAAGAGATGTGCATGAGTCTTTTGGAGGTCAGGGGAAGAATGTTATGGTTTGTATCTAGATATACTCCAAAGGCTCATGCACTCATAGGTGGGGCTTTAGGGAGATGACTGGATGATAGGCATGTGATGCTAGATTAGGGATTGTGATACTGGGATTAGGAGCATGTGATAACTACATTGGTGTAACATAGATCTAAATGTGCATAATAAAAGCTCAACCCCAGCTGTAAGTGATATCACTAAAAATGTTTATAGCCTGGATGAGAAAAAAGGGAAAGAGAGGTCTTCTGCTTGCTGGTTCCTGCCTGCCCTTTCCTGGAGTGTTTCTCCTCTGTGATGCACCTATGCCGTGCCATGCCACCCTGCCCAAGAGCCAGCTGACTGTTAACTGAAATCTCTGAAAACTGTAAGCTGAAATGAACCTTTCCTTCTCGAACTTTGGAAGTCAGATATTTTACCTAAGCAACTAGAAAATTAACACGACAAGAGGGAAGGAAGTATATTTTGCCTATGGAAAGAAGAGAGGTGAATGTTTGTGAGCAAAGTATAGACTAAGGCAGACTATATCGTTGTTCTGAAATATACATAATCCACTCTTGATCCTGTGTGTTGCACATATCATCTTATTTCATGAGGCATTAGTTTAAGAAAAAAAACTTGCACAACTCATGACATCACTGCACAGAGGGCTCTGCGTGCTTGCTGCAGTACATGTCAGTTTCACCATCACTGTCCTAGACTATAGTTAGATACTCTAGAGCAACTCATAAGTGAACACAAAGAGATCAACACAAAGGTATAGTAAAGTCCTGTTTTCAAGAGATAAAAACTGTAAAGATTCTGAATACTCATCAAAAATAAGATGGATCCATTTATTTTTATACAGGAGACTCTATATAAAACTTGAAATGAATATTATATTTATATTACTATAAAATTTTAAAACATAATGTGTGAAAAAATATTACTGAAGTTGAGGAATGATACCACTCATGATAGTTTTAAACACACAACTGTTTCAAAGTACATGTATATACTCACATGTATAAGTTATATGTATTATATACAAACATATATGCTGTGTATGTATTGTATGTCTTATATAATGTATATACATGTATATCTGCATTATATATACATGTATTATATGTATATATATATATGTATTATACATTACATGCATATCTGTGCATATGTTTGTTGAAGGTTAGATCTAAAATGGCCCCCAAATATCTCATGTGTTTAGAAGTGGAGCTTTTGGAAGGTGACTGGATCATGTAGGTGATATACTCATCAATAGGCTAATTCACTGATGGGTTTGTAGCTGAGTGTACTATTCAGAGGGCCTGGTCATAAGAGATATGTCACTGAGGAAGTGATGTGGATGGTTATATTCTTGTCCCAGGATCCTTCCTTCTATCTCCTGATTCCTGGCTGCCATGAAGTGAACAGGTGTCTTCCACCATGTCCTTTCACCATGGAGTTTCTGCCATGGAGCCAGCCAGCCATTGACTAAACCCTCGAAAACCATAAGCCAAAATAAACCTCTCTTCCTTTGCATTCAGAGTGTTGGATTTTTTTTAGTCATAAGAAAGTAGCTAACAAAATATTATGTAAATTATAAATTATACAAACACATAGCAGCTGCTGCCATGGGAGAGAGAAAGGGAAATAAGAAAAGATTCCAAGAAGATTTCATTCTTATTGATGTTTTCTTTAAAAAATTTGAAATCTCAGTTGGCAACATGTTAATATTTGTTAAAGCCCAGGTCTTTGCTATCTACTATTTTCTAATTATTTCTATATATTTTATCATAAAAATCATTCTTAGATCTGATTTCTAACTTAGATGATATCCCTTTGAAACACTTCTTTTGAAAAGAAAAAATCTGTTCTTTATACTGGGCCATGAGGCAATATGGTGTAATGAAACATTGTGCAGTCTGGACTCAAACCAAACACTGTTGGTTCTAACAAACTGCAATTATCTAAACTTTCTGCAGTTTGCTTACTATACAATACTTGAATAATTAGGGAAGAAAAAATGCTTGCCACATCAAGAGTAATTAATAAATAAAATGAGTGAGAAATAATAACTAATATATATTGAATGTATCCTCCATGTTGATTACACTTTCATGTACTTAAAATGTATTATTAATGCTTTTCTACTCAATATTTATTCCCATTTTACAGATGAGGAAAACAAAAAATAAATAATTCAATTATTTGGGTCCTGGAATTTTATATATCTGTTGTTTTATTTCTTGGAGTACCTTATCTGATCCTAAAATGGTCAGAAATGTATAGACGTTCTTTAAAAAAGAAAACTTTGTTACAAAAATGTGCCAACTTGTGCACTTAATTTAATACTTTGGAATACAAAAGATATCAATCCAAAGATCCCTTTGGCATAAATAATGTTATCTGGTGCTTCTCATGTGTTTGCTAAGCCAATTTACATGGACCTATGCATGCTGGTGTTTTGGTAAAAATGAACCAATAGATGGAATATATAATAACAGAGAATAAAAGGTGAAATTAATATTGCCTAACAATATGTAACTGAGGAAAATTAGACAATGCTACATTTCCTTAGGTTAAGAAAATGATCGTTAGTCTTATTGTTTTCCTTTTTCTTTAAGTTCAATCTCATTATATAGTACATCATAGTGCCAAAAGTTTAGCAAAGAGTTTTCATTCCAATTCCCCAAATTCTAAGATATCCATTTTAATTTGTTTGAGTTATTTTATAATCTAATTTTTTTCTTGTCACACTATTTTTATCTGTCTATGTAACATTTATCCTCTATGGGATGTTCAATTGCAATATAATGACTCAATTTTACTAGCCTACAATTCTTTCAACAAAATTATATTTGAGGACAAATTGTTTTAGTGTCTTCAAAGGCTTTGAAGTTTAACATTATCTTATTTTAACAAGGTTGAGAGCCTTTCAAATAACCTGACCTTTCTAAAGTGATAAAGAAATAATCACTAAAAAATTACCCTCTAAAACCTTATATTGCTTAGCAAGTTTTTAAATCATTTCAAACCTGACAGTAATGTCTTAATATCACTCTAGTTCAGACTAAGCCAGGGGATGAATAATTTTGAAGGTGTAAATTTACTTGTTTTCTGCCAGACAAAAATGCATTTTCATTAGCATTTCATGTGAAAGAGAAGTTTAGCATCTATTAGAATATTCAGTTTGTTAAGTGACAATTTGAGGGATGATGGTTTGAAGTTTTTATTCGGATAGACTTCAGGTAAAGCAGTGGTTCCAATCTACAAAAATTAAAACTTTTACCATTAAGTAATTTAATTAAAATGGGTTTGTTTTTCTCCATATTGAAAAGGTGAAAGATTTATTCAACCTGAAGAGAAACCAGAGTATAATTTTCTCCACACTAAATAATTGGCCACATTGTTAATACCAGCAGAAAAACTGATCATGATGATAAACAAAGCAAAATATTTCAGAAACCTAGACTTAAAGTGAAAAGGTGAAAACTTGTTATTTCTTTGTTTCCTAAGTAGGAAAATCTCTGATCTATTTGGATCCACCAAGAAAGTGTTAAGAGCCAATATACACTGTATCAAGGATTACGTCTCTCAATTTCAGTAGCATATAGTCATTAATAAAAGGAACAAACTAGAATCTTTTAGTAAACCCTTATACAGTCTAGCCTAGAATTTGTATTTAAATAAAAGAAAATAAGTTGACAAAGAATCTGCATAACAAACAAATAACAAAAGCAAACAAAAGGAACAGTCTTCTAAAAATTTCATTTTATCATTTATGCCAAAGAAAAGTAAGAATTTGGGTCATGGGTCATGGACAGCTATGTTTATAGACCACACTTTCTATCTATAAATATAGAAACTTGGGTGCAGATGGGGGTGGGGATCTAATGACAGCTATACTCTACAGGTATTTGGAAATTCACCTTATTTGCAGAACTTCAAAGAATTCTCAGAAGAGAATTCCGGGGCCAGAAAAGGAAAGGAAGAACTAATAGCTCCATTATATAAAAAGAAACTACATTTGAAAATTTGAGAAAATTCAGGACTACGTCAGGTAACCCATTTCTCTCCATTTATCAATAGTATGCTGCAGATAAAGAATTATGATCCAGAACAATGCTGCAAACAGCTATATGTATTTATTATTTCTGAGAGTTTCCTCAGCCATCTTTTAATATGAGATTTATTTTAAGGCAGGCTAAATAATCTTGATAAAGAGAAAATCTTTGTACTTGTTCAAACAAGTACAATGTAAATTCAGCCTTTTATCATTTAATGAGACACAATGACTTTTCCTTTTAACAGAAAAAATAGAAATGTAGCCGGATAAAGTTCACTAAAATTTGCATGGCTACGATGGGAAAACTTAGTTCTTTAAATTTCATTCAAATCAATGTAGACATACACAAGCCATAAATACTAATGCATTCATTTATCCTATACTTATTAGAACATTAAATATTGGCTTTCTGAAGGATCTTTCCATAGCAATATATTAAAATGTTACTGAAATTGTGCCTGTAGATTCTGACTAATCATCTCCTTGTTAGTATTTCTTTCCCTTTGAAAATATATTAGAGTGCAGAAAAATAATTGTGTTTTGACCATATACTGTGAACTGAAGATGCCCAGTCAGGTCAGTGAAACCTAGCACATTACATGTAATAATATATTTGATTTACTTCAGTTAAGGCAGTAATTAAGTTCCTATTCCTATGACTGGGTCTTTGGAAAACAGAACCAAAGGACTGCTGTGTGCAGGCCTTGGCAAAGAGGGCACAGGGACAAGCTTCTCTTCACGGATGGATTGCTGGGTAAGGGTGCACTCAACAGGGGAAACAAGGAAAGGTCTGAGGTCTATTTGCAGGATCAGGTTCTTGTGGTTGGCTTCACATTCAATCAATTCTGATGATACCTCGGGTCCAAGGTACTTCTGCACTTCCTGTCCTTATGCGGTGCCAAAGCATGCCAGCGAACAGGTTTCAGGAACAACTATGACAGTGTCCCTTCCTGATTTAAACATTAACAGGACACATCATAGATCCACAAATATTTCATTGAACCCAAGGGCAGGGGGCATGGGGTTTCTTCCCATGAGGTTTCTGGGGAACAAAGTTTTGAATTTCTCCTCTCTCTGTCTCAGCTCAAGATTTTTATTAGTTCTATGCACATGCTGGAGAGTATTAAGTGTCCGAGGTAACTAGTATCCCTCTTTATCAATTTCAAATTCACTAGAGACAGCCTGGAAAAGAACTGAGCATAGCAGGTGCTGATCCCTAAACCAATCACTCATTGCCTGGAAGATAATGATAATGAGGTCCAGGTCTGTAAGTGAGGAGTAGTTTGTAGATAACATAAGTTGTATGTGTGGCAGACAAAACCCTAAAAAGTATAATATTGAGATATAGAAGTTTTAATGAATTTTTAAACTATTCTTGCCTACCTATGGCAAAGTAATTTAAAATAATATCAAATATTCTTATTTTAGTAGTATAGGCCATCAGCAAGTATAAATATTCATATGGTTTTGAGACCTATATATCTGTCAATTGACTGGTTTATGTATTTGGGATTTCTACTAGATACATGTCTTATCTACCTAGTAGATATCACATAATAATTACTCAAAGTTCAACTTCTATTTCAGGTTTAACCATAAACAAGTTAACTCAAATATTCAGAGAAATCTTTACAGTAATGTGGTGACTACCATCCCATGGGAAAAGTGCACCAATCTTACCTGCAAGGATTGGCAGGCGTTAGTGCCCAGCCACACTTGAGTACCCAACACAACCTGGGGACTGGTGCCTCAGTGTCCCTTCAGGCAGCATGCTTTCCTGGCTTGATTCTTATCACATGGATCCATATTTTGAAGTAGGGAACTAGGAATTTCAAAAAAGCTTAAGCACCACTACAGTGGAGCAGGTGGCTACCCTGTACAAAGAGAAATTCAATGGTTACTCTATTGAAGGCTGGATTTGACTTAAAACAAAATTGCTTAAGAAGCTCTTGTATCAGTCTTCACATCATATACATCAAGTGAGCACATCAGAATGTCAATTGAGAGAACAGTAAGCTAGGTGACTCTATTTTGAGGGCTTTTTGAATAACATTTGCTAAATGTAGTTCTTCAACAGGATATGAAACTATTATGAAGTCCACATTTGTCTTTTGTTCACAAAAAAAGATTCATCAAAGAAAATTTTGTAAAATTATTTGCTATATATCAAAATTAAAGACAAACAAAATACACTGGTAATTATATGACTGTTAAGTATGAGTAAAATAAATTCCAAGACAAAGTTTATCAAGTGGGTTTTAAAGAAAGAATTTGCTGTTCATATAATAATTTCTGCAAAATAATAATAAAAGTAAACAACTCAACTTTTTAAATAGACAAAAATTTTCACAAAGTAATTTGATCAAATGACTAATAAGCATATAAAAACTTGGTAAAAAGTGTCATAAAATTCATTACTGTCCCTATGAAATAATACTAAAAATCTATGGCAATTAAAACCTGCTAAAAGTAAAACAATGAACACTTTCAACTTTTGGTGAAGATGTAGAGTATATAGTATAAATTAGTATTACTTCAGTAGATTGAGATTATCTGCTGAGACTGAACATAGACCCTGTTGCCCAATGTCCCTCAGCTAAATAACTATCTAACAGACATAATGATGAGTCTTCTGCAAAAGATGTGAACAAGAATGCTTATAGCACTTTTAAGCATATTAGCTACAAAGTGGAAACTACACAAACACTCATCAATAGCAGAGAGAGTAAGTATATTGTAGTGTACATAGATAACAGAATACTATAATGCCATGAAAAACAAACTACTGTTACAAACAAAAGCATGTATGAAACACAGATATGATATTGAGCAAAAATAGGCATTAAAAATCAGTTAATGTATATAGAAGTTCCATGTGTTTAAAATCCATACTATATTCCATAATGACTTCACCAATTTTTTTTGTTTGTTTGTTTGTTTTGTTTGTCTTGTTTTTTTCCAGTATAGGGAATCAAATTTACGACCTCTTGCTTGCCAGGCAGGCGCTGTGCCTCTGAGCTAAATCTCCAGCCCCTTGACTTCACCAATTTAACTTAACACCAACAGTGTGCCAAGTTGCTGTTATCTTCAAGGTATCACTAGTACTTGTTGGCTTTATCTTTTTAATAGTATCCACTTTAACAAGATTTTTGTTGTTGTTGTTGTTTTCCGGTACTGGGAATCGAACTCACGACCTTGCACTTGCCAGGCAGGCACTGTGCCACTGAGCTAAATCCCCAGCTCCACACTTTAACAAGATGATGATGTCTCATTAAGTATTGATTTGTATTTCTCCAATAATAAATATTGAGCACCTTTTCATATATCTGTTAGTCATTTGTATGTCTTCTTTGGAAAAATGTCTATTTGGGTTCTTTGCCCATATTTAAACAAGGTTCTTTGTTTTTTATCTATTGAGTTATGTGTGCATATTAGAGATTTTGGATATTAATGTAATTAATCTTGTCATATATATTCTGTGCAAATATTTTCTGAACCTATAGATTGCTTTTCATTTTCTTAATTGTTAATTATTGTGCAAAGCTATTTAGTTTGATGCATATCTTAGCCAATTTCCTTGTCCCTAGGACAAAATACCTGACACACAATTTTAAATGAGGAGGTATTTATTTTGGCTTACATTTTAGAAGTTTCAGTCCTTTTACAATGGGATGATTTCAAGAAGAAGTGGCATGACAAAAAGGGTGCAGGAAAGCCATTCATGTCATGACAGCCAGGAAGCAGAGAGAGTCCAGGGAGGAGACTAGAAGAGAGAGGTAATCTTCAGGGTCATGCCCACAGTGATGTGGCACTTCCAACCAGGCCCCACCTTCTAACAGCAAGCAGTTATAAAGATCTTATAATGCAATCATTTTCCAAAGACTCTGTCCCCAAGCTTTAGTGGGACATCTGGATGTAAACCACAAATTCTACTCGTGGATGCCAAAGGACTCATGAGTATCTCTTTAGACAAGCTGTATTTAGTCCATCTCTGAGATTTGCCAAAATTCAACAGTTCCGGCACTACTGAAAAGTCCTTGTCCAAACTTTCCTCTGAGACTTAGGACAAACTCTTAGCTGTGAGATCCTGTAAATATCAGAAAGAAGTTCAACACTGCCAACGTACAGTGGCATAAGGTAAACATACCCAGTATAAAAGGGAGAAATAAGGAATACAAACCAACGAAAACAGAGCAGGACAGAAACTGGGCAGAATCTATGGCATTGCTGGTGGTTGTAGTCTTCATGGCTTCCCCTTTAAAGTGTCTTTACTCACTTCTTGGAGCTTTCCTCAGATTCTCCATGTGTCTGGTATCTCAACCTTCCAGGGGTCTCCACACTTTTGACTTTATTCCCACAGTTTCATACACTGTTATCTTGGGCGCATACTTCCTCTCTTCCAGGCCTTCTTCTGAAATCTTGGTGGAAGCCTGCATTACCCCACAACTGTTACATTCTGTATGCCTGTAAAATCAGCAACACATCAATGTTGCCAGTGTCTATCATCAGCTCAAACAGTAATCAGGCTTCCTTGTATCATGAGTGTAGAAGTCGCTAAGTGCCTAGATGGCTGAGCACTGTGAATGGAATCCCAGGAAGATAATTTCCTAGACAGCCTTTCTCTAGGAGTGTGCCCTGGGGCTCTCTTCTCAAAGTGAAGTCTTTCACACTTGCAAGGCAAAGGGTCAGGGCTTGCTGTTTTCCTGAGCTATCTTTTCTTCCTGGGGAAACTGAAAACTTTTCAAATGGCCTTTTTCCTCCTGGTTTTCAGTATAAACCTGTATAAAAGCGACAAGCAGCATCCAAGCTACAGCTCAAATGATAGGCTGCCTTCAAATTCCCATCAGATTAATTAGATCTGCCATCTTTAATATCAGTCTCTAATAAAGCCTCAGGAAATGAATAAAATGGAGAAATTGTTGTTCAGAGCATAACTCACATGATCTGGAGCCCAACTGCCAACGGAATCCTCCCAAACTGAAACTTCTTGATCCTGATCTCTACTGACTTCAGTACTGTCAGCATTCTGATCTTCAACCAGACTCTCGCATCAAACTCAGCTCACAGAATTCTGGGGCTACTTTTTGAGCCAGCATCTCCAATCCTTTCCAAACTTCTTCCTTGAACCAGTTCCAAATACATCTAAATCACATGATCAACTATAGTAATATTGAAAACCCCACTTCTCTGGTACCAAAGTCTGTCTTAGTCATTTTCTCATCACTGCAATACAGCACCTGACACCCAAAAACTGAAGAAAAAGAGGTTTGTTTTGGCTCACAGCCTTTAAAGGTTTCAGTTCATAGTTGGCTGGCTCCAGGGCAGCTCAGTCTGGCAGAAGGGTATAAGCTGTTCACCGCATGGGGTCCAGGGAGCAGAGGTAAGGGAGCACTGGGGAAGGGAGATATAAACTTCTGGATCATGCCCACAGTGACTTGTGTCTTCCAGTGAGGCCCAGCTCCTAACCACCTATAATGCCCCTGTAATCCAATCACTTTCCAAAGATCTTGCCAATGATTGCATGAGCCTTTAGAGGGATATGTACATATAAACCCTAACAATGCAATTCTCTGTTTATTTTTGTTTTTGTTGCCTGATCTTACAGAATCGTATCCAGGAAATCATTGCCTTGTGTTTTCTTCTAGGGCTTTATGATTGAAGTCTTATATTTAAGCCTTTAATCTATTTTCTTTAGTCCAGTTGTTTTTTGTGTGTGCTATAAGGTATCCATTTCATTATTCTGCAAGTTGGTATCCAATTTTCCCAGCATTATTTATTGAAGACAACATCCTTTTCCCATTGTGTTCTTGGAGCCACTATTGCAAATCAGTAGATCATATATGCTAGGTTTATTTGTAGACTCCCTGTTTTGTTCCACTGGATGATGTGTTTTTCCTATGCTAGTTTTGACTTGTTTTGATTATCAGAATAATTTGAAATCAGAGAGTGTGATGACTCCAATTTTGTTCTTTCTCAAGATAATTTGGTTATTTGGGGTCTTTTGTGGTTACATGTGGCTTTAAATTAAGTTTTATGTTTCTGTGAAAAATGCCTTTGAAATTTTGATAAAGTTTCTGTTGAATCTGTATATTGTCAGTACAGGCTGCTTTTATTTTCTTCTTTTTATTTATTTGTCTGAAGTATTCCATTAAGCATATTTTATTGTGCACTAATAAAAATAAATGTTATTCATAATAGCAAAAATGTTATTCATAATAGCAATAATTTATCATGTGCCCATAAGAAAGGTTTAAAAGTCATTTGGAAATAAACACAATACATCAATTTAAATATTAAAGTTTTCATACTGCATAAGTTTTACAGAAGAATTATTTTTAGATCATATTGTTACTATAGTCACCATAGACTAGAGATGATTAGTTCTCTTTGGTCAATACAAAAAGAACTATAGCATTAAATTTTCATCCTGTATAAACTTATTCTCTTAATGTTTTCCTTTTATGTATCATATATGTTAAAAGTTCTTTGGTTGCAAAACACACAATATTTTTGTCAATAAAGTGCAGGCTCTTGAGTCACACATTCAGATTCTCTATGCACCATTTATAAACATGGTCTTTAGAAAATTACATAACATGTCCGTGGTTCAGTTTGCTTAGAAATAAAACAAAGAAAATAGCAATAGTTTCCTCATTAAATCATACATTAGAAGTTCTTAAAACAGTACCCAACAGATATAAATGCTCAGTAATGTTACCTATTATTGTAACTTCCTTGGATTTCTGCTTTACACCCTTGTCTAGAACCATTTGCGGTTATATAACTGGAATTTGTCATGCAAAATCTCATTTTACTGTGAACAAAATCTTCAATTTAAAAGATGCTTCATGTGTTTCACATATTGTCAGCCAACATCAGTAACTGCTCAAAATCTATAGTCATTCACCTCAGTTTTTGTCAAACACTCAGGATAACTGCCAGATGTAGTTTTTCATCCTGGTAAACACATGAGATTTATTTTTTAAAACATAATAAAATTTTGTCAACAGCAGTATCTAAGCTTTCAATTTCAATAAGTAACTCCCAACTTGCTGCTTCATTAAGGCTCTCATTTTAAGTGATGCTAAGACACACAATAAGAATCTTGAAGGTCTTTTATTCACATGTATATGTGTGCATTTAGCCTCTCTTATGTGCTGGGTAATATAGTAGTCACTAAAAATGAACCAGCAGACAGACTTTAGAAAATTTCTATTGATGGGAAGAATATAAAAGCAAACCAACAATTAAATAGAAGGGAGAAATGTGACAAGAGAAGTAGAGGAGTTATGAGATAATCTAGACAGCAAACCTTTCTTTGCAACCAGTCATTCCCTTGGACTCAGACAAGAGGGGCCACCATCCTGGCTTTGTGCCTTAAATGGCTTCAAGTATTTTACACATACACACACACACACACACACACACACACACACACATCTGTGGTGGACTGACAACTGCTGGTCAGCTTGTGACACTCAGCTGAACTGAACCAGCATAGTGCTGGATGTGGGAAGCCCACCTGAGGATTGTTGCCAACAAAATAAAAAGGAAGACTGGAGAAGAAGTGTTGTTAGGGAGCTGTTGGGTCACCTGATGGGGCTTGTTGTGCTGGCTTTCCTGATAGGAACTTGGCTATTCTCATCATCAGAGGAGTTCAGGACTTTGTTGGCACTGAGAATGGCTGTGGTTCACTTTGGAGGTGCTCTGGTCCTTACTTTGAGCATCGTTTCCAGACTCCACAGAGGAAGATGGTGCACTGTTCAATGTTCTGGAGCAGCTTGTCACTCTGGCTTTCTTGATATGTGTTATGGTTGATACATTGTGTCAACTTGGGGAGTCTAGAGGTTTGGCTAAGTGACTCAGCAGTTCTGCCTCTTGGGGTGAAAAGGACACGCCCTTACCCTTCTGGGTTGTTGTTTATTGTGTTAATTTGAGAAGTTTAGAAGGTTAACTGTGCAACTCAGAAGGGGTCCAGGGTGCTTACTTTGTATTCATCCTGAGCCTGTGCAAGAGGCAGGCATGCAGAGGGTGTGGGTGTGGAGGACCACCCTCACCTCCCCAGAGCGGGTAGACTGCATAAGAAAAGGAATTGAGGAAGGACTGGCTGCTGGTTCTTCAGAGGAGCTCCGGTCTTTGCCTTCAGCTTGGTCGTCTCCTGGCTTCTGGTGCAGACTGTTGGGCTTCCGTCTGGACTCTTCAGCCTTCTGGTGTTAGCTCCCCGGCCTTCATGGTAGATTCTTCAGCATTCCGTGGCAGACCCATCAGCCTTTTGATATGGACTTGCACGGACACTGCAGCGAGCTCCAGGCCTGGGGCTGGGCTTTTCAATCTCCAGCGTGCAGATACCCTCTGCACGCTTCCTCATCCAGCTCTGTAGCTGACCATTGTAAGCCAAACTTGTAATTCCTTGTACATTTGTTTATCTTGTATTATATCTGTTCCTCTAGTAAACCCTGACTGATACAATATGGTCTTGGCTATTATCATCAGAGGAACTCAGGACCTTGCAGTAGCTGAGGATGGCTGTGGTACTTCTTGGGGTAGCTCTGATTCTTGCTTTGATCATTACTTTCTGGCTCCAGTGCAGATCCCTCAGCCTGCTGGCACAGATCCTTCATCCCATTGGTACAGACTTTCTAGCTACTGACCTCTGGGGCTTTCCAGTGCAGATCCTTGAAACAGACCTGCATGAGACATTGTCATGGGTTCTAGGCCTCCAGTTAGACTCATGGGGGCATTGTTATGGGCTCCAGGTTTAAGCTGGACTCATGCAGGACGTTGCCATAGGATTCAGGCCTTCAGCTGGATTCTTTGGTTCTAGTGTGTGGACAGATTTCCTGCACTCTTTTGTACTAAACTTTTTGGGCTACTACTATAAAATAATCCTGTAAATTGTGTGTCTTGTATGTAATTATTTTGCTTGTGAACCCAGATTATAACTCCAGTTTATTCAAGAACACATTCTCTGTCACTCAGCAGTCTGAGGGGCACAAATGTAGCATAACACAGACTAACCATAGGGAAATCCTTCTTCATTTCTCCTGCTTTACATACTCAAAACAATGGATGACTACATTCTAAGGATTAGAAGCCTTAAAAGTTGTGTTGCAGCCATACAAAGAGGCCAATTTTTGGTTTTAAGTGTAAGAAGGATTTGAGAAAAACATATTCCTATGTAAGACAGAAGATAGTAATTACTTTCTCAAGTGCTTCCTAAGGAACTGACTACTAAAAAATTTTCTGTAGTGAGGTATGGGTATGATGCCAAATAACTGCTTTCTTGTTTCTTTCTATGACCCAATTCATGGTTTTGGAGGTGTACAATAAATTTACACAGTATTCATAATAGGTATACATATTGGCTTTGGGACACTGTAAAAGCAAAGAAATCATTTTACTCTTGATTTTGTATCTGCATAGGTCTAGACTTAACATAGTGTGAAGAATGATATGAATTTTTACATCTAAATGGACAGTAGATAATCGAATGAAAGGGTTTATTTTTATAAAAATTAATCAAGATTTAATTAAAATTTTAATTACATTAAATTTTAGCTTTATTTTATAATTTTGATTTAAGATTATCATCATTAATTCAAATTTGTATATTTGCCTTTTTATAAATAATTTCACATATTTTGGAAGAAAATTTTTCTGGAAACCCAAACAATTTAAATTATTCCACTTATCCATTTCTTTAAATTTTTCATTTTGTTCACTTTGAAAACAATTATTATACCTTCTTAATCTTTTAGATCAGGGGTCAGCAAACAATGGCCACTGAGGCAAATCTAACATACCGCCTTTTTTTGTTCAATAAAAGTTTTATGGGAACACAGACAGGCCCACTCATTGGTATAACTGTGGGTGCTTTTACTCTACAATGGTGATGTTGCATAACTTCAGCAGAGACCATTTATCCCACGAAGCTTAAAATATTTACTCTGCCTCTCCAGAAAAGATTTGCCTGCACTTGTTTGAGATCATTTATAATAAATATGGTATCTTCTATATCTAAAATATTTTAATAATAATTTTGTATCATTTTCCTACTTCATTTTGCATGATTTCCTTAGGCTTGTTTTTCATCAGCCTGACTTTTATGTTGTCTATAGTACAGAATTGATTTTTATTGTTTTTTTGCTGTTTACGAGTAGCTCACATTTCACTTCCTTCTGATGTTTTATAATCTCTACTCTTGTACTCATATCGCTCTTCCTGAACTATTGTTTACCATGAGCTCATATTTTCCTTAATATTACTGGCAAATTGTAGGCCAAAAAAACCATAGAAAATCATTTGAACACTTCCAGTGCCATTTCTCTTCAGAACCCATCAGTGTGTGTATGACTGATATTTGAGAATAATTGGCTGTACTGAAGTTCTTTTATGGACAACAATAAAAGTGTGTTGTTGCCAACCACAACTCAAGTTTATCCTCTCCAACTAATCTCAACCAAATTGATTATTTTCTTACTCTAGAACCACATAATCCCAGAGTTTGGAGGTTCAAATACCTGTAATTTATGGCAAATGTTTCATTTCATAAGATTCTATGTAATCTTCCATTGCCCCCTATCTTTCTTTTATATTTCAACATTCTCCTTTTAGCAGGCAAGGTAACAGATAATATAAAAGGAATGTACTCATGTTCCATTCAACAAACATATCCACTGTTCTCCATTACTAGTGTTGCTGCTTCTAAAATATTCTCCGTGCAACATACAAAGCTGTATTTATATATTTAAATATGGCATGCTTAGAACTCTTAGTGAATTCTTGAAATTCTCAGAAGTTTGATGATCTTCAAGAAATGATTCAGAAAAAGTATAGAAAGGCAAATTATGAATTAATTTTTAAATGAGTACAGGTACTGTCAAGACTGAGAGAAACTTGTATGGCCATCTAGACAAGAAGGGAAATCAAGAAAGTGTTGAATGGAACTCAGATTTGTGTCAATTTTCTCCATAGCAGATGATGGCAGAGCAATAATCAGAAGGATTTAAGGAAAAGGTATAGTTAACACAGACAAAATGTCTTTCAAATACGTAGCAAAAATACATACCAAAAATCAACACTCTGTAGACAAAACCCAGCCAACTATGAGATAAAAACAAAGCAATCCAAACTGAGAAATCACAGTAAAGAACTGATAGTGAGCATTTGCTAGATGCAAGCACAGTACTAAAATGGCACAAATGTGAGGATTATCATGACAGGACTGAATGTAAATGTTGCAATCTTTGATGGTGTACTCATATCCTGTCATTTGAACAAACTTCATAAAACAAGAATTAGAAGAAAGTATAAATGCATTGATTTCTACACCTTTTACAGCAGTAGCAACAAACTTAGCCAAAATTGAGTATTATAGTTAAAATATTCTTATTCAAACTTCAAAGTTTCTTTCTAATCATTTTCCCTTTGAAAGGAAAGAATTATTAATTACAATAACCTGTGGTTAGAAGCTATGTAAATTTATCAGTTCCTTCAGTGTTATTTCTTTCTAAATAAGTAATATAAAATGTAATGTTTTAGTGAAAATAAAACAACATGATTCTATTATTTTTACTACATGAATAAAACTGTGTGTATATATGTATCTTTAAATCCCCTCACATGTCAAAATGGTGACCACTGAGAGGTACTAAAAAATGTATTAAGTTGGTTAGATAAAAGATAAGAAAAAAATGAAATCGCAAGAAATATAAAATGCTGTCAAGAAATAAATGAATTAAAATAATAATTTAAAGATATTCACCAGACTTTATTATAAAGAAGTCACAGTGACATGAAAGAGAAAACATGTGCCAGGCCAAGAAACAAAAGAGACAAATATGGAAAGTGGGAGGGTATGCTCCACTCCCAAATGGTAGACGCTGAAATGTTAACGTGCATGACAGAACTACAAAGAAACAAATTATCTTCAACTTTCAATTTTGTGGATTAAAAATTTATGAACTCTGATTTTAATAGTGTGTCAATAAATAGTATTTCAACCTATTCATAGATGCTATTCAATCCATTATAGGGCTATAACTCTTTTAGGAGTTTATGACTCCCTGGGCATCATATTAGCTACATCTATAGTAATATTTGTATTATTTTTATTTTAAAGAGAATAAAGAGAATAAAAAAGATACAGAATTTCAAAACAAGATGATGGGAAATTAACGATGGTTATATTGCATATGGTTATCTTCAGAGTAATTGCTCATATTACTAGATATAGGCATGCAAAATTGGTCAAACAATATAACTGTTGTTCCTTTTAAGGAACTAATAGAAATTAGTAGTACAATTATTTTAACTATCATATATATAGATATATTAGATTATATATAGATATAGATAGATGATAGGTAGATAGATAGATAGATAGATAGGTAAATAGATCGATAGATAGATCCCCTTCCTTCTTTTCTCCTTTCCCCCATCCCAGTTGTTCTTTGCTTTTGAGCAGTTCCTTTCCCTTTCTCAATATTTACTGCACCTTTTGAATGTTATTTACTCTTTCAGTTTCTTATAAAAGGGAGAGAATATGATGATTACACATGCTAGACTGATTGATTCACTTAGGTCTCTGGTCTCTAGTTACATCCATTTACTTATAAAAGCCTCAAGTTTATCTTTCTTTACAGCTGAATAATACTCTACTGTATAAAAATACCACATCTTTTTGATCCATTCCTCAGTTGACGGGCATTTGGGCTATTTCCAAGATTTAGCTGTGACAAATTGTGCTGCTATAAACAAGGGTGCACATATACCACTGTGGTATGATGTTTTCAATTATTCTGTAAAAGTATTCAGAAGGGTAATAGCTGGGTCAAATGGGATCTATAAACCTAGTATTTTGAGAAATCTCCACACAGATTTCCACAGTGGTTTCACCAGGCTACACATGCAAAAACAGGAAAAGCGTTCTTTTTTCCCCACAACTGATCCAGCATTTATTATGGGTTGATTTCTAGATAATAGCCATTCTTTCAGGGGTGAGACAGAACCTCAATGTTGATTTAATTTGCCTTTCTCAAATGACCAAATCTTGAACATTTTTTTTTTGTATTTATTTGTCATTTTTATTTCTTCATCTGAGAAGTGTGCATTCATCTGAGATGCCTATTTTTGGATTGGATCTTTGAATTTGGGGGGCCTGATTTTTTCAATTTTTTATGTTTTAGATAGAAGTCTTTCGGCTGAGGGACAAGTGGCTAAAATTTTTCCCAGTTAATGAGTTTTCTTTTCAATTTTTGGTGATTTTCTTTTTGAGGTGCAAAAACTTTTTAATAAGACAAGATCCTAATTGTTGATTTTTGAAGTATTTCCTGTGCAGTTTGGGTTTTGTTCATGCACTCTCTCTATCCCTGTGTCTTCAAGATTTCTACCTACTTTCTGTTCCAGCAGATTGAGTGTTTCTGTTTTAATATTTATATTTTTTATCCATTTTGACTTTAGAGTATAGTGATAGACATGGGTCTGTTCTACTCTTTGGCATGTGGAAAGTCAGTTTTAGCAGCAGCATTTACTAAGGACGTTATCTTTTTTCCAGTGAACATGTTTGGCCTCTCTGTCAAAGATATGGTGCCTGAGTGTGTCTCTAGTCGTGTATTCTAACTTATTCCATTGATCCTTGGATCTGTTTTTTTGGCCACTATACGCTGATTTTATCACAGGAGCTTTGTAGTACAATTTCAAGTCAGGGTTTGTGATGTCTTTGATGCTCAGGATTGCCTTTGCTATTCTAGGTCTCTTTTGGTTCCAGAGGAAATTTAGGATTGTTTTCTCTACATCTGTAAGGTATGCTAATGGTATTTTGATTGGGGTTGCACTATATCTGTATAAAAATTTTGGGAGTATGGCTATTTTCACAATTTTGGTTCCTCCTATCCATGAGCAGGGAATATCTTTCCATTTTCTGAAATCTTCATCAATCTCTTTTTTAAGAGTACTGTAATTTTCAATAGATCTTTTTCTTCCTTTGTTAGATTGATTCCTAAGTATTTCATTTTTGAATGTTATTGTAAATGGCATGGCTTCTCTAAGTTCTCTCTCAGTGAGTTTCTTATTTGTGTACAGAATTACTAAAAATTTTTCAGTGTTGACTTTGTGTTCAGCTACACTACTGAATTTGGTTTTTAAACCTAGAAGTCTTTTGGTGGACTTTATGGGGTCTTCTATGTACAACGTCATGTCGTCTGCAAATAATGATAATTTCACTTCTTCCTATCCTATCTTTATTCCTTTTATTTCTCTCTCTTGTCTAATTGCTCTGGCTAATGTTTCCAGAACTATATTGAATAAAAGTGGTGATAGTGGACATCCTTGTCTTATTCTTGATTTTAAAGTAAAAACTTTCATTTTTGTCCGTTTAGCATGATGTTGGCTATTGGTTTGTCATAGATGGCTTTTATCAGATTGAGGTAAGATCATCTATTCTGATTTTCTTTAGGGGTTTTTCATCAAAAGATCTGTATCTATTGTGATGATCATGTGATTTTTATTTTCAGGTCTGTTAAGATGATATATTATATTTATTGATTTGCATACATTGAATCATCTGTTCATCCCAGGGATGAATCCCACTTGGTCATGATATATAATCTTCTTGATAATTTGCTGCATTCTATTTGCTAGTATTTTTTTTTTTTTTGAAAATTTTTGCATCTATGTTCTTTAAGGAGATTGGCGCGCAGTTTTCTGATTGGGTCTTCCTCTGTTTTTGTTGTTGCAATATTTGCCTTCAGGAATGAGTTAGTGTGAATTGCTTCCCTTTTAATTTCACAAAAGAGTTTAAGGAATATTGGCCTTAAATCTTCTCTAAATTTCTTGTAGAATTCAGGTTTGAATCCATCAGGACCTGTTTTTCTTTTTTGATAAGTTTTTAATCACATTTTCAATTTCAATGACTGATATTGAGTTATTCAAAATTTTTATATCTTCTTGAGTCAGATTTGATAATTCATAGGAATCTGTCCATTTCCTCTGTGTTTTCCATCCTGTAAGAATCCCAGCACTAGGGAGGCTGAGGCAGGAGACTCATTGCAAGTTCAAGACCAGCCTGGGCTACAGAGTGAGCTCAAGGCCAGCCTGAACTGCATAGAGAGACCCTGTCTCAAAAAGACAGAAAAAAAAAAAAAGTAAAAATTTTCAAAGTAGGTACTGATGATTTTCTGAATTTCCTTAGGATCTGTAGTGATGTCACACTTTCCATTCCTTATTGCATGAATTTGAGTTTTTTTCTTTCTTTTATTGATAAAGTTGTCTAGGTGTTCATCCATTTTATTTATTCTTTCAAAGAACAAACTCTTGGATTCATTAATTCTTTGTAATGTTTTCTTAGTGTCCTGTTTGCTAATTTCTGCACTTATGTATAATTTCCTCCTTTCTTTGGGCTTTGGGCTTGACTTGTTCTTCTTCTAGAACTTGGGTGAAGCATAAAGTTGTTTATTTTTGCCTATTCTGTTTTCCTGATGTGAGAACTCACTGCTATAAATTTCAATCTGGTGATTCCTTTCATTGAAAACCACAGGTTCCAGTAAGTTGTATTTGCATTTTCATTTAATTGTAGATATTGTTTAATTTTTTCTTTAATTTCATCTGTGACCCATTGGGTGCTCAGGAGAGTGTTATTTAGTTTGTATGTTTTTAAGAAGTTTTTGAAGTTTCTTTTGTTAATAATTCCCAATTTCAGTGCATTTAGTCAGATAATAAGCATGGGGTAATTTCAATTCATTTACTTAAGCATGTTCTATGAGCTACTAAATGGTCTATTTTAGAGAATGTTCTGTGTGCAGCTGAGAAGAATGTGCATTCTGATGTTGTTGAGTCAGACACTCTGTAAAGGCCTATTAAGTCCATTTGCTCACAAATTTGTTTCATTTCTGTTATTTCATTGCTGACTTTTGGTCAAGTTTTTCTATCTTTTTAAACAATGGGGTGCTAAGGTCCCTGGTTACAATTATGTTATTGCTTTTTGATTTTTTGTGTCTGTTAATGTTTGTCTTATATATGTAAATGCTTCTGTACTGGTGTATAAATATTTACAGTTGTTATCTCTTCCTCTTAGTTTTCCCCTAACAAGTATGTAGTGACCTTCTTTATCTCTTTTGATAATTCTTGGTTTAAAGTTCACATTGTCTGTAAACAGAATAGTTACCCCTGCTTTTTTCTTGATTCCTGTCATGTGCAGCATTATTTTCCATCCTTTGACTTTCAGTCTATGAATTTCCTTTTGAGTTAAATGTGTTTCTTATATACAGAATATTGCTGGATCTTGTTCTTGACCCATTCTGCCAGTCTGCTTCTTTTGATTGGTGAATTGAGGCCATTTACATTAATGGTTATAACTGATATGCACTGGTTTAACTTTGTCATGTTATTTTTCTGCTATTCATTCCATACATTTTCCCTCTGTTTAATTGTTTGTCCTGCCTGGTGGCTTCTTTCCACTGTTGTTCTTGGAATCGTTATTTTTATTTCTTTCTAGAATAACTTCCAGTATTCTCTGTATGATTGCTTTGGTAGTCATGAATTTCTCCAGTTGTTCTTTGTCATGGAAGTATCTTACTTCTCCTTTAATTTTGAAAGATAGTTTTGCAGGGTACATCAGTCTGGGTTGGAAGTTCTTTTCTTTCATTACTTTAAATATTTCACTCCAAGCTCTTCTTGACTTCATAGTGTGTATTGAGAAGTCTGCTGTGTTCTGATGGCCTTTCTTTTATGGATGATCTGTTCCTTTTCTCTAACGGCTTTTTATATTCTGTTCTTGTGATGAATTTCTGGGATCTTGATTATTATATGTTAGGATGTAGATTTATTTTGGTTAAGGCTAATTGGATTTATATATGAATCACTTACCTATATGTCAGATTCTGTTCCCATGCTTGGGAAATTTTCTCCTGTTACTTCTGCATATAGTGTTTTTATGTCATTTGTTTTGGCTTCTGCTTTTTTTGACACCTATCAGTCTTATATTTTTTCTTTCCATATCTTGCAGCTGTTGAATTATTTACTGGTTCTTTCTTATTTTTAAGAGATCTTTCCTTTTGTGATCAACAGCTACAATGCTGTCTTCAAGGTCTGAATGCCTATCTTCAGTTTCATTCGACTGATTTTATTAGCTTTCAATGAAATTTTTAATTTCTTGGATATCTCTTGGTGTCTGTTTCATGCATTTGAATTCTTTCCTATATTGTTCTTTCAAGGTTTCCATTATTTTTCTATGTGTCTCTATTTTTTTCTATGTCTTCTTTAGATATACTGAGGAATTCTTTCATTATTGTTGTCATTTCTTTTTTTACTTGAGAGATTATTTCTGATCTGATTTCTTCTATAGCCTGATGGAGTTTTTTCTTTACTTCAGTTGCTATCATTTCAGAAATTTCAAGTGTGACTTGTAATTTCTTCTATATTGATGTCTCCTGGACTTATCTTGGATGGGCTCATGGTCTGAGATTATATTTTGCTCTTTTGTCTTGATACTTTATATTTCAAAAATTTTTTATTTTATTTTCTGTGATTATCATTGTTAGTTTTATTAGTAGGTAGCTATATCACTAGTACCAAGGCCTCTGTAGGAAAAGTCTGTTCTTCAAGGATATCTTCTGTATAAGAGTTTCTTAGTTTGTGTCTATCCCAAGATCATACCTTCCCAATTAATTAAGAGTATGATGTTGTTTTCTGTTTGGCTCAGTCTCCAGTCTTTTGGAGAAAGGCTCTAGTAAGGTTATTACCATACAGTTTCCCAATATTGTTACATAAGGGAGAGCAACTAATTACAACAAATATGTCATCTTAGCCACAGTAGTACAATTAGCAATAATAATAACATCATGCATAATTTAGAAACTGACAAACTGTGGTAAATGTTGATTTTCTACTTTAGACCATAGGAGAAAAGTCTATAGTTATATAACAGAATCAATCATAATTTAGGCATTTGTACATAGAGTGTTTCCCCTTGTTAGAGTGGATTTAACCTGGCTTCCTCCTGACAAGCCAGTTGCTAAGTCCTGGGCACTTCCTGAGCTTGCTGGCCATCCCACAGTGTAGGAAGATGGGCCAGGTACCTGGTTTCCTCCTGACTGGGGTTCTTGCAGTGGTAGAGGAGGATGGGCATGGTTTCTCCGCATCCCATACTTTGCACTAATATTTGTATTCTTAAGGTAATTTTCTTATGCACTGAAGTGTCCTTTGCAATATCCTCACTACTTCCTAAAGGTCATTTCTGATCCACATGTATTCATAAATGACTATGGTGTTGTCCTTATTTGCCAATCTAGGGACTCCAAGAAAGTTTTTAGGGGCTCATGTCACTGTAGTTTGTTAATTAACCCATGTTAGTAAGGGAACAGTTTTACTCATTTGTTTCTAAAATCCCCAATATATGTGAAATGAAAAACTGCTGAACGTATAACATTCTTCAACATCCTTTTGAAAATGAGAAGAAGTCTGACTTCCTTTCCAACTTTTTCATATCTACTTCCATTAATTTGGAAAGATTTTGTCCAGTGACTATAACATTTCATCTCATAGATTCTTTGTCAGGATAGGCATTTAGGCCTCTACGATGAGGAAAACCAAAGTTTAGAAAAATCTCAAACATTTACACATATGTGAGAGTTCTGATTGTAAATTAGGAGGTGATATATATACACTAGGTCTTTAAAAATACATCTTATTTTTCAGGCTGCAATTTCTTTCTCCTACATTTTCTGCCCCTGGCATTGAATTATTTTAATTTTCTAAAAAAGATTAAAACAATACTTGAAGTAAAAATCATTTTCACTGAACACTGGGGAAAAAAGTAGTTTATATATCAATGGTGTTCAAAATTATGTTGTTCCTTCATTATTATCAGACCACAGAGTTTAGACTTGCAGACTAAAATCAAGAACAAAAACAAAAAAACTAGAACATTGTTCTACACTGAAAGTTACAAGATAAGCAAGGTTGTACGATTACTATACTTTCTCATGTAAAACATTAGTAACTTCTCTTATTCAGTCTATACCTGTGTAGTGTGGCAATTTGAGTATATTAGCAAAAAGAAACTCAATAAAGGAAATAAGGGATTACCAATTCTATAGAAGAGCAAGCTTTGGGCTCTGAGTCTAAGCTTCCAAGAATGATTCTTGAGAGCCACACAGAGATGGTTTATCTGCAGAGCTACAATCCTAAATTAAATAAAGCAGATTTAGGAAGTTATCAGTTCTCCAATGGCAAGTGTCACTTAACAACCACAAAGCCCTTATGTAGACACTCTAAATCTACTGCTGGAAAACCCACATCACTGTAACTGTGCTTTCTGGCAGTGAAAGCCAAATAAAAAGCACTGGGAAGATAGGTTCTGCCTCCTTCTTACTCTCGAAATCACACTTCAATACACTTAAAAACCACAGTGCGTGTCACAAGTGCCAGCTTTTAATAGATCTGCCAAGTATTGATTATAGCTTTTGCACCCCTGAGGCACAGGGAGCTCCTCTCCATAGAATCCTATGAGAATAGATCCTGTGTTATCATTGGCATTTCCTAGAAAGCTTAGTTGCTACTATGCCCACATTTCAGTTGCTCATTTGGGAAAGCTGGGGAGTCAACTGGGGCCTGACATATCTTGAAAATGAGTCTTAAACACAACTTTGTAACCCCAGTTTGTTCAGTGAGCAACTTCAGACAACACAATTGGGAGATCAGTAGTGTGAGCAGTACAAGAGCTTTTATTCCTCACAAACAAAACCATTGTATATTTGATGCCTCTTCATCTCCAAATGCTCATATTTACAACTATGGTTTTAAGAAATCCGCAATGTGCTGTTATATAAGTATATTTTCATTGTTATTTTTGTTAATGATATGCACAATAGTATTTTAACTTACCAGATTTATATTATCAATTAACTATGGCAAACTGATCAGGCCCATAACCTCCCAGAGTGTACAGTGAAGGTTCAAATAAAAGAGTCAAGTGGTATGTTTTTAAGCCTTCAGAAGAATCAAAACCCTCTAAGAGCATTTGAGATTCTCTGGGGGCTAATACAAAGAACTTCCCTGGGCAGCCTGTATTTATATGGTTTTCAAACAAAGTTAGGAAATACTGAAGAATGCACGGGAGTCTGAGCAGGACTTTAGGAGTCCTCATGGACTTCTCCACGTAATACATTATGTTAACTTAGGAGAAATATGTTATCTCCAGGAAGGCCTTCACCACAGGAGTGAGATACCTGCAGCTACAGTCTTTACCTAGTTAATTGGGGTTGGATCCAATTGTCCTTAGCTGTGATCTTGTCTTGTCCTTTCAGGTATCATGGCATCACAAGCCACTACAGGCCTCAGCTGGGGCCAGTGACTCACAGAAGTTCACTTACTATGAGTTCACTGCCCATCTCCAGACAAGGGTCCTAGACCTTGAACAGATTCACAAGGAAACAGGGAAAACAAATTGGTTAATTATAAATCTTGCTCAGAGCCACTTCAAAGTGATCTCCATCATTAACTTTGTGATTTTCTATCTTGCTTTTACTCTTTCTTTGAACTTAATCTTCCCTGACTTTTCTCCTTACCTCTACTTGCTAGTATCTGTTTCTTATTAAATGTTTACTTCAGCGTGAGTTTTAGTACTGTTACATAAAAGACCATCTGTGAGCATTAATATAGATAGCATAATCCAAGAGTAATTTAGGGAGAAATAATATTAAGCCCCTAAGGATGCCAACACTAATATTCTTCTTTGGAATTATAGTGCATTTTGCACCTGTCTTTGCCTCTGATACAATTTAATACACCAAAGTTTGTTAATGAATTTATTCTGCTACACTTGTAGAACATGTTGGTAAAGTAAGTGACAACAGCTGGCACTTCCTCCTGTTAGCTATCTTGCCTTGTAATGAGCAAAACTTCTCATACTGTATGATATTCTATACTTATGCTATTTTCTTCATTTGTATTCATGAGCCCATGTGTGTCGATGGCTACATTTCCCCCTGTTGTTCTGGAAGATATTCCACCTGCTTTCCAACTGCACTGATCTCCAAATTACCTTTGCATTTTTTAAAAAAATTAATATAAGAAAACATCATTATTGGAACTTATTTTGGGGAGCTGTAAGGTAGCTGTGACTTTTGGAACTTTTTCCAATACTGAAGTACAAATTTATTTTAAACTTTCTGAAGATTAAATGAAATTATTTTGAGACTAGAATTATATGGGTTCTTCCTTTTGTCTATTTTCTCCATTTCACTGAACTTGAATTATTTTTAAGAAATAATGGAACATTAACTTTTAAACATTTTTAGAATAATGTAGCATTCACTTTTTAAGGGAATCCAGAGAACTTATCCTGTTTTCCAGAATTCTACTTTCATGCAATGTGAAGTCATGGTTATTTAGTTAGAGAAAAGAAGTTACTTATTCAATTCTTCCAAGCTACAGTATACCAGTATTATAAGTTTTTATATCCACGTTTTTAGTAATAGTTTTATTCAGATAAAACATATGCATTTACCCTTATACTCTTTCACAGGGTCTAATATAGTGGTTTTTAGTATGTTCACAGTAGTACGAACAGCACTGCTATCTAGTTCAATGTAATCTCATCACTGTTACAAGGAATCCTATACCCATTAAAAGTCACTTTCCGTATCTCTCTCTTCCCATCCCTGGCAAGCACTAACATTTCTGTCTCTATAGATTCATCCATTCTGAGCATTTCATACAATTAGAATCAGAATTGTAGACTTTATGACTGTCTTCTTTCATTTAGCGTAATGTTTTTCAAGGTTCATCCATGTGGTAGCATGTATTAGCAGTTCATCCCTTTTTATTACTGAATATTATTCCATTATATGACTATATCTTTTTTGCCTATCTATTTTTTCCTTAGATTCATTCCATTTTGGCCATTGTGAATTATGAATAATGTCACCATGAACATTAATGTACATGCTTTTATGTGCACATAAATTTTCACTTCCCTTGGGTACAAACATAGGAGTAGAATTTCTGAGTGACATGGTAATTCTACATTTTGAGGAATTGCCAAACTTCTTTCCAAAGGAGTAGCTGCATCATTTTGAAGTCCCACAGGAGACAGATAGATTCAGTCCCTTCACATTCCTGCTAATACTTGTTATTGTCCGTCTTTTAAAAAAAATCCCATACTGTACATGTGCTTTCTACTATAATTTAATGAAGACAGGCTCTCTTTAACTTTGATGTTTCATGGGGTGGAAGAGCAGTGGTATTTAAATCAAATGTCACAAGCAATTGAGTTCAAATATGGTTGGAGCAAAGGGTTTATGCAGGAACCTTGTGGACAAAACAGGTTGGAAGACAGACTGCAGCACCATTTGTCAGCTCCCCTGTGGTGAGTCAGAGCACAAAAAATGACAATAAGAAATTGAAAAAAAGTGACAGTCTCCGAGGGAAATGTGAACAATTTCCCTGGTGCTGCTTTAGAAATAAAAAGCCTAAGAAGAACTTCAAACTTATGGGAATAATGTATGTCTTAATAAATACTAATTTTCTTTTCATTGAAGATACACTGATTATGTTACTTTCAGCCTCCAAACACAATCGATCACCTGAAATTATTCATTAAGATGTTCTTTTCCTCATCTAAACTCTTAGCAACTGGAGGACAAAAACTGTTTTATTGATCCTTATATTGCATAGAGCAGTCTCCACAAAGCAAGTGCTAAGAAATACTGCTGGGAGGAATGGATAATAAACCTTCAGATAGGTTATCTGAACAGAATTATCAGAGGGGAGTCAAAGGCAGTGGTAGACATTTTATTGTTATCAAGAGTCAGCCTTAATACCTGAGTGAAGGATTACTCTCATTTTTTGATTGTCTTCTGTTTTGATGGTTTTCCTGTCTCAAATTGTCACTCATATAAATTCATGCTAGCCTACCCTCACCCTTTACCTATAACCTGTCTCAGTTCCCCTTTCCTTTTTCATTTTCTACTTTCCTCTCCTTTAATAAATATTTCTGAGCATCTAGTCAGTTCCTGGAACTATGCTAGAGACTAGAGGTACAAAAATGAACAAGATGCAGATTCAAAACCTGCTGTCATGAAATTTTTTCTTTCTAAAAATTACTAAGGTAAATAGAGTTCCCACATAGGAGGAGCTGCAGAAGTACAGCATTTGAATGTGTTATGGAACCATGGATGAGGAGTGCTTAACCCAGAGTGTGATGATAGAGAACTCATCCTGGCAAGAGTTGCCTTAAAGATGGGACATAACCACCCCAAGACAAATGGAAAGAGGAAGAATGCCCATGCAGAGGGATATAGCCTTCACAAAAATCAACTGGTGAAGTACAGCCAGATGAATTCAATAGCCTAGAAGAGACAGTGTGTCTGGGGTATACAATTTAAGGGAGGAAGAAAGAAGAAGATGTAAGGGGGGTGATTATGCAAGATTAAGACCTTGTCTTTATCCAAGTTTATTAAGGAGTTCTTGAAGGACTTTTCTAGCTTTCTAATGTTAAGAATTGTGTGGATTCCTACACTCTGTCTTCTTCCATAGTTTCTCCATGTCCTTCCATGTCTCACCAGTTAGGTTGCAGGGAGACATGAGTGGTTCATGTCCATAAATAAATTCAATCTTGTGTCTGGTTTATCCTGAGGCCTCCATTTAGCACTTCCCTTACCTTCAGCTGCACTGAACTTCCCAGAGCATCTCTTAGCCCCTAGGAGGGAGTGTTTCCAAGTTTATTCTAATTCTCTGAGCATGGAACTCAAGCTCTAATCCTCAATGTTGCAGAGACTATATCCATATCCCAATGCCACATTTTATATCCCAAACAGAAAACAATGATATTGTATAAAGCATTCACAGGATATTCTTAAAATTCTTCCATTCTATCTAAAGCAAATTTAAAAGGGTAGGCGTGTACCCATCTCGAAGACAAACACTGTACCATCTTCTCCATGCTTTCTCTCCTGTGTTTTCTCACTTCTCCAAGGTTTTCCTGTCTCAAATTGTCACTCATATAAATTCATGCTAGCCTACTCTTGGCAGATCCAGCTGTCCAATAATCCCTCCAAAGCCCTCTCCATATTATTTTTTCCTGACTCATTAATAATACAGCAAGTCAACATTTTCAGGGCTTGTGTTTTTTCCTCCTGCAGCAAAAGTGATTAATATTAAAATAATAATAAAAATGTATAAATCACATCTTGCTTAAATCCTCCAGTAGTTTTTTGCATTTCACTTGAATAATGTCCACATTCACTGCACTGGCATAAAAATTCAAAATCTGGAATCCGCCTGCCTCTCCAAATTCATCCTGTGTCTAGCCTCACTGATGCAGCATGTGAACACCTCAGACCCTCTACCCTTGCCATTTCCTCTGCCTAGTCTCTCTTTTCCTAGGTCAGCATTTGACAGGTTTTTTTCTTGTCCTTAAATTCTTTGCTCAAAATATGAATATTTTTTCAAGTGACACTTCTCGCTTACCCCCCACACCTCCCCTCTGTACACTTACTACCTCTTCCATTTGCTTTATATTTGCAAGGTATGCATCAGATATTAAAATCATTTGTCCTATGTTTCTTCCATAGAAACGGAGGTGGTAAAAATAGAACTTTTGTACATGTGGTTTAAGAGCCCAAACAGTGCCTGACAAGTGTTAGTTCCTGAATATATTTATGAATATGTTTTTAATGAATGGATGAAAATATGAACAATTCAATAATAGTAGACACTTGTATAGGCATTCCTCAGTTGATGGACATTTGGGTTGCTTCCAAGATTCACTATTACAAATTGTGCTGCTATGAACATGAGTGCACATATTTTGCTGTGGTATGATGTTTTTAATGCTTTCAGGAAGATACTCAGAAGGGAAATAGATGTGTCAAAAGAGACTTGTAATCCTAGTTTTTTGAAAAATCTCCTGGGGCTGGGGATTTAGCTCAGTGGCACAATGTCTGCCCGGCAAGCACAAGGTTGTGAGTTTGATCCCCCGTACCGGAAAAAAATAAAAAAAATAAAAAGAATGGGTTGAAGAATCTCCACACTGATTTCCACAGTGGTTTCACCAGTATACACTTTCACCAACAGTGGAGAAGAGTTCCTTCTCTCCCACAGACCCTCTAGCATATATTATTGTCTGATTTCTTAATGATAGCCATTCTTTAAGAGTGAGATGGAATCTCAGTGTTGTTTTAATTTGCATTTCATGAATGACCAATGGTGTTGAACATTTTTTAATATATTTATCTGCCATTTGTATTTCTTCATATGAGAAGTATGTATTCCTATCAAATGCTCAGTTTTGGATTAGCCTTTAAATTTGGGGGGATCTTTTTTCAATTCTGTATACATTCTAGATAAAAGTCCTTTGTCTGACAGACAACTGAATCTAATATTTTCCCACTCTGCGGGTTGTTTTTTCCCTCTGTTGGTGATTTTATTTGTTGTGCAAAAGTTTTTCAGTAAGATGAGATCACAGTTGTTGATTCTTTATAGCATTTCCTGTGTGGTCTGATTTTGTTAATGAACTCTCTGTCTATCCCTAAATCTTGAACTCCCTGCCTAGAAGATTTTCATCTATTTTCTCTTCCAGTAGATTTAGTGTTTCTATTTTAATATTTAGATCTTTGATCAATTTTGACTTTAGTTTAGTACATGGTTGTATACAATGGAGAACTATTCAGCCATAAAGAAAGATAAACTTGAGACTTTCATAGGTAAATGGATGCAATTTGAGACTATACTCATAAGTGAAATAAATCAGAGTCACGTGTATAACATCATGTTGTCTCCTTGGTGTGAGAAATCCAAAGAGAAATAAGGTCCAAAATGAACAATAGATATTAAGAAATGAGAAGAAAGTGTTCAAAAGGAAGGAGGAACTGGGGTGGGGGAAAGGGGAAAGGAAGGAAGGGAAAAGGAAAAAATATAAGATAGTTAAAATAGTTATACTACTAATTTCTCTTAGTTCATTGAAAAGAAAAGCTTATGCTAATATTGTTTGGACAATTTTTCATGCCTATATTTTGTAATCTGAGTAACTACTTTGAAGATAACAATATGCAATGTATTAACTGTTGTTATTCTCTTATTATTTTGTTTTTAATTATTGTTTTACTTTTTTCCAAAACAAGAATTACAAGTAAATATATGGTGTAAAGGTAAAGTTGAAAGTAGCTACATCAAAAAAAGAAAGAAAGAAACTTGTGTAAAGAACATAATTATGCCTTTTAAAATTTTGATATGCTTGAAAGATCAATTTTTAACTTCAGAAACTCAAATAAAATTACTAGCACTAAATCACAACTCCAGAAATCTCTCATGCATCACTGTGCTTAGGTTCTCAGGTACTTGTTTCCACACAGACATCACTAGAGCAATTAACACATCCTGATGGCACTTCACTTCATGTCTGGGTTCAGAGTCCCTTGCTGAAAAAGGATGCACTTGGATTGCATGCAATCAGAAACAAGACCAAGTGGGGTTCATTCCCACTAACAAACCTGGATCTGTGAGACACCAGTGACGGAGAACAGACCATTCTCATCTTCTTCCCTATAAAAGTTTTCACATTGCTTTTTGGAAGGCCTCTTGGGAAGTGTCTAATTGCATCTGGTACCAAACTGTGGGCAGCTCAGCTACACATCCTATGCTGTACTCTGCCTCCTTGCCTCTCTTACTCTTTCCCCACTCTTGTTTCCCTAAGGTTCCCATGAATTTAGAGCAACTGAAACTATCATTTGTCACTAATGAGGTGTAAAATGATACCTCTTTTATATTTCCTCTTTCTGTTTTTCCCGTTAGCCCTATTTCCTACCTTTATGAAAGTCTTGTATGAATATACCTTTCAGAAATTTGCAAGTCCTTTGATGTACCTGAAATTATGAATGTAATGTACTGATGGGACCAGAATTTAAATTTAAAGTTTGTTCTCTTAAAATAATACTATGCAGCCTGGAATAGCCCAGAAAGAAAATGAAATGGAGAACATGGAAGTGGAAATCACTATGTATCAGAAGGAGAGAATAAAATAAAGGGGAAAAGAAAGGAGTGAGGATTTTCCAGAATTGCACAAAAAGATCACTTTTCAAATTTTAAACATATACCAGATTCTGCTAAAAAAAAAAAAAAAAAAAAAAGTTGTGCCAATTATCAATTTATTGGTTCTTTGCTCTAACTTCACTGATCAATATTTCTTCTGTACCAATATAATTCCTTTAAACAGTTCACAGTAAGGGTACTGTAAGTCAGTGGAGGTGTAAGAATCCACCCTGCTGTACCTTTGCTCAGTGGTGCAGGTCTGAAGTGAACCTGTTGGTGCTCTGCCAAGTTATGTGTTCTTTGGTGACCTTCCAGCCCCAAACCTGATTAGTGATAAGCTTTTAAATATGTTTTTATCTCCTCTTAATATTTTGGCTTATGTCTCAATGTCCCCCCAAAGCCTCATACAGTCATAGGTGGAGCTTTTCAGAAGTGAATGTATCTGGACGAGGTATGTGATGTTAGGAAGAAGTGTGTGATGCTGAGATCAAGGGTATATGCTTACTAAATTAGTCGACTGATTGGTTTGGAATAGTTCTGAGTATGGATAATGGGACGGCCCAAACTGGATGTGAGTACTATCCACCTTAAAGGCATGGATAGAACATAAGGGACAGAAAGACAGCTGCTGTTGTCATTTGCTATTAGTTGCTTGCTTCCTCCCTACTTTGTTGATTTGCTGCCTTCCTGCCTTCTGCCTACCATGAACTGTTTCTCCTCTATGATGCCCTTCTGCTATGCCACCTTGCCTTGGAGCAAGCAACTATGAACTGAAGCCTCTACCATCTGTGAGCTACAATAAGCCTTCCTCCTTTAACTTTGGGTATCATGCATTTTGTCTCAGCAACAAGAAAAGTATCTAAGATAGTATGCCATTCCAGGCTGGGATCACAGTTGCAATACTCCTGCTTGTGTGTCTCAGTGCTAGAATTACAGTCTTGTGCCACCAAACCCATTTCTGGCTGTAGTATTCTTGATTGACACATAGTGTGGGTTTTTCTTTTTTAGAATTTTCATCCCATTCTCCCCTAGCCACCCAGATTTCTGCTATGAAATGTGGGTTTGCCTAACAGAAGTGGTCCTAAATGTGACAGCAATTTTCTAGTTCTGGTGTTCAAATTTCCTTTCTTGCATATTTGACAGTTTGACTAAAATAGCCCATGGTGGAGATCTTTTTGATCAAATCTATTTTGGGTTCTTTGAGCCTCCTATACCAGGTTATCCATATCTTACCCAAGATTAGGGAAGTTTTCAGCTACTATCTCATTGAATAGGTTTTTCTATGCTTTTTCTCTGTCTTCACTTAGGATCCTATAAGTCTCATCATGATAATAATCTTTTTATGGAATTAATGACATGTTGTCTTGGCTCTGCTCCTCCAGTGTCCCCATAATTTCTATATATCTATGAGCTCAATCTCCAGAGAAAGCAATGAATATCTCTGCTCTCTGGTAGTATGCAACTTTTTCCAAGAATGTCTGAATCTCAGCCCTGGAGGCACAGTTTCCTTTCCATGTTTGTGCTTATTTGTATATTCTCTGTTATGATCTAAATACTTACATCCTCCTTAAATTCTTGTATTGAAATCTTAAACTCCAATATGATGCTATCAGGTGTTGATACCTTTGGGAGACCATTAGGTCATGAGTTCAGAACCCTCAGGAATGGTGTTAATGTTGTTATGAGGGTTATGGGATGCTGTGGATTCTTCTATATTCTTTCTAGGTTCTTGTTGTCCTGAAGAAAGAATTGGACAAGAAATGCACAAAAGGTAGTAAGGTTTTATATTTATTAAAGGTAAGAAAGGAAGTATGCTCTGCAGAATGAGAGCATATCACTGAAAGAACTTACAGTGACAACAAAGTTAATATTGGTAGTCTTTTCTATCTTCCACTCCTCAGGCTGATAGCAGTTCTAAGCTCTCCTATCAAAAACTTGCATAACCTTTCATGAGAAGGACTGGAGATAGTACTTTCTGATTAGTAAGAGGTGCAGGGCTTAGAAAATGTCCTGAATCTCTGTTATTGACAAGTCATGCTCACTGGTCCAGCCAGTTGGCAATGGCCTGTTCTTCTGCCCTAGTGCCCTTTTAAGAAAGCTTGATAAAGACTCCTCACTGTTCCATCATGGCACCACATGACAGAGACCACTATGACCCAGACCTAAGCAGGACTTAATCAACTGGCTTTTCATGTTCACTTGTGAATCTGTCCAAGGCCTAGGCTCCTTGGCTGCAAATGGTGGACTCATAGTAAGTGAACCTCTATGAGCCACTAATCCTTACTAAAACCTGTAGTGGTGGATGAAGCCAGAAAGCCTCAAATGATAAGACAAGATCATATCCAAGGATACCTGGATCAGATCTCAACTGGATAAAAACTATAGCCTCAGGCATTTCACTCTTGGGTGGATTAACTTAATGCCTTACTTAGAGAAGTCCTTGAGTGATTCCATCCTTCTTGTGTACTCCCCCTCCTACTTCTGATAACTAAATAAATATGGGCCACCTGGAGAAGGTCTTGGATTTAGCCCTAAGGGAATTTTGAATTCTGTGAGAGGGTTTTGATCCTCCTGGAGCCCTGAAATCATTCTATTTGCCTCTTTTAATGTAGCCTTCACTGTACACTCATTAGGGGGATTGTAGACCTGATCAGCCCACAATAACTAAGGCATATATTAACCCAATAACCACCACGCAAGAAGACAGGAGTCTATAAACCCTGAAATGGACACTCAGAACACCAATTCTGCCAGCACTTTGATCTTAAACAAGTCTCCTCAATCTCTAATGTTGTGAGAATTAAGATTCTGTTGTTTTATCCACACAATCCATAGTATTTTTGTTATAGTGCCTGAACAGATTAAGATACTCTCCTTCAGACACTGGGTACCATATGGATTTTTTTAGATATCACAATTACTCTTGCTGTGGCTTAATAATCTTTTACATTAAATATTCCCTGTGCCTAATAGGCTCTGTGTCCTGACTGGAAAGCAGAGGTATAAGCAGTGAGGAAGTATATAGGAAGAGAAAAAAAAAATTTAAATATTGCAGTAAGGGATCAGGGTAAATGGAGCAAAGATAATGAGATAATAAGCAAATGGATTTGTTTTTAGTGATAAACACTAAAGAAAGTTTACACCTGAAATGAAACAAGTAGGGAAGGAGAGACTTGTAATTAAGGGATTAGGAAGATAAATGCAAGAGAGAAGCCCATGAAAGGTGAAAGGCAATAAAGTTACATGCAGGAAGGGAAGGATTGGCTGAGAAAGCACTCCACTTCCAAAAAAGGGAAAAAGAGAAGTTAAGATTTATGAATGTGTACAGATTTAGTGTAATGTGGGCATCTTCCTCAGAGTATGACTCTTTTCCTCAAAGGAATAACAGTAATAACTATCCACTGGCAGTGATGAGGATAGTAGAGGTCATTTATGAATGTAAGAGCAGAGAAAGTACAAAATATTTTTCTCAGAAACTAGGAAGTAACCAGCAGCCACATGTAGTGAGATTAAAAGGTGGTATTAAATATCCTCTTACATTTGTTGGCATTTTTGGAAGTGATAAGAATCCAAAGAGTTGTTTGATCTCCAAGAGTTTTCAGCTGCTCAAGACAAACAAAGCAGATACTCAGCTATAAAAAAGGTTGACCTTTTTGTAAAGTAACTCCCTAGTGTCATTTAAAATAAGACCCTTAGGACACAATACTTTTGGGAGTTGTTCAATTTAATTCAAAGTTTGGATGTTGTTACTGACAAAATCTCATATGTTCTGGAAAGTAAACCTACATATATCAGGATTGCAAGCTATATGTTAAAAGTACCACAAAGAGAGGATGCAGTACTGATAAAAGAAGGGTATGTTTGAACTCAACACTTCGAAGGAGGTTCAACTAAAGAAGATGGTGAAGTCTGAAGCAGGTCCATGAACTTTGTTGGCTGAGGAGAACACAGGCAGTGAAGAGGCCAATAGCTCAGAAGCCAGTGTTGACTGAGTCATCCAGGAAATGTTGATCGCTAACCCCATAAATAATGTCAGTGTAGAATTGTAGATAAAAATACTAAACCAGGTTTTGGAAAGTTCTTGATGAATAAGCAGAATTCAAAAAAATCTAACACATAATAGAAAAGATGAGGGAAAGCTAGAAGCATAATCTTAGTGAATAAGGGTTTTTGAATGAAGACGGGATCGATGATTCATTTACAAGCTTTAAGCAAGACCTCAGAAGAATATGGTTTCAGAATATAAAGTAAAACTCTCTAGAGTAGAAGGATAGGACTACAAAGAGGTATGAGGAAAATTTTGGCATTGATGTGCTCATTATCCTGTGCTGGTGATTTCAAGGCTGTACACATATGCAGAAGCTGAAAAAAGAGCACTTATAGCACGTGTAATTTGTTGAATATCAATTATATCCCAACAAATCTATGAAAACAACAACTTTACTTCCAAAGATTTTGAGGAAATTTAGGTCCTCAAGTCAATGCAAGGATTTATTGACAAAGAGGAAATAAACACCCAGAGGAAATGTCAAGAAAATAAGAAAATGTGTTTAAATTCCACAGAACTCTATGGAAAGATTGGAGGCATATTGAAAGGAGTGAGTCACACTAGCAGGATTTACAAGGCATAGTGGCACAAGGGTTATGTGATGAAGAGTGACCCAGAAGACTTTGACTTTGACAGTAATAACTCAGATAACAGGGGCATGAGACCTGAAGTGTCCATCTTGTTGGCCCCATAAAGAAAAGACCGTTACTAAAAGACTTCAAATACTAAGTATGTACTCGTTTATCCTCAGAACATGTTATTGCTCTTTGTTTTTATCTTCCAGAAATCTCAGTTTTGGTATGAAATATTTATTGTTGTTTCGAGGTTGTATGTGTATGTGTGTGGGAGTGTCACATCCTCAGCAGTTTTTCGCTTTTCCACCTATTGATTATTTTGCTACCTTTTATATTAAAGACAAAATACACAGTATTTCTGGAGTCTACAGACTATTGCTTCCAAGTAATAACCAAGTTAGAACGTTTTCTACTGGGAAATGAAGCAATAATGTCTTTGCTCATACCCACTGTCTCTAATTATGATAATTGCTCCTTATCCATCATGATACCAGCTCTACCTTCCAGAACGAGCCAGCTTGTGTAAAAGTGCTAGTCAGTAGGAATATCTTTGATAAAGCACTCCAAAATGTTCCGCATCTAACTTTCTTTTGTTCCCAGTGAGGTCACCTTGAAATGACCAAAAGCTTAACCCTTTTTCCACTTGTACAGTTCACAATAATGACATGTCTCTTTGTCTTTACTTGGATTCACCAGTACTAACTGTGAGACAAAAGTTCAAATGAATTTGTAAGATGCGTAGAACAATGACAGTGTAGTACCCAAGTGACACAGAGGGGAAAGGTAGCCAATAAATGATGTGCATTTGAGCCAACCATTGTAGTAGATGACTGGATCTGGAACCCATAGGGAAACCCTTAGAAACACACACCACAGAATTTTATCAGAAAGACCAGGAGTCTAAGATATTTATTCACCAACTCCTTTAAGCCAGTGACTGAGAGATGCTGTGGGGAAAATGTCAGTTTTCTAGTACTTTTAGTCTATCTCGCACATGAATACAGGAATGGACACACAAGGAAATGGAAGTTATCTGGAGCACACTGATGTGAGTGTGTGACGGAGATGAGCAGGGTCATACCAACATCTGCTACATATGATGAGGCATGCTGCCTGACAACAAAAGGACTTTGGAGGAGATAAATAAGTACTCTCTTTCCTAATATCAGTGTCATTGAACTGAGAGTTAATAAATGTCAGAGCCTAAATCTGGAACAGGAAAAAAGGATAAATGGTAATGAACACTAGTAGTACTACTTCCAATTACTCAATCACTACTTTGATCAAAGTGAGACTTGCACCTTTTTAAGTTATCTTTAAATATTATAACACCCTAAAATTAAGAGGATTGTATATCCACATTTGCTCAGGACAGTCCTCATTTATAACTGGTGCCATAGTGAAATTTATAAGACACTCTTTTGTCCTTCAAAGTGGTAAGAATTGTACAATGAATTACATGTTCACATTACAAGCAACGTATTTTATTTAAAAAAAAAAAGAGAGAGAAAATGAGGACTAGAGATGTCAAGTAACTTGGCTAAATTTATCTAAGCATAAGGACTAGAGTCAAAATTTAAATCTAAATTAGTCTGATTACATGGTCCCCTCCTTTTTACACTAGGTTGTGTTTCCACAGATTTAAGCCCACCAAAGTGGCAGTTTTCCCTCAGTATCTAGGTATTAATGTCTAAATCTCATTTCCACTAAAAGAAACTAAAGTTTCTCAGGTAAATGGCTATTTTTGTCTAAGGCCGGGAAGGCATAATGTGAGTTTGGAATAGCAAGCAAACCACCAAAATTAGTGGACTTGCCTAGTTCTGCTGGATAGAGATGAACAGTTTAAGGACAGATGAAAATAAAATTGCAATGCTTTGAAATATTGAGTATTTTTTGAAACTAATACAAAAATTTTAATGTAGAAAATCACCCATTTGCTTTGAAAACAAATATACAATGGGAAGAAATGTAGTCTGTACATCAGAATATACACAGAGTGTTTATCATATGTAGTCTGTATATCAGTGCAGCCAAAATGTTAGCAAGTTTCTCTACAAGCAGAGAAAGTTAAAATCATTAGAAAATTACCATTTTGCAACTTTCTAGTGAATTAATGAATCTAAGCCATAGTTATTCATGACTGATAACATCATGAGGAGCAATAAAGACATACTCCATACTTTCTGAAAGAAGTACAGAACAATACCTATGAGGTAGCTTTGAACAAAGAACGAAGAATAAGAAGTGGAACCTGAAATTCAGACAGGCTTCTAATGTAACTGTCAACTTGCAAAAATTCAAGGGACAAAGTAATGCGTTCACCTATACTAAGTGGATACAATGAACATATTCCAAACTCTGGGTAACTACTCAGAACAACAATTGCTGTAGCAAACAGAAGCATAAAAATGTTACCCAGGATTTCCAGACCGAGTTATTTAACATCAATAGTCATTGATAGGATTTCATTCTAAGATATTATAAGGCCTCAATGGCTCAGGGAGGGAGGTTTTTATGAGGTTTCAAAGGGTACAGGAGAATGGCTTGTCAGTTGGGTATTGGTTTATACAATGCATAGTGACCAGCCACATATCATAGTGACCAGCCATTTCTGGGAAACAGAAGTAACATAAACTGTAACTCGAAGCAAAATAAACTGAAGGTTACCTGGGCAACAGTAACTACTAGAAACCGAAGTATACTGGCTGGGGGTGCATTTTCTGCTATATAACAACATCAACAAAAACCTCAGAAAATAAAAAAGAAAAACTTACTTCAACAATGAATTATAAGAAAAGAAAAAGAGATGGAGGGAAAGTATATAGATTAAAAGGAACAAGATTTACATAAAATTACTATACATAGATCTCAATTCAAACATGCAAACATACATATACATACACACTAACATATATGTATAAGACAACTGGGTAGATGTGAACACTCACTGATTATTGATAATATTAAATGATTAATATTTATATTTTTAAAAACTTACGTATTCCCAGAAAGATGCCAGAGTAGTAAGCAGCAATGGGTAAATCTCTCTGAGACTCAAAATCCAGACACTGGACTATAGCAATTTGGAGAAGAAAAGAAGGAGGGAAGTGGGTTCCCAGGACCCAGGAAGGATCTGCAGTGAGAACTGGAACCCACGAGGAAAGTGAAGAGACAGACCTCAACACAGAAAAAGGTGGTAGCAAGCTGCATTTCCTCCCTGACTCCCAGCTCATGGTGTGTGAGAAGAGGCTTGAATCTACAGAAACACCGTGAAAGTGGGGAACTCCAGAGGCCTCCATGGAGGAACACACCAGTGAAATGCAACAGCAGATGCTGTGAACTACAATAGCTGGGCTCCCAGTGACTGGGTAAGGCACAACCACAGAAGAGATCCAGAGTCAGGGAGCCAGGGTCAGACTGGCAAGAGACACTCAGACTGTCAAGGGCAGTGCAAGTAAGATGGAAACCCCACAATCACAGGCCAGGATCTGCTTGAATTTCTGTGGAATTGAAAGCATGAGAATCAGCACCCCATCCTGTTTCTACTGAAGGGTTGCTGAGATTATCCAGCCCAGGTCTGGCCTCTATCTGACACCTTTGTCTACCAGACAGTAAAGATATGCCCTGAGTCTAGCACTACCACAAAACTATAGACCTGGAAGACACCCACAGGCTTGAAATCACAGAGAAATTTCTTTTCTCTGTCTCTGTCTCTGTCTCTGTCTCTCTCTCTCTTTCTGCCCACTTCTCTCTGTTTCTGTTTTTTTTTCTTTTTCCTTGATTGTTTTTGTTATCTTTTCATAAGTGTGAACATTGCTTTTTAGGGTTTTCTAGTTTTGTTTAGCCCTAGTTTCCACACCCCTTTCTTTTTTTTCCTCCTGTCTTCTTTATCAGTCACTCAAAACTTGCCTAATCATCTCTTGTCTCACAGGCTTGCTTCTAATTTCTTTCTCTTCTTTTATTTCTCTATTTGTTTCCTCTAATCCTTTTTAATTTTCTCCCCGAAGGTAAAAATCAATTTACTATTCTTCCTGGTATATCAATACCAACATTGTCTGGGGTTCATAAACAATACCATGGGCCGGCACCAAAGAACTGGCTGCTAGGCAAAACAGGAAGCAACTTCTCATCCCAGTAGATTGAAGAAAAGCAGGATCTTGAGACACTCAAAAGTAAAAAGCCAGCTAAACATAGAAGACATCTGGGCAAAGTAATCATTTTGTAAGGAGCTCTTGATACTTGTAAAAAACTACTTAACATAAGCAATTTACAAGTATCAATTCACAAAACAAATTTTTAAAAATAGAAAATGAGAAGATATAGAAGCAAGATGCAGCCCCAGACCTCCAGTTCACCCAAGACAAATCCAGCGGGCACTGAGGTGGAAGAAATCAAAAACCATCCAACTGAACTTTCTGAAATGATAACAGCAGAATTAACAAAGCAAATAAATGAGATTTTGGAGGAAAAAACAACTCATCAATAATTTCACAGACAACTAAAAAGATGATGACCATAATGAAGGACATGGTTAATGAATCTAGAGTAGACACAGATTTTTAAAAACATAGGAGTTGGGAAAAATGCTTTAAACAATGACTGCCCAACGTAGGAAAAAAATGAATTCCACAAAACATATTAAAACAGATATCACGGAGATTAAAAATTCTACTGAAAATATATGCATCTCAATCAGCCAGTGTGAGAATAGATATCAGATCTGCAAAACAGGTTAGCAGTTACCAATTATCAAATGAAAGACTTACTAAAAATAGAAAGGGACCATGAAAAGTCAACCCCAAAACTGCTGAATACTGCAAAAAAAATAACTATACTAATAAAAATCAATTTAAAAAGATTAGAAGATAATGCAAAGGAAATAAACAATATGTTCACAGAAGTAATGGCAGAAAACATCCCAAGCATGGAAAAAGAATTTGACATGCAGATAAATGAAGCAAATGGACTCCAGTTAGCCATGACCAAAATAAATCTACAAAAGTATATAATAGTCAAGACTTGAGAATTTTAACACAAGAAAAGAATATTAAAAGCTCCTAAAGAAAAGAAATAATCAACTATGAAGGAACAACAGTCAGAATCACAGAAGACTTCCTAACTCAAACTCTTAAGTCAAGGAGACTAAGCAATTAAAAAGAAAGGAAAAAAGGAACCCATAATAGGGAAATTACATGACAAAGGTTAGTCAATACATATCAGTTATAACCATCTATATTAATGGTCTCAATTTACCAGCCAAAAGACATAGACTGGCAGACTGGACCAAGAAGCAAGATCCAACAATATGCTTCATACAAGAAAAATGTTTAACACAAAAATAAATTAATTGACTAAAAGACAAAGGAATGGGAAATAATACTCCATGTGACAAGAACCTGGAAAAAAGCAGGAGTAGCTATTCTATTCACAGACAAAGTAGATTCCAAGCCAAGATTGATCAGATGAGACAAAAAAGGTCACTACTTGTTAAGGGAAAAATCCAAGAGGAAGAGAAAACAATCATAAATATGCATGCACCAAATACCAGTACACCTATCTAAAACAAACATTAATGGACATGAAAATTAAATAAACACTAATACAATTGTTATTGTAGACTTTCATAACCCATTTTGACAAGTAGATACATCAGTTAAGCAAAAAATCAACAAAGAAATCTCAGAATTAAACCAATTCTGTGAAAACGTGGACTTAGTAGATATGTACAGAGAGTTCCACCCTTGCAACATCAGAATACGTACTCTTTTCAGCTGCATACTGGACATTCTCCAAAGTAGACCACATACTAGCCCATAGAATATACTTAAGTAAATGCAAAGGAACTGAAACTACCCCATGCATATTATCAGACCATAGTGCAATAAAATTGGAAATCAATGGCAAAAGACACCACAAAAACTTCATAAACACATGGAAATTAGGTAACACTTTCTTGAACAACCAATGAGTCACAGATGAAAGAAGTTAAAAAGTTTCTACCATTAAATGATAATGCTAATACAACATACCAGACTACATGAGACACGATGAAAGCAATCCTATGAAGGAAAATTAGAGCAGTGAATTTTCACATCAGAAAAACAAAGCAAGTTCAAATAAATAACCTAATGTTGAGCCTCGAGGTTCCAGAAAAAAAAGCAAATCAAACTAGAAAAGTATATGAGGGAGGAAATTATAAATATCACAGTACAAATTAATGCACTTGACACTAAGAAAACAATACAAAGAATCAATCAGAGTTGGGTCTTTGAAAGATGAAATAAAATATACACCCTTAACCAACATTATGTAAAAGAAAAGAATCAAACCCATGAGATTAGAAATAAAAAGGGTGAAATCACACCAAATCCTAAAGAAATCTAGATCATCAATACTTATTTAGAGAATCTGTATTCCAAAACTACGGAAAACTCAGAAGAAATAGATTTCTTGAAACGTGTGCATTACCAAATCTGAATCAAGAAGATATAAAAATTCTAAATAATTCAATGTCAGTCAATGAAACTGAAGGCATAATGTTAAAAGTACCAACAAGAAAAGCCTAGGTCCTGATGATTCACTGTTGAATTGTATAAGAAATTTAGAGAAGATCTAATGCCACTACTCCTTAAACTCTTTAATGAAATTGAAAGAGTAATAATACTCCCAAACTCATTCCTGGAAGTAAGCATCACTCCAATACCAAAACAAGAGTAGAACCCAACCAAAAAAAGGGAACTAACAGCCAAATTCCCTAATGAATATAAATGCAAAAATCCTCAATAAGATAATGGGAAACAGAATACAGCAAATCATGGAGAAGATTGTACAGCACAACCAACTAGGATTCATCTCAGGGATGCAGGGATGGTTCAACATATACATTTATGTATATGTTGTAAATGTAACATACCACATTAATAGAACCTAGAACACATGATCATCTAATAAATGCAGAAAAGGGGGTATTTTGACAAAGTACAGCATCCATTCACAACAACAACAAAAAAAAACTCTACAGAAAATTGGATTAGAAGGTCTTCATCTCAATCTGACAAAAGACATCTATGACAAACCAACAGCCAGCATCACAGTAAATGGACAAAATCTTTCATTCTAGAATCAGAAATAAAACCAGGATGTCCTATATCACCAACCCTCTATAACATAGTTTTGGAAACATTAACCAGAGCAATTAGACAAAAGAAGAAATAAAAGGAATAAGGATATGAAAGGAAGAAGGTTAATTATTATTATTTGCAGATGGCAAGATTCCCAGATTCAATAGTCAAGTTCAGTAGCATAACAGGATACAAAGTCAGTGCTCAAAAATCAATAGTATTTTGTACACAAATAACAAACTCTCTGAGAAAGAAATTAGGGAAATCATACTTTTCACAATAGCACTGAAAAACCTGAAATACTTAGGAATCAGTCTAACAGCTGAGTAAAAGAATTTTACATTGAAAACTACAATACTCTGAGGAAGGAGATCAAAAAGGATATCAGAAAATGCAAACATATCCCTTGCACTTCAGAAGGAAGAACCAATATAGTGAATGTGACCATACTTCCAAAACTGGTATACAGATTTAGTGCAACCCCAATCAAAATACCAATAGTGTACCTCGCAGAATTAGAGAAAACACTCCTAAAATCCATTTGGAACCAGACCTAAAATAACAAAAGCAAATCTTGGCAACAAAGGAAAAGCAGCGAACAACACAGTCCCTGACTTAAAATTGTACTGCCAAAGCTACTCTGTTAAAAACAGCATGGTACTGGCAAAAAAGAGAAAGACTTGAGGATCAAAGGAACAGTTTAGACAGTGCATAAACAACTCCAAATTCATTCATCCCCATTGTCTTTAACAAAGGGGCCAAACACCTTCACTGGAAGAAAGATAGCCCCTATAATAAAAGCCAGTACTGGAAAAACTGGCTTTCCACATGCTGAAGATTAAAACTAGATCCATATTTCTCACCATGCACTAAATTAAAATCAGTATGGATCAAAGATCTAGATATTAAAACAGAAACACTTAATCTGCTGGAAGATAAAATAGGTGAAACTCTTGAAGACATACATGTAGGCAGAGACTTTATAAACAGACGTGTGCAGAAAATAGTACAAAGAATCAACAACTGGAATCTCATCACATTAAAAGCTTTTTCACAGCAAAAATAATCACCAACTGAGTGGCAATACAACTACAGATTAGGAGAAAAATTTACCAGCTATTCCTCAGACAAAGGATTAATATTTAGAATATATACTCAAAAAACCAGACCCCCTCAAATTTAAAGGCCCATTCCTAAAATGGGCATTTGAAATAAATAGACACTTCTCTTGAAAGTACTAGAGAAAGCACTCCTAAATTTTATGCATAATATTTTATGTATCCTGGTTTACTGATGTGAAATTCTACACAGAAGAACCATAAAAATTCTTTTACTCATCCAAGAGAAGCTGAAGTCTTCCTATTAATCCACAAAGATACCTCTTTTTTATTCTCTGAAATTTCTCAAAATACATAAACTTACTTCTGCAGACACAGTGGCTTTTGCTGCTTCTTGAACATGTCAGGATGCCAGATACATTAGGGAGTAATGGAAACCTAGGAATGGGACCCATGAGGATGTGATCTAAAATGACCCTATAAGTTTCACGTGTTCAGAAACAACGCTTTCAGAAGGTGATTGGAACATGAGGACTCTAACTTCTCCAGTGGTTTAATCCACTGCCAAAATCATAATTTAATAGTATTATTAGGAAGCAATTGGAAAACTAGGAGTGGAACCCAGTTTAGGGACCAGACCATGAAGATGTGACCTATAACTAGTGCCAGGCCTCTCCCTCTCTAGCCCTTTCCCTCTATCTCTGCTTCCTAGCTACATGAAGTGAGCAACCTTCCTCTGACACATCCTTCTACCATAATGTTTTGACTCTGGAGACCACCATAGACTGAAACTTCTGAAATTCTGAGGAAAAAATGCACTTGTCCTCCTTTAATTTGGGTATTTTGCTCCAGCAATAGAAAGATAACTAATACATGCTCCTTAAGGAGCATGTAGGGTACTGTTAGGGTACTGTTTTTGCCATTCTTTCAGTTGAGATAACTGGTACCCCAAGTATCTACATGACCAAATTCTCATTGTCTTCAAGCCATTGCCCCATCTCTCCTTTTCCATGACTTCTACCCAAACTACCCTACTTAATATTACAATCTGCTCCTTTTCTCTGTCTCTGACATAATCAATCTCTTTTCATTGCTCTTCTATTTTTTTTTTATTTTTCTAGAATGTCAAATGCTTTCTAATATATTTTATGATTTGCTTGCTGGTTGTTTGTTTTCCACTTTTTCTTGTTTTGCTTTGTGAGGTTGAAAGTGTTTTTGTCTGTTTTATTTGCTGATGTATGCCAAGTACCTAGAAGAGCATCTGGCACATAGTAGAGGCTTAGTACATAGATGTTGAGTAACCAGATGAATGTACTGTAATGGTTGATTCATTGTGTCAACTTGAGAAGTTCAGCAGTTTAAGAAATCAGCTCAGCAATTATTCAGTCTAGGGTACAGAGGACCCACCCTAGGGTGACTCATCTGCCAGGGTGGTATAAAGGGGAAATCAGGAAGGATGGGTTTATTTCTGTTCTTCGGAAGAGCTCCATTCTTTGCTTTCAGCTTAGATGTCATCTCTTGGTTTCTAGTGTAGACTCTTTGGCTTCCTCCTTGGATCCTTCCAACTTCCACCATAGACTCTTCAGCCTTCCAGTGTAGACTTTTCAGCCTTCCACTGTTGACTCTTCAGCCTTCCATCTTAGCCCATCATCCTCCTGATATAGACTTGCAGGATACACTGCAGTGAGCTCCAGATCTTGGACTGAATCCTTCAGTCTCCAGTGTGCAGACACTGCACTCTCCCTCATCCAACTGTATGAGTAGCCATTGTAAGTCAATCTTGTAATTTATTATAGATTTGTATATCTTGTGTTATATCTGTTTCTCTAGTAAAATACAATGAATGATGCAGTACCCATTTTTTGGATCACCCTGCTCAAATGTGGATTGGATGTTCACTGCATCTGGTCCACAGCTGTTATCTTCCTTCAGGATCTTCCTGGAGATTTTTTTGTCTTTTCTCAAAGCTGGAGTGCCTTTTCCTGTCCCTCTTGGTTTGCTTTTTTATTTAGATACAGCACATCCTGCTGTAGCTGCACAGTATAGTATGGGAAATGAGCACTTTCTGAGAATTTGCATATAGGCAATGCCTTCATTTTATCCTTGTACTGATATAGTAATTTGGTTCATATTATAATCCTGTGTTGCAAATACTGTCTTTTGTGAATTTTTCCTGCTTACTTCTGGTGTTACTGTGATATCTAAATATTGTAATCCTTGATATTTTCCATGTGATTTATTTCTTTTTCTGGAAATTAGTAGGATCTCCTTTTTGTCCCTACTGTTCCGTAATGTTACAGCTGTGTGCTTTAGAGTAGATATACTTTCATCCACTTTTCTGGGCTTTCAGTAGACCTTTTTAGTCTGGAAATTCACATCTTTCAGTTATGGCAGGATTCTTCTCAAATATTGTTTTGTCTACTCTCTCTTGGACCTCCATTGTTCATATTTTAGACTTTCTAGGCTGGTTTCTCTTTTTCCTACCTTGTGTGCCCCATTTCTCATCTTTTGATCTTTCTTTGTTTCTTTCAGATATACTCCAACTTTTTCTTGTTGTGTTTTTATTTCTCCCAAATGGCTTTTAATTTCTAAGACCTCTGTTTTGTTCTCTTATTTTCCCCTTTTTTTTTCATTCCCTTCTTATTTAGTTTTAGATCTGTTAGCTTTGGCTATCACCCATGTTAAAAAGTCTTTCTGAAGCAAAACGTACTCCTTAATCACCAGCTTATGATAAAGAATGCAAAACCAAAATTATGACTGAATGTAGACTTGAAGTGTTAGCATTGTGATCATTTAGAAGACTTCTGGGCTCTAAATGTCTTTCTTTTTTTTTTTTTTGGTATCTGGAATCAAACTCAAGATCTTGCACTTGCCAGGCAGACACTTATGCCCCTAAGCTATATCCCCAGCCCCAGGGCTCTAAAGTTCTATGTGAATATTATTAAATATTTTTTTTTGACTGAGTCACATTCCCCAGAAGCAAGTCTTTACTCATCTTCCCAGAGGGTAAGAATCTGGATGACAACTTTTAGTTGTTTTTGTTGTTGTTGTTGTTGTTGTTGTTGTTTGCAAATGTTTATAGGAGCTTTATGTATAGCAGCCAAAACCTGGAAACTGTCCAAATATCCATCAACTAGTAAACAGATAAATAAATCAATAAGTGCTCACTAAACAAACAGGTTTATTGTAAAATATATAAGGACTTACAATGTAGGCTTACAATGGACACCTGCAGAATCAGATGTGGCAGAGTGTAAAAGGGCTGTCTGCACACTTATAGATTACAGGGATCTAGTCAAAGCTCAGAGCCTTGGAATTCATCATAGAGTCCTGTGTGAGTCTGTATCCAGAGGCCAAAAGACCTGTGCTGGAAGGCTGAAGGATCTCCACTGGAAGTCAGGAGACATACATCTAAGGCAAAGGTACAAACTGGAGCTCCTCTGGAGAAACAGCAATGAGACTTCCTTCTTTTTCCTTTACATTCCATCAAGGCTATAAGCCTACTGACTGGTGCCACTCACAGCTAGGGTGGGTGTTCTGTCTTCAGTAAATCCCTTCAGTCACACTCAGAATCATGGAATCCAATCAGTTTGGTGCTTCTTACTCAACTTGACACAGTAGTTCACTATCACAATCTACCCCTTGCCGATTTGACAACCAGTTACATTTCCTTAAACAATACTTAGTCTCCAGATAAAAAGACAAGTTCATAATTATATCTAACATGCAAACATAAGTGCACTAATAAAGTGCAAGTTTTCTTTGGGTGATGCTTACTTCTAACATTTCACAACTTAAACATTATAAAATAGGTTTAATTATACTTGAGGAACAATATTAAGTCTATCAACATTATATTACATAGGAAGCATATTAGGAGAGAAATATTACAATTGTAACCCTTGTTTCTGTAATAGATTATGGGGTTGTAACTGGTCTTTACAATTACCTTTTTCTACTATACAATCTGCATTTCCTTGACCATCAGCGTTAGTTCAGAACCAGTGTCTAGTAATTCCCAAAATGTCCGATCATTTGCTTTCCCTCAGTGTAGTTACCCTGGTAAAAGGCCGTAGGTCTTTCTGGGCAAGGATGGGAGAAAACTCAACAGTATAAATTTTTGGTGGTCCTTCCTCAAGGGCAGCCAGCCATCCTTTCATTCAAGAGGTTCTAAGTCTATAACTTGAGAATTGGCTGCCAACATTTTGGAAGTGCAATAATGTCTCTAAATTTAGCATCAATTATGCAAGTTATTGAATCTCTCTTTTTGTGTAAAGTACCCAGCCATTCCATTTAGAGATTTGCTGTCTTACGTTTTCCCCAGAATGAAATTCCAAACCTCTTTGAGGATAGGAGAAAGCCAACTGCTAGTGGCACATAGTGAATGAAGGAACCTAGAGATCTAAATGCCTGTTAGATAAATTTCATGCATGTTTACTTATTTCAGACTACCTGGTCCTACTGTCCCACACTTTTTAAGGATTCTTCTACCATAATCTAGTTCTCACTTATACCTACAGCTAAAATACTTTTGGGTTTCTTGAGTTTACTAATGAATTGTTATTTGTACATTTGCCTTTCAACACCTCAATTTTATTTCAATTTTCTCCTTTCTTATTATTCTTTTCTTATCCATTTACATCTCTTTAAAAAATATATTCAGTAGCTTTAATAAGGTCATAGGAAAGGTGCAATTAAAGTTAGATACATGTAATATCCATCTAACATCCTTCACCTGTAGATTTGTGCAGTGGGTAGAATGATTGAGTTAGTCATGAGCTTAATCTACTGGCTTGAATAACAGAAATTAAAACTTTAAATTTCACTGGCAACTTTCTTTTAAGTGTTTTAATTAAAATAAATTTTTATCTTGAGATATAAGGTGAGACAATTCTGTGAAAAAATGGAAATACGTGATTATACAAAATGAGATAATTTTATTACATAATCATTAGCATATTTATTGAACTCCTGCTTTAATTCTTTTATTGCAGCATTCAATGCCAGAGTGAAATCTTTTGGCTAAGGAAAACCAATTAACTGTGATGTTGTTGTCATATTGTAATATCATTTAGAATACATTTCAGAGTTAATGATGAGTCATTTATATTGACTAGTGTTCTGATTAAGCTTTAAAGTACTCTTAAAGTAGTACACTTGCAGTAGTCAGACAAGTTTTCGAAGCCAATAAAAAAAGCTGAGAATGGTAACACAGCATTCAACCACAAAATGTTTAACTTAATCCCTAGTTGAATAATCGGCAGAGTGCAGCATTGGAAAGCACAGAAACAGGCTCTGAAGTCATGTGTTTAGTAAATACTGAGCGTTTACTAGGTGCCTGCTGGCACTGTGATCATCATATAATAGTGATCATACAATAGTGAGCAAAGATAGACATTTGCTTCATAGAGTTTCTAGTCTGCAAACTACCCAAAGGGTGGTTTATGTTCTGTTATACTGGTTTTGGTTATTGTTTTTTTGATTTAAATTAATGATATCTTTACTGCTGTTTTGTGCCGTCTAGTTTGACCATAGCACCTGCTGCTCCTTTTATATCATATATAAATGCTTCATATCTCCATGTTCTTAGCCTAATCCTGAAAGTGTTAAGATTTCTGACCTCTGACCTAATAAGTCAGACCCGCTTGGACTTAAATCTGAACTCCATTATGCACCCTGAGCAAGTTAATTTACATCAGTCTTCTGTCAGTAGCACCAATCAAAAAGTTACTGAGAATAATCATAAAATAATACAGTCTTCTTTGCAGCAGGACTGGCACATGTGCCCCTGCTATTATTATAGGTAAGACATTCCTCATTCAATCCCGAACAGATATAGTATGTGATCTTTTAAAAATAAAAATGAGTCTTGTATACATTTTAAGTAATGTTTAAACACTTATTTTTATTGAAATTTTTATGGTTATGCAGAAGAAGTTCTATCTCACCTAAAATATCTGGAAATGATCTAGAGAAGTTCAGGAGGAATAATAGGATATGTAACACAATAGGCGTGTCCTAAGTAACTTTGTTTCATCCAGTAGTATCCAGTAACTACAACCTATGTTCCCTAAAATAATCTATCAGGCTCTAAAATATCTTTCCAACTAATCATGCCTCAAGCAGGTGGAAAGAACTCACATAGTTTCTGGTTTACAATGAATTTTGTCTGAGAGGGGTGAAGAATTATTTAATTTCAATCTTATATCATTTTGTTGAAATAGGGAAGTGAGTATTTCAAATTTAATCTATATGAAACAAATCACGAGCCATGAAGAAGTGAACTAACTGAGTCTACCGGAAGAGTAATAGGTGGATCTTGACCTCATATGCACTGAACTGAGCTGTCACCACTGTGAGCAGGGAAAATGGCTTTCACTATGGAATTCAGAGATGTAGTTATTACATAACATGAATTTGCTCATTAGCTGCCTAACTATTTACTGAAATTTTAATATATGCAAGGCAGAGCTCAAGATGCTTTGGATGTAAGAGCCAAAAAGACTAAAGGAAAATAAGTCCTTTATTGCTCCTATGGAGCATATAATGTGTTAATGGAGAGAGCTATTAACGTTTGATCAGGTTAATTACAAATAGTGAGAAGATCTTTGAAGAAAACAGAGCATGATGCCATAAAGAGTGGCTGTCTGGAGAAAATAAATCTTTGATGCAGTCAAGAAAGGCTTCCCTGCAGAAGTAATGTTTGCGCTGAGTGAGGTCTGAATGAAAAGCAGAATCCACCAAGGGGATGTCTGGATACCTAATGTTCAAGGCAAGGGCCCAAAGTGAAAACAGACTTTGACATGTTCAAAGATTCAAAAAACAGAGGGAAAGGTCAATGTGACTTTTTGCTGAACATCAGCCAAATTACCAGGAGCAATGTGATCAAAAAGAATGATAGGCAAGGAAGTCAGACAGATAAGCAGTGTGTCTGCATTATGCAAAGCCCTCCAGTTGTAATGCAGACTTTAGATCCTGTTTCAGAAACAGTGGAAAACTATTGAAAGGATTTTCACAGAAATAGCTACATGATTTGATATGAATTTTAAAAAGTCACTCTGGTGGTAATGAGAGAGAGAGGGAGGTAGGGAAGGATGGAGGGAGGAAGAGAGGAGGGTGGTTTTTAACATGAGGAGTTAGAGAACTAGATAGTAAGAGTGGAAGCAGGGCACACTCTTAAGAGCTATTGCAGCACACCAGATATTCCTAATTCTAGCTTGGACAGACTAAGTAGGAAAGGTAGAGGGAAGCGGCTAGATTCAAGATATGGCTTGAAATTGGAGTTCACAAAATACCTAGATGGATTTTTTGATAACTGAATGACCAGACACAGTCTTAATTCTGTTGTACGTGACCACTCTGTAAGCTGTATTTCTGTTCTTCTCATGCAGTCTTTTTCCACCTCCTTGACTCAGGACTAGCATTGTGAGTTGCTTTGATCAATAGACTGAGGAGGAGGTGCATTTTTATAAATTCAAATATTTGGGTTTAGACATTTCAGCTTCCAGTTTTCTTCCCCTAAAATGTCACCATGTGGCCACCATATCAGAAAGCTCAACCAGCTTCCCATACAATGAGGGTCATCTGGAAAAGAACCCTGGCACTCCAGCTCCCAGCCAGCTCTAACTTCCAGACATGGGAATGAAGCTCTCTTGGTCCTTGCAGCTGGCTAAATTGTCAGCCGCATCAACCATCTGAAAAATCCCAGATTAATCTAGCAGAATAACCTCCCAAACAACTCACCAAATTGTAAAAAATAATAAATCTTTGTTTTTTAAGGCATTTTATTTTGTTATAGTTTGTTATGCAACAGTGGAGAGCTGAAAAAAAAAATAACATCTGAAGGACACACAGTGATTAAGGACAGATCTTAAATTCTCCATTTCAATAACTGTAAAAAATAGTGCCACTGGCTGAATTTGCAAATACAGACAACAGAAAAATTTAGCAATAGAAAATCGGTATTTCTGTTTTACATCTGTTGAGTTTGGGGACGTCTGTTAACTGTGCATTTTTAATTAGAGAAGTCAACAACAGGGATATAATTTTGGAATCTATTACCATATAAATAGCATTTAAAACCATGAGACAATATGAGGACCTTGAAGAATGGAGTATCGTGAAGAGTAAAACTAGGACTGGGCTCTGAGCTGCTTTAACTTTTGAAGTTGGGGCAGAAAAGGAGAAGCCAACAAGAACAACCACAAAGATGAAGGAGAAAGGATTTCCATTGAGTAGGAATAAGGATGGACAACATGGCTCCATAAGGGCCAAGAGAAGAGGGGGTTTGAAGAAAACAGGATGAACAAGATCTTCCAGGAGGCAGCAGAGTGACTACCGGATCTTCTAACATGGCAGCCATTGGGAACCCAGAGCATCAGCTGCAGAGGGAAATCTATTATGAACTGCTCTCTCTGGAAGCATTACTCTGTGGAGGATCAGAGAAACATCAGGAAGAAGTGAACCATGAAGTCCAGGCAGTTTGTTTTATTTTTAGACTACCATATACCCTAGTCATTTCATTGGAATCATTAAGCCAAACAGTAGCTGTATTAGCTTCTCATTACTATAACAAAATGCCTGACATAAATTACTTAAAGAAGAAAGGAGCTCACAGTTTGGAAGTCAAAGACAAGATGTGGGGTGATGGTAGGGCAAGGGCATTTGCTTTGCCTTTGGTGATGACAGCACATCATGACAGGAGCACGTGAGGGAGCAAGCAAGTGCCTACATCTGACATCTTGAAGAAGGAACAAAGCGAGAGAAAGACAGGAGCAGCCTTGCTCCCTTAAAAGCATCCTCTTGCAAGTGCTCCAGGGTCACCCAAGACCTGTTGCCAGGTGACCTAAGCTCCTCCCCACAACCTGCAATTCCTAAAGGTTCCACAGCTCCCAAAGTGCCATTCCAGGAACCGAGCTATCAATTGTAGGGGACCTTTGAGGGAAACTAACCGTATTCAAAACATAGCAGTACCACATATTTCCGGTTCAGTTCCCTTTCAGTTACATATTAAGAAGCTGAAGATGCGCAAAGCAGTCAATTACCCTGCATACAATCTTACAGTAAGTTACTGGCTGAGTTGTGGTTGACTACACATCAGGTTTTCTAACAATCTTTATTAAATAATCATTGATCCCAGAAGAGAACCTTCTCTGTAAGTACAAATTTCTATAATTACCTACATTGCCAGTAGATTACACATTTAAGGAAGAACAAAATTTCCCATTTGCCATATGAAAGGATCCTTTGTGCTTGTATGCCTTTTTCTACTGAAAGATTGCCTAACAAAAATATCTGCTAAAAGAAACACCTGGATCTCTCTAGGGAGGAGATTTTTTAAGGAACTGAGAATCCCAAATAGCAATTCATTATGCTCATCTACTTTTCTTCAAACTTTTTTCTGCAAAGAGAAACATAATTATTTAAGGTAAAAGAGGAATTTGTGACAATAGGACTGTGTTGTTTTTTGCTCATAGTCTAGTCCATCATTAGGACAAAGCAATGTGCTCCATATCACTGTAAGACATACACAACCTAAACATCCACCAAATGAAGTGACAAACCTCTTACAGAACCCTGTACTGACAATAGTTTCAGAAAGGGCTTCACCTGTAGAAATACACTGGAGACTGCATTCTCACATCCTGGAGCAGCCATGGGTACAGCCCTGGGGTTTCTGTGCTTTCTCTGTTCATGTTACACCAAGCAGCTAATCAGACACAGCCACTATCTTTCACAGCTAAATGATGAGACTGTTCAACTATATCTGACACAAAGAATAAGCAGGTCAAATTTCCTTTCAGGTCTTCTGTTGTACATTAAATACATATGCCCTTCCAAAATTCGTATGTTGAAGTTTACCCACCAATGTAGCAATATGCACAATAAGAAAGTAAGGTTAAATGCAGTCATACAAGTGGGTCCCTGACTCAACACGGTTAGTGCCTAAGAGATGCCAGACTCTCTCTCTCTCTCTCTCTCTCTCTCTCTCTCTCTCTCTCTCTCTCTCTCTCTCTCTCTCTCTCTCTCTTTCTCTCTCTCACCACTCTCCTTTTAAGACAGCTGTCTGTGAACTAGAAATAGAGCCTTTACCAGAAAGTGAACAGGCCAAAAAAGCCAGTGCCTTGATTTTGGTATTTCCAGCCTCTAAACCTGTAAGAAACTACATTTCTGGTATTTAAACCACCTGGACTGTAGTATTGTATGACCTGAGAAGACTGAGCCATTTTCCATGGGAGCTTAGGATATAAGGCTCTGAAATAGGAGCCAACTTCTAATATTGCCACAATTTATAGATATCAGTCCCTGATGTTCATCCTTAGGAAGTATGTGGGTGCATTTGCCTCAGTTTTTGTGCTGAAATCTGCCCACAGTGGAGGTGCCTGTCTCCCCGACACTTGTAAGGCATCTCATCTTCTGCACTGGCTCCTTCAAGGACCTCCGCCTATATGACTGCCTGTAGTATTTTATCTAACTTAGCTGCCTACAACAATCTGGCTGTAACTCCAAAACCCTGCACACCTCCCACTCCTCCTCAGTCACCCACACGTTTGTTTTGTTACTTCCTCAGCACAGAATGATGTTTTTAAAACACTGCATTCTGGATATTTTACTTTTAAATTTTTTGTTTCCTATCATTTACCACAGAGAAAAGAAAATTTTATTTATTTATTTAAGGCATCATTTATTTTTCAGGAGTAAGCGTAAATGGAAAGACTACTTTGGAGACCCACACACTGTAATGTATGTTAGCTCTTTCTTTCTGACATACCTCAGGCAAGTAATTTAAGTTCCATTAGCCTCAGTGTCCTACTTTGATTAATAATATTATACCTGTCTTGTGGAGCTTTATGTAATAAAATAAAATAATATATGTAAATCCTACTGTATATCATCAGTTTTCCATAAATGTTAGTTTCATTCCAATCTCTGATGTTCTACATGTGGTATTATCACAGTTTGAACAGGTAAACACCAGGTGCAATAATTATTATATTAGAATGGAATATACAGAAATCTCAGCCCAGTACAACGACTGCCCATAAATTTTATTTAACAATGGAAATTCTGAGCTGACTGTACCTACTAATACATTTGACCAATCTATAGTCTCTTACTATGTGCCTAAGTGCTAAGGGACAGAACCACTTACGATACAGAAGTTTACAATACTTAAGTAAAAGTCTTTGAATCATAAGTTAAAGCTTCCAGTCCTTGTATAAACCACTGCTTAGGGAAGTAGCTAAATCAAAGCTCTAGCAATAAAGAGGGTTTTACGCATAACACCCTGGATGAGACAGGTAGTACAGAGAGGAGCAAATGGCATTACTTTGAGAGCTGAGTCAAAGTTAAGGCAAAGAACCTTGAAATGAAGAGGAGACATTATGCAGATGTAATCGTAACAAGATTTAGCAGTAGATTAGATGCACTGACCAAGGAATTTTGGTAAGATATTTTCTTGATTCAGGAAGTTACTCATTTGTTGGCCCTACACTTCAGGTGGATATAGTTATGTAAAATAAGAGCCACATTCCCTTCTCCTTATTACTTTTTATTTTTAATCGTGATACATCTAGCATAACTTGTTATGAATTATGTTAGGTGGGTCAGATGTAAAGACAAACACAGGAATAAGAGATAAGTTAATATGTTCCTAAGAATGGAATGTAGTTTATTCACCAGACAAACTGCTTCTACTATAAGGGTAAGGGCTTAGGGATATGATGAAGTCCTCAACTCACAGGTAGGATAACTTATTCTGGAGGACACACAGTACAAGAGACCAGAAAAAATTGTGCATTCAATGCCAGGCTCAGTTTGTTCACAAAGTTAATTATGAATTTCCAGTCTCCAACTAGGAAACAGAATATGTTCCCTTTGCTTGCTCATGCTCCATGGAATCACACTAGGAAGCTAAAATGGCCTTTACAGGGCTCTGGCACTTGTGATAGAACATCAGGTCTTTTTTCCTGTAGGCTTCCTTCTGTTTCTCTGTACATTTTCTTTTCTTTTTAAACATGACATCTCTATATGATATAAAACAAACTGAAATCTTCAACATAATTACTTACTCCCCAACCAAAACAATTTTTCACTAGAATAACATTTCAAGAACCAAGAAAAGTTGCACACTCTGAGGAAATGACTGATTGTTCTTTAGCCATGGTAATAAATGACTGGCAGGGCTGATGTAACTTGTCTAATCAATCAGTGGCAACTTGCTTCAGTGAACATGCTTCTGAAAGCCAACCATTCAGTGACACCATCACACTTTGAAAGCTTGCCAGTAAGCAACTGTTTAACTCACTGAAATGTGCTTCTCAGACTGATGTCAACACACTCTCTCCAGTACACTTTCCTTTCTCTTGAACAAACATCAACCCACCAGAGACTAATACTCTCCAAACAAACTCTGCCCCAAAATCCTATACACAATCAACAATTTTCATAATAAGCAGTTTATCTCACCAGTCCAGCTCTTCTTTACTTAAAGGAGCAATAAATTCAGCCCTGGTTTTCCTTCCAGAATTCCAATGGTGACCACTCGTTCACAGTTTACATTTAAAATGTCTTAATATTAAATCAAGTTATTGATGAGTCAAATTTTCTAGAATTTCAGGTGATAGAAATTTTTTGAGTTATAATGGACATGGTTTTTTTTTAACCCATTAGTATCTTTTCCTTCATCTGTAAAATAATGAAGTTAAAACAAGATTCAGTTTCCATTTAGCCTAAAAACTGCATGATTCTGTTTCTCCTAAATTCCTTTATGATCTGTTTATTTTTTCTTGAGTCCCACATGTTTGTTTATAAAGGCTTATATCTGATATCTTAATATCAATATATATCAATGATTAGAATTGCAAAACAACAGAAATTGCTCATATAGGGGCTAGTGGGTATAGCTCAATGGCATAAGCACCTGCCTGGCAAGTGCAAGATCCTGAGTTCAATTCCTGGTACTCCCCCCACACACAAAAAAAAAAACTGTAGAAATTGCTCATATGTTGAGTACTTACTGTGTGCCAAACATTGTTCTAATTACTTCGCATGTACTAATTCATTTAGTTATAATAAAAAGCTTAACAATAATGATTATCATTCTCACTTTTAGGTTAGAAAGCAGAAGTGTATGTAAATTAGGAAACTTGCCCGATACACACATGTAAAGCAAAGATTTGAGCCAGGTGTTCCAGATTCAGACCCGGATTTTGAGGAAAACAAGTTAAAGTATAGAAAAAGAACGGTGCTTAAATATTTATATTCTACAGCAATATGAATTTCTATTTTAGAATTTCTTCCCATTGGGCCTTTTATTTGCTATTTCTAATCAATTCAGTTAATATCCACTTTATTATAAAATCATGAGCTTTAGTATATATTTTATATGTTCTACTTTTACCACTGTGTCGTTTAAAAATACATTTTTAAATCTGATTACATCTATGTGTGAGTATGTTTATGTATCATGGCCTCTAAACCTAGTTGCAAAAAAGCATGAAAATTGAAACATCAGTTTTTCTAAATTGTATTTTCCAAGTGTTCAAACAATAAAGTAATCGACGATGTAATTCATTTCAAAATAGATTCTCATTACCTTCCAGTCTTTCTGTAATGCAGGAATTGAAGTATAATGACATTGCTTTTAACAAGTGGTACTGATAACACAGGGGGAAAATCAGCTCTCCCTAGTATTTCAACTTATGTATAGAGTTCACCAGCTAAACTGCAACATTTTCAGTCTTCAAGACAGCAACATTTTTCAATCAAAAGGGATTTTTGAAATGAGCCTAGCAGAACATTGAAAGCATTTTATGCCTGCTCCTACCCCACATATTTATAAGTTTGGCTTTCTGTTTCCACTACTTTAGTAAAATCTTTTATCAGACTTATCTGAAATTTCTTTAATTAAGAAATGATGTCATTCACAGAAATGATCAGTTCATTTATTTATATTAAGAGAGAAGACTACTCTAGTGCAAATGCAACCTTAGACCTCCTCATAACCCAGTATTTTCCCAGACATTTTTCTCTACTGCTGCTGCAGAGATACCAGCTAAACTCAGTATTACCACAAACAAATCATAAATAAATACAGAACACATGCTGCATAGAAATTATAGAAACTGAATAGAAATTATTTTCTACAGAATTTTGTAAAACAAATTTATTATGCTATACATGGACAGAATGTGTGTTGAATGATTTCTTTGTTTTAATTACATTGTAAAATATTGAGATTTGCATGTAATGAAAATTCAGGTTTGTATAGAACAAAATACCCACTGAGTTTCTGAGTGAAACTCAATCCAAATGAAATAGATCTCATTGAAACTAAGATACCATAGATTGTGGCATTTCACCTTCAAAGATGCTAAAATATTTATCTCATTGCATATTAAAATGATATAATATAGTACTAAAACTTCCAGAAAGTGATGTGGAACTTTTAGAGGACTGGGATGAACTGCTACCAAGATACAGTAACTTCTTGATTAATCAGTAAACTATTCCATGGGTCTCTGTGTGTGAAAGGATTGTATTGCTTCAGGGCAATAGCAGTTATTACTAAAACTTCATAGATTATGAATGATGTAGTTTTAATTTCTCACCTTTCATGGGCTTCCCAAAACAAAACAACAAAAAGGCAAGAACCCCATATGCGTCCCAACCTGTTGAACATCTGTATCAGTAACTTAACATGTACCTTGTGAGCCTAGCTCACCTATGGATTCCCCTTTCTTTTGGCCTGGACCCCATTCACTTCTTTATTCTTTCCCCCCTATATTATTCATAGCTTTACAAACCTTGTTATTCTTCCTGGTACAACACGAGATATAAACAAAGACAGAATGCTTCAAGGATGACATTAGCAAGATGGCACAAAAAAACTTTCCAGTATTTATCCCATTATGGAAACATAAATATGAACAACTATGCATAAAAATAAATCACAAGAGCTAAAGAGATATTATAACCAAAAGAAATTATAAACCAAACAAGAAATTATATAATACCATGATAAACAGCAGAAATAAGAGATCCCTTGAAGATGGTAGGAAGAATAATTCCACATATCTATGTCCTTCCTACCTTAAACACAGATATCACAGAACAGAGATACTCTCTGAGTGGGGAAAGAAGAATAAAATGAGCACCTAACTTTATTGTGTAACCTAACACCAGACCACTATACCCTAATACTAGGCTAATCCCCAAGGCCCCATATTCCAGGCCTGTCACAGTACCAGACTGGCACCTATGGTCCCAAGCTCCATGTCAGTGCCCACAGACTCAACTTCCAGGCCATCATTCCCAGGCCCCAACCTGCCACAGGGTTAGCTTAGCACCTCTGGGCCCAGGCTCCAGAACAGCTGCATAGCCAAAGTACTAGTCTCTGGCATCCTAAGACTCAACAGATTCAGACTCCAGGCCCACCTCAGTGGACAGCAGCAGTAAATTGTACTCTGTGGACCTAGGGTCTAATATAGGCTTCACAGACCAGAGCCCAAGCTCACCCTCATTGACCCAAGGCGTTCAGACTGCCCCAGTGAGCTCTGACATCAGGCTGCTCCCTGCAAATTCAGAATGAAATCAGTATGTAGGGACCCAAGTGAAGGTACACCTTAGAGCCGAGTTGACCTTTGTCAACCCTGGCTCTAGGACCATCCCTGTAGGCCCAGGCTCAGATCAATCTATTTATTAGCAGTCAGTAGGCCCTCCCACCTGAGGACTGCAATAAATCCATCATTGACAGCCAGAACACTGCCCAGAATCTTGGGATGAACCAACTGGTTACGTATTTTCCTTACCAAAGTCAGTCTTTAAAGACTAGAAAAGGTGCTTCTACTTCAAATGCATATGCACCAATTCAAAATGCTTCAGTCATGAACAGAGGACTGAATCTGGGAAACATGACACCATTACAGGAACAAAATAAGTCCAAGCCACTGATCCTAAAATGTTCTACAAAGAACTGGACAAAAATTCAAAATAATTATCTTAAAGAGTTCAATGAGCTACAAGAAAACCAGACAGACAACTAAATGAAATAAGAAAAAAATACATGCACAACAATACAAGTTTAATAAACAGATAATGTCATTTGGAAAAAGTAACTGTAAAGTCTGTAGCTAAGATATACAGTGGCCAAATGAGAAATGTGATAGAGCACATCAACATCAGATGTGATAAAACAGAAGAATCAGGTGAGCCTCAGCAGCTTCACTGAGTTGCTCTACAGGGGAGAAATTCCACCCCCCTCACCCCACTAACCCACCATCAACAGAACAATGGTGAGGCTTAGGAACTCCAGAGCTTCAGTGAGCTGTTCAGAAGGAGAGAAACTCCATCCCCCAGACCCTCCGTCATCCTGAGAGCAATTGTGAGACTTAGAAGTTCCAGTAAGCTGCTTAGGAAGAGAGGAACTCCATCCTACCCTTACCACCAATGCAGGAGCAATAATGAGCCTCACAAACTTCAAGGAGCCACAAGTTAGTGACAAAACACCAATCACAGCCCCTCTGCCATCCAAGGAGCCTCAAATTGGAGGAATCCTGTTGTGTGGCCCATACTCCTACACTGCAGGTCAGGAAGCCAGTGTGGGAAGCATGCGGGACATGGCAACCATCTTGTCTGGGGGAAAATAGGGTAAATCCACTCTAACAAGGTGAAACACTTTGCATACAAACTCTTAATTTATGATTGGTTCTGTTATATAACTATAGACTTTTCTCCTATGGTCCAAATTACAAAATCAATACCAATAGTCAGTATCTAACTTACATTTATTATTAATTGTACTACTGTAGCAAGGATGTCATTTCTGTTGTAATCAGTTGTCCTTCCTTGTGTAACCATATTGGGAAGTCCTGGGGTAATAACTTCATCACAGCTCTACACCAAAAGACTGGGGACTGAGTCAAACAGAAAACACCTAAGTGTCAATTAACTGGGACAGTAGGTTTTTGGGACAGACACAAACCAAGAATCTACTAAACACAAAAGATATTCCTCAAGTAGAGACTATTCTTGGAGAGGCCTGGATATTAGTCATATAGCTACCTACTACAAAAACTCAAAAGGATCACCACAGAAAAAAAAAATTTTTAAATTTTTTTGAAATAGAAAATGTCAAAATGGAGCAAAATGCAATCTTAGACCTCAACCAACCCAGCAAAAGTCCAGGAGAAATTGTAAGTCACACACCTGAAATTTCTGAAATGATTGCAACTGAAGTAAAGAAACTCCATTAGGCTATAGAGGAAATCAGATCATAAAAAAATCTCTCATGTAAAAAGAGAAATGACAATGATAATGAATAAATTGCACAGCATATCTAAAGACATAGATTTAAAAAAAATATGAGTACAGAAAAATGATGAAAATATAGGAAAGGATTGAATGAACAATATAGGAAAGGATTAGAATGCATGAAAGAGATTCAAACAGGTATCCAGGAAATTAAAAATTCCACTGAAAGCTGGCAAAACCACTTGAACAAAACTGAAGATAGATTTTCAGACCTTGAAGACAGCATTGTAGCTAGTGGTTATGAAAGGAAAGACCTAGGGGGCTGGGGATTTAGCTCAGTGGCAAAGCACCTGCCTGGCAAGTGCAAGGTCGTGAGTTCGGTTCCCGGTACCGGAGAAAAACTAAAAAAAAACTAAGAAAGAAAAGACCTCTTAAAACTAACAAGGAACCAGTAAATAAACAATTCAACAGTTGCCAGATGATGGAAATAAAAACAATATAAGACTAATAGGTGTTAATAAAAATGCAAGAGTCAACACAAATGACATAAAAAGACTATTAGCAGAAGAAATACCAGAAAAGTTCCTAACTGTGGGAAAATATTCTGACATACAGATGAATGATGCATATAGAGCCCCAATTAGCCAAACACAAAATAAATCTACACCTAGACATATAATAATCAAGATCCCAGAAATTTAGCACAAGAACAGAATATTAAAAGCTGTTAGAGAAAAGAAACAGATCACCTATAAAGGAAAGCTCATCAGAATGATGGCAGATTTCTCAATACAAGCTATGAAATCAAGAAGAGCTGGAAATGAAGTATTTCAGGTCCTGAGAGAAAACAACTTCCATCCCAAATTGATGTACCCAACAAAAATATCTTTCAAAATTAATGGAAAAATAAGATATTTCTATGGTAAAGAACAACTGAAGAAATCTATGACCACCAAACCAACCCTACAAAGGGTACTGAAAGATATTCTGGAAAGAGATAAAAATGACCACAATTCCAAAAACAACAACTGAAAGGAATCATCAAGGAGAGCAAGCAATTAAACCAAGGGGAAAAATAGGGAAGCAACAGCAGGAAAATAATATGACAAAGATAAGCCAATATATATCAGCTATAACCATTAATGTAAATGGTCTCAATTTAACAATCAAAAGAAACAGACTGGCAGAATGGATCTAGAAACAAGATCCAACAATATGCTGTATACAAGAGACATTTAACTCAAAAAGAAATTCAAAGACTGAAGTCAAAGGATGGAAAAAATACCACATGGAATCCAGAAAAAAATCAGGGGTAGCTTTTCTGTTTGCAGAAACATAAATTTCAAATCAATAAAGATCAAAGGAGATAAAGAAGGTCACTACATACTTGTTAGGGGAAAATTGGAAGAGGAAGAGATAATGAAATAAATATATATGCCCAAATACAATAACACTCAATTGTATAAGACAAATATTAACAGACATAAAAAATCAAATAGACAATAACACAACCATAATGGGAGAGTTTCACACCCCATTGTCACAAAGACATAGATCAACTAGACAAAAGTCATCAAAGAACTAATAGAACTGAAACAAATTTGTGAACAAATGGACATAGTAGACCTTACAGACTAGTGTTCCATCCAAGAACATCAGAATATGATTCTTCTCAGCTGCACATGGGATGTTCTCTATAATATACAATATACTAGCCCATAGAACATGTTTACAAACATGCAAGTGAA
>NW_004955428.1:19094721-19095507 GCF_000276665.1 Chinchilla lanigera | reverse complement strand
AAGAAAATTCAAATCCATGCAATAAGGAATAAAAAGGGTGAAATCACTGCAGAGCCTATGGAAATTCAGAAAATTGTCAATACTTACTTCAAAATCTTTACTCTCACAGGAAGGAAAACCCAGAAGAAATGAACAGATTCCTAGATACACATACATTACCAGAGCTGAATCAAGAATACATAAAAATCCTGAATAACTCAATATCTGTCAATGAAATTGAAAATATAATTAAAAACTTATCAACAAAAAAGGCCCAGGTCCAGGTAAATTAATGCTGAATTCCTCAAGAAATTTAGAGGATATTTAACACCAATTCTTCTCAAACATTTTAATGAAATTGAAATGGATATAGTTCTCCCTAACTCATTCCTGGAGGCAAGTATGACCCTAATCCCAAAATCAGAGAAAGACCAAACCAAAAAAGAGAACTACAGGCCAATCTCCCTAATGAACACAGATGCAAAAATCCTCAATGAAATACTGGCAAACAGAATTCAGCACATAATCAAGAAAATTATACAGTATGACCAAGTGGGATGCATCCCAGGTATGCAGGGTTGGTTCAATACACACAAATGAATAAATGTAATGCATCATATCAGCAGAGCCAATGACAAAACCACATGATCATCTCAATAAATGCAGAAAACATTTCTGATAAAGTGCAACATTCATTCATTTTAAAAACTCTACAGAAAATCAAAATAGTTGGTCTTTACCTCAACCTGATAAAAACCATCTATGACAAAAACAAATAGCCGTCATCATACTAAATGAACAAAAACT
>NW_004955428.1:19066422-19094051 GCF_000276665.1 Chinchilla lanigera | reverse complement strand
AATCAGCATGGTACTCGAAAGTAAATCAGACCTGAAGATCAATGAAACAGATCAGAAGATGCAAACACAACTATAAACACACTCAGCCACCTTATCTTTGACAAAGAGTCTAAGCATGCTCACTGGAAGGAAGATATCCTCTTTAATAAATGGTTCTGGGAAAACTGGCTTTCCACATGCCAGAGACTAAAACTAGACCCAGGTCTATCACCATGCACTAAACTAAAGTCAAAATGGATCAAAGATCTGAGTATTAAAGCAGAAACTCTAAATGTCCTAGAAGAGAAATCAGGTAGAAATCTTGAAGACATAGGGGTAGGTAGAAAGTTCATGGTAAAAAACCAAACAGCATGGGAAGTATTTCAAAGAATCAACAGCTGGGATCTCATCTTATTGAAAAGTTTTTGCACATCATAAGAAATCACCAACAGAGTAAAAAGAAAACCCATGAATTGGGAAAAATTTTAGCCAACTGTCCCTCAGACAAAAGACTTCTGTCTAGAACATATAAAGAATTTTGAAAAAATTAGTCCCCCAAAATTCAAAGACCCAATCCAAAAGTGGGCATCTGAGAGGAGTACACACTTCTCAGATGAAGAAATACAAATGGCAAATAAATATGTGAAAAAAATGTTTAACATCATTGGTCATTCATGAAATGCAAATTAAAACAACACTGAGATTCCATCTCACCCAAGAAAGAATGACTGGAGGAGCTATGGGAAAAAAAAAAAAAAAACCTTTGTTCACTTTTGGTGGCAATGTAGAGTGGTGAAACCACTGTGGAAATCAATATAGAGATTCCCAAAAAAAACTAGGATTAGAGATTTCCATTTGCCCCAGCTATTCCCCTCCTCAGTATTTTTCCAGACAAATTGAAAACATCATACCACAGTGGTGTATTTGCAGCCATTTTTATAGCAGTGCAATTTCTCATAGCTAAATATTGGAAACAAACCAAATGTCCATCAACTATGTAATAGATAAAAAGATGTGGTATTGTTACACAATGGCATATTACTCAGTTATAAAGAAAGATAACCTTGAGGCTTTTATAGGTAAATGGATGCAACTATGTATTATTATCACATAATAAGTGAAATAAATCAGACCCCCATGTGTAAATATCATATTGTCTCCCTAGTGTAAGAAACTGAAAGAGTAAATAAAATCTGAAAGGTACATTAGATATTGTGAAAAGGAAAGAAACTGCTCTAAAGGAAAGAACAACTGGGATGAGGGAAAGGAGAAAAGAAAGAAGGGAGAAAAATATATATATATATATACACAAGATAGCTAAGGTAATTGTACTACTAATTTCTATTAGTTTATTGAAAGGAACAGGTAATGCTTAATTTTCTTATCAGTTTTGCATGCCTATGTCTGGTACTACTTTGAAAACAGCAATATGCAATATAATAACCATTGTTTGATTTCCTGTCATCTTGTTTTGAAATTCTGTATCATTTTTAATGGTTTTCTATTTTTTATTCTCTTTAAAATAATAAATAATCTATGTGTTTCAAGACAGATAATTTGAAGCTACTCAGAATAACAAAAGTAACAAAGAATAAAAACATGAAGAAAGACTATGAACCTTGTTCAATCACCTGGTTTATTTACAAGAGGATTATAGATCAATTCCTCCCCAATTTGGGGTTTTTTTAGTGTGTGTGATTAGGAAGTAATTCTCAAATATTTTTGAAAGCTCTAATAGGTGAGCATCTCCCAGCTCAGAGAAAGGAAACCTTGACTAAGTTTCTTCCAAAATCTCTGCTCATGTTTAAAATATATGACATTTAGTTGATGATTTTAATCACATGTTGCAAAACTTTAGTAAGTTCAGGTGACATTTATCTGCTAGCCAGTATTTCTGTATGGATGCCAGAAGGCATAGATGCACATTCAGAAGTGACCTCTTTGATCCAACTAGTGAAACAAGAAAAATATCCCACCATGATAGCTACTCCATCTGTGAATGTACCAATATAATGATGAAATCAGTTTTCCTTATTTGTAATCATTCAAACACTTGGATAGGTCTGCAGATGTGATATTGATTGGCAATAAAATTCCCCATGACATATGACAATTCCTCATTGAAAAGTATGTCACATAAAAGCAAGCATTGTTATGTTGTTATCAACATTGGTAGACTCATCAACCTGGATTACATACCAGTGATTCATTAATCCCAACTATTGTGCTTCAATATCCTCTGCTATTTCATTAATTCATTTACTTATGATTCTGGGCAAAAGAGAAACATGTGCTCCCTATTGAACTGCAGCCTCTCCTAAAAGTTCATGACAAGTGTCCTTAGCAACAGACAGAATCAATTATTTATTAATAACATTGGGCTTCTTAGCCTTAACAATGTGGTTATAGACTAAAAATAATGCTGTTGGTACAGGCACATTTGATGAAATGCTTGACTTCAGTAATTGCTCTGTGCTTTATATTCATATTTTCTTTTCTTTTGAACAAGTCCAGAGGCTTGTGTTTTGATGGAAGGTGCTTGATCTCTCTGCAGCAAAGAAATTTTGATAGTTTCATGGCTTCATTGGATGGCCAGTTGCCACACATGGTACAAAGAAGGCTTGGGGAATGTGAGTTATCTCTTGCAGTGAACCCATGATTTAAGACTACTAGTGTTTCCCTTTAAATGAAGTTTTCTTGTTGTTGCCAGTCTCAGAGTTTTCTTTCATCATTGAATCTTTCCCCTTTTCCAAAGAGGCTCTTTAGTGACATTTGTTTTTTACTCATTTGGTCAGATTATCTGGTGTGGTTATCAAAACTGTGACTGAGTATAAAATGTGGGGAAGGAGGCATGGATACAAGTTGTAAATAAAATAATGGGCAGGCCACATAGGGAATAAAATAAGTATTGAACTCTGCCTTAAATTCTGCCCCCAGATGCGGTTGTACTATTGAAGTACTTCAACTCACTGGCAACTAGAAAGCCTACCACCAAATGTAGCTGATTTGTCACTTGCTGCTCAATGATACAGTTTTGTTATGAGTCTGCAAGCAGTTGATTTACTAAGGTCCCTGTGCAGTCAAACCTCTCTGCTAGTCTTCACCCATATTTGCAGCTACTCTACAGTACCACCTCAACTCCTCCTCAGAGTATCAGCCACTAGATTCTTGTAAGGGGCACTCAAGCTAGGTCCCTTGCATGCACAGTTCATAACAGAGATTCAATGCAAATGTTCCTCTGGAAAAATTATAAAAATTTCTCAGAAGTCAAAGATATGGACAGAATTGTGAAAACAGCAAGAAAAAAGACAACTCATTAAACACAAGTAAACTCCCACACAACCATTGGATTTCTCAGCAGAAACTTCAAGACCAGGACACAGTGAGACGATATATTCAAAGTAAAGAAACCTATCAACCAAGAATACTATACAACAAGGCCAACCTTTAGAAATAAAGGAGATGAAAACCTTCTCAGACAAAAGCTGTGAGGGTTTATCATTAGACTTGACTTTCTAGAGCATTATAGATCTTCAAGTTAACATGAAGAGACTCCAGATAGTAACATAAAAAATACAAAGCTATCAAACTCACTGCAAAGGTATAAATATAGTGAAATTCAGAATACACTAGTACTAGCAATCACCTTGAAATGATGGTAGCAACAAAACTATTAAAATCAAAGGAAAAAAATATTAAAAATAGCATAGCTGATATAATTAAAAAATGATCAATAATCAAAAAATTCATTGCATGTTTAAATTTTTAAAAATTCATAGCAGTAAAAGTCATATTGTCATAGGCAACTGAGTTGGATAGAAGTATAGGCAGTCAGACAGGGGCAGGCCCTCGAAGGAGCCAGTATGACAGACAAGATATCTTGCAAATGGAGATATATTTCCTGCGGGCCAGACCTCAGGACAAAGGAGTAAACAAATGCACCGACATAGCTCCCTAGGTATGGACATCAGGAATTGATACTCTAAATAGGTAGCAATCACCTTGAAAAAGCCAGGAAGAGTCACTAGCCAACCCCCTACCAGAAAAGCCCCTGTTCTGTATTCATGCCCGCTTGCTATGTGACTCTCTTCCCCATTTGATCCCAATTTAATCAATTTTACCTGAACAATTCTGCTTGTAATCTTATTGGCTGACCACAGTTTTGTCCCACCTCATAACCACCTTGTAATTTTCCATTTTACCCCTATCTTGGACCCACCTCACCTCATGATTTTGCTCTACAAAGTCCCTGGGAAGGGCAAGGTCCTTGACAACCCACTCAGGCCCCTTCTGTCCCTCTCTTGGACAGAAGCTTTCTTTCCCTCAATAAATATATTCTGCTCTTAAGCTCCATTGTTCCTAAAATTCATTCTTTGATTTTAGAGAACACAAACTCATCCCAGATATCATTCAGGTTGGGAATTTCTTTCCCCCATATCAATATTATCACTTGCTAATGAACACAGTGAAAATTTACATTATTAATAGCATAACATGTTGAAAGGGAAACTTTAAAGTATAGAGTTTTGTAAGTTATTAGTTTAAAGTAGAGTGCTATAACTATAATGTTTTATGTGATCCTCATGTTAACCACAAAGAATAAAAATTATGTAGTCAATACATAAAAAATAAAAAGTTAAATCATAGCACTGCAAAAGCAATAATATAACAAAAGAAGCCAGAAAGAGTATGAAAGAAATAGTGAAACTACAAAACTGTCAGAATAATTTTTAAATGGCAATAGTTGTCTTTACCTATCAAAAATTGCTTTAATATAACATAAGTAGATTAAATTCTCCAATCAAAAGATGTGAATGGCTGAGTGGATTTAAAAAAAACATATCCAACTATATGCAGCCTACAAAACATTCAGTTTGGACTTTAGGACTTGGTATAGGCTGAATATGAAGGGCTAGGAAAGATACTTCATGCAAATACAAACCAAAAGAGATCAAGATCAGCTATATTTATATCACACAAAATTGAACTTAAATTAAAACTTCCATTAAAAAAAGCATTGCATAACAATAAAGGAGAGGGGCTGGGGATTTAGCTCAGCGTCAAAGCACCTGCCTGGCAAGTGCAAGGTCGTGAGTTCGGTTCCCGGTACTGGAGAAAAGCCAAAAACAAAACAAAAAAAAAAACAATAAAGGAGTAAATTCATTAAGATGGTATAACAATTATAAATATATATGTCCTCATCATGAGAGTACCTAAACATATAAAGCAAATAGCAACACAACTGAAGGGGGAAATATGTAGCAGTACTATATATAAAACATTAATGCTTTACTTTTAATAGCATATAGATCATCCATACAGAAAATCAATAAGGAAGCAGCAAACTTAAACAACATTATAGACCAAATGGACCTCACAGGCAATATATAATATTCCATTCAATAGCAGCAGAGTATACACTACTTTCAAGCACATATAGAACATTCCCCAGAATATGAATATGATTGAAAAATTCACTGAATATTTGAAATTTTAAAATTAATTACAGGAAAAGTGATACTTTCATTAATCTTCCTCAAACACTGCTCCTCACTTGGAACATGCTTATCCCATCATTCTGTCACTTTCTAAGCAGTTCTGGAAGTCATCTTTCTTGAGTATCTTTAGTTGTACTGTTGTGCCTGCCTTATCCATGCAATATATATTTACCATTCATGATCATTTTAACTTGAGAAAGAGCCAAGCGTCAGACAGTAGCAGATCTTGTGAATAAGGTGGATGAGAACACACCGTGAAGACTTGTATGCTTTCAGAGTACATCTTAAGTGTTCCTAACATACACACAAAAATTGAGAAGTGATGGATATGCTAATTAGTTTGATTGTGGTAATCGTTTCACTATATATATTAATGATGTAATAACATATGTCAAAATATCACATATTACACATTAAATATTTTTAAATTTTCAGTTATACCTCAACAATACTGAGTGAAAAATAAATACACACTAAAAATATACTTGCATTTTATCCATCATAACTCAGAAATTTTATTTCATTTATTTTTAAGCCTGTAGTTCAGCCCATCGGAAATGAAGGGGGTTAAAATATCAGCCATTTTCTATTCTACATCTTTTTACCCATTTGCCTCCCACACTCACACATAATTTTTATATATTTAGCAAAAATCAATTAGAAAGTTCTATTCCTTGATATGTTAATAGGTGTTCTAGAAAAATTAACTGAGTTTCAGGAATTGAAGAATTAAAAGCATTTAAAGTGTTTAAAATTTCCCCTAGGAAGAAAAATCCCTAGAACACTAAGACTCCACTCTGTGCATACAAACAATTTTCTTGGTATGTGCACAGAATTAGAATGTGTCACCCTGAAGAGTACTTCCTTGGTGCATTCTGAGATGGTTACCAGTTCAGAGGCTACAGACACTGTGATAGCTCTGCAGAACTGTCCTTTGAGGGCAGATTTGTACCTATAGAGGAAATGCACATTAGTGACAAAAAACAGATGCAAATTGGCTTTTTCTGAGGCCCCCTCATGTGCCTTATCTGGATAAAAGAAGGATCATATTGATCCTCTTGCCCAGAGATTCTCACAGGATGTCACGTTTTCTAGGTGCTGTTCCCTGACAGGCTTTATCTGCATGGTGAGACAATACCCTTCACTCCCAGGGCACCTCCTCCCCTACTCTCCTGTGACTTGTCTCCACCTTCTGAGAGCCTCAAACCCCTTTTCTTATGGGTAGGGTATAAAAACATGAGACATCAGGCCTTGTTTGGTTTTTTTTTTCTTTTTTTTGTCTTTTTGAGGCAGGGTCTTGCTATGCAGATCAGGCTGGTTTTGAACACACTTTGTAGCCCAAGCTGGCCTCGAATTGACAGCATTCCTCCTGCCTCAGCCTCCTGAGTGGTGGGATTACAGGCGTGTGCCACCTCACCCAGCCCTGGTCTTGTCTTTGATGTGCATATTTCTACTGTAACCAAGAGGTCAAATGGACATTTAAAAGTAGGATTTTTAATGTTAAGCTATTTCTCCAGCCACTTCATGCTGAGGTGAGCTGAAAATGCCACCCCAATCCTGAGTTCTGGCTCTAAAAAGACTTCAGAAGAACCAAACTTTCAGCATTTCCTGTGCCCCAATGGACCAAAGTCTGCCTACATATACATATACTTACACATACACATATACATACATATACACATACATATATACATACACATACACATATACATATACATATACATATACATATACTTTCCTGGCTTTTGTTGTACCCCTTCTATGAATTACAGTATCTCTTTGTGCTGGGGGATGGGTAGACTAGCTATCTTCCCAAGTTAGACAAACTGAATAAACTCACTTTTCCAAATTTATGAACTTTTCTTATACTTTTTGGGTGGATGAATAAGGCCAAATAACTAGGGCCTAGATTCCGGTCTCTGATGAACAACCGCCCCCCACCCCCAAATGGCATGGCTCCTGTGTACATGTGCGTATTAATAAACTTACATGTCTTTTCACTGGTAAGCTATCTATTTTCTTCATTTTAGCAGATTCAATTATTGAACCTTCAGACAGAATGTTTGAACCTTCCTACCTATGCAACCTGTGGAGCTGTGAAAATTATTTTTATGTGAAGTCACGAGGTAATCTTTACAATAATTTTTGCATTTCATACAGACTTTTTAAAATGGAATTAAATCATATAATGTGTAGCTAACATTTATCACACATCTGTACTGTATTAGTTCCTTACACATAATGTAATCCCACATCAAACCTATACAATCATGACTATTGACTTTATTTCATGCACAAAGAAACAGAAACTTTTGAAGATTAAACAAAAGTTCCAAGAGCAGCTACCTAAAGATTTAACAAAACTTCAAGCCCAGATCTGTCAGTGCAGGGAGAGCCAGACAGTGAGTGATGGCTCTCAGGATGTGTCTCCTCTGTACAGCACTGCTCTTGATAAATACAGGTTAATGTTAGCCACTAAAACGACAGGCTCCTCTTGGGCCACTTCCACTCAGAAAGGGAAATTTTCTGATCTTTTAAAAGACTGTTAATGTACCTTCAAAGGGGTTTGTTCTGTTTATTTCAGCTAAAACGCGTTGGAGAAACTTACAGGAACCAATCACAGTCCCTGAGTCAGTATGACTCATTCTTTCTGGCAACCTAGAGTAAACTTTGCCAATTAAAAAATTTAATTCTCTGCCCAGAGCATTTGAGTCCACCATTTTCCCTTTTTGTGATCTATGACCTTGAATGAAGTATGCTCAAGAATGCACCCCTCCCTTATATGCTTCCTATATGGATATGTATAAGCTCTCCAGCAAAAACCCTGGACTTGCAAAGAGACCTAACTAGACAGGAGGCATGAATAAGGGAGAAAGAAGGGGGATGTAAGGGAAAGCAATGGGGAGGAGGCCATTATATGACCAATATATATGGTCATATATATGACCAATATATGTTATATTTGTGTGCAAAAATTTAAAAAAGAAACAAAGATGACTTGAAAGTAGAATGGATAGTATTATAAGATGAAAAAAAGACAATAAGAGGAAGGCAGAGACAGGCATAAGGGGTGGGGGTCCTACTGGAGATGAATATGACCAAAATGTTACATGCACGTATGGGGGAAAATCCCTATATTTTCATTCTCCATATTTCAGGTTACTAAATGTTACACTTTATATCTCTTTGCATAGTTTACTCATATAAAAATATTGTTTTCTAGATACCTACATTTTTTATTTTAAAGAGAGAAAATAATGACAAAATAACAGCAACAAAAACAAAAAACATAAAAAATGATACAGGATTTCAAAACAAGATGATAGATCCCAACATTTTGTCTGGAGAGAACATTGCTTTTCAGATAACCCTAACATTCTCATTTGCATCAGCATCCACCCTTTTATCTCCTGATTGTGAGTTTTGGTTTTGCACTCATCAAGGTATGAAGCCATTGCATTCATTTACAAAACCAGTGGCCCCATGGGACAATTCCTTTGAAGGTCATTGGCATCCACTCCTCAGCTCCTGTCAGGAGAAGCAGCAGCCAACAGCCGTTGTGCTGAGGTGGGTCTCCTGTTTTGCCAGAAGCTGATCCTAAACTGATACTGCAAGCTCTTTGGGGGCCTGACTTTGTTTCAAGTGAACTTAAGGATAGCACTGAACCTTTTGTTTGGTAGTGCACAAGATCACTGAGTAGGGTTGGCCTCATGAGTTGGCTGGCAGAGTCACTACAGCAAAACAGAGGACCACGTAGGTTAAGAAAGTGTACAAGAACAAGACACAAGACTAGGCATTGGTGCCTCTGTCCAGAGAGTACAGGAACTCCACACAGGCTGACTCCGGTCAAAGATCTGGGAGGTTTGAAAGATTCTCCTTCCTGTAAGGAATACTGGTCAGGATGCCTGAACACTGAAAGCCTTAGAGGAAGCCTCAGGGTTGCAAAGCATCTCTGTCCTGGGTACCAGCAATGCTAAAGTTTAGGAAGTTGGAAAACATTTGCACCCTCCAGAGCTCCATCATGGAAAAGGAGCTACAAAGGGTAGCGTGTGGGTTTTGTTTGGGTTTGGTTTGGTTTGGCTTTCATTTTCCAGGAGCTCCTGGACGAGGAATTATATGGTTTCAGAGATCTGAAAATACTTTGGCAACAGTGCAAATTTGAAATTCATATGTTAGTAAAGAATTGTGAAATTTGCATTTTAAATATTTTTCTCCCAGCCCCTGGGAAGTATGTCTGTCTCTTCCATTGTCAGATGTTTGGCTATTCACCCATGACGAAGAAACTGCTACCCAGGGATTTGACAAATAGTTCGGGTCCAGCTGATACAGCTGCTTTACTCTGACAAGGTGTTTTCTTCTCTGAACCTGGTAACATGACTGAGCTCATCATAACATTTTATAACTTTATTTAGGTAAATTCATTTTTGTTCTCCACTCCCAAATTGATATTATGTTTGATTGGTGTGCCCTAATTTAAAATTTCTTTGTAAACACCTTTAAGATCATGTTTTTTGGTTCTTTTTTAATTCAAGGTCACTTGGAGGTCTGATAGTTTGTCCAGCCCTAACTGGAAGGTAAATGTCAGAATGTTAACTCCTAAACTCATTTCAAACTTTAAAACATTAAAAGTAAAAGATATTTTTTAAAATATGCTATGTGATAAGGCTCTTTATTCTTCCTATCCAAACCGCTGCATAAATTTCCTTGACTGAAGTTTTGGTCCAAAGCCTTTGTATGACAGCAAATAAAACTCTTGACTGGCAATCCTAGTACTCAAGAGGCTGAGGGAAGAGTATCATCATGAGTTCAGGGCCAGGTTGGTCTACATAGTGAGTTCAAGGCCAGCCTGAGCTACTATGAAACCCTGTTTCAAACAAACAAACAAAAACTCTTGAAAGTGATCCTAACTCTTTTTATTGAATTGAACTACTGTAAACTGGTAAACTTATGTTACCATATCACCTGTCCCACGACTAAAATTATTGTAGCATCCACTGACTTACATTTTCAAGTACAACAAATTTTAAGATTTCTTTTCTTTGACAAAGAAATTTCTTTAGGAATAACCTAAAAATGAATTAGATAAATGTTGTTAAGTAAATTTCTATGCAGTATGAGTTCTAAAAGCTATACTATGTGATAGAAAATATCTGAGTCATTTCTAAGTAAGTTAAAATGCTAAAACATCAATTGTGAAATATAAAGCAAAGCACTCTTGAATTCTTAAATTATATTAGGACTATATGTAGGTTTATTAATAAATGTGTTTTCATAGGTTGTTGGCAGAGGGAAAAAAAACTTTAAGATTGCTTTCTTTCTTGTTCTTCTTTAATAAGCAAGATGACAACTAATTAAACTTCTAATTAACATATGTCTAAATCCAGAAATTTTGTACAGCTTGTTTCAAAATGTAAATTTGAGAAACAAAAGAAGAGAAACATAAACCTATAAGCAGGAGAGAAATAAAAAGAAAACATTATATGTAAAAATGTTGGATATCTATAAAAGGATTCTGTATGATAAATAAAAGGTTTTTTTGGTCCTAAAGTAAAATGACTAGAAAAAAAGTAAAAGTAAAAGTCTGAGCAATTCAAAGAAAGTTTATAAAAATGGTAACTGAGTAGTACAGGGAAGGTATCTCAGAGTGCTCTTAATACTTAAAGAAAACTCCAACAATTGGTCCAGAGACTAATCTTTCTCAAATGATGAAGTTTGTTTTTCAGGTTTTCTGCTTATTGCCTTCCTACTCTTTTGAGACAGGGTCTGACTCTGTAGTTCGGACCGGCCTTGCACTCACTATGTACCCCAGGCTGGCCTCAGACTTCAGGCAGTCTTCCCACCTCAGTCTCCTGAGTGCTGGGATTGCAGGCATTTGCCACAAGGCCCAGCTTCAGGTTTTCAACAACAGACAAGCAGCTAAAGAGAAAAAATGAATAAAAGGATAAGAAGGCAGCCTGCTCCCATTGGCAGCCACACTCCAGTCAGCTCTAAATAAACTGGAGGGGAAAAGAGCAGAAGAACTAGCACCAGCTGTTTTGGGCCAGCTGCCCACCCCTGCCCTCCCACCACAGTATGGAACCCATTAAGCAAGAGCAAAACTTGTGTTTGTTCAACAAGCCAGAGGGTCACTGGCAAAGGGAGTGTTCAAACTGTCCTCAGAGGGAAGGTAGAGGGCCAATCTGACTCTATTCAGTTCATCCTTTCAGAGAAATGACTGACGAGAACTACACCCTGCACTCCCCGACCCCAGCTGCCTTTAGTACAGTCCAGATTTCCTGTGCATCCCTGTGTGTTACCTGAGATTTAGCTGAAGCGGAAATTAACTTGTGCTCAATACTGGAGCCATATACTTTGTGTTAACTACTACAACCAATACTCTGTCGAAAAGAATGAATAAAGGCAACGTAAGAAGGGTATTGGGGAGACACTATATTGTCTCTTAAGTGTCCTATCTGTGAGGTGAGTTAAAAGTTTTTAAAGCACTCATTTCTGTATATTTCTGAGTGCTCCACTGCCTCTTGGAAAGCGATCCGTTACCCAAACTAGGGGTGATTATTATTAAGCAGGATAAGATGAAAGTCATAAAGCTGAGGTTATTGAGGCACTCCATGAAACAGCAACAGCCGAGACTGACCCTGAGAGCTGATTTAACTCGTGTGAACACAATGATAAGTGGGAGGAGCTATCAGCACCGTGCCTGTTAAAGTTATCTTCAACAAACAGCTCTTCTGCAGTAGGAAAAATCCTCCTTCATCTTGAAGCCATACCTAAAATCAAGCCTGTGCTTAACCAGTTTAAGCAGAACTTAGTAGGATCCTACAGATCTCCCTGTACTACTTCCATCCTACTGATTGAGATTTTTTTTATATAATGGAGTACTACTCAGTCATAGAGAAGGATAAATGTGAGACATTTCTATGTAAATGGATTCACCTTGAGATCATACTCTTAAGTGAAATAAATTGGACATACATGTATAAATATTGCATTGTCTCCCTGATGTGAGAAGCTGAAAGAGTAAATAAGGACCAAAATGTACCACAGACATTGTGAAATGGGAAGAAATTGTACAACAAGAAAGAGGAACTAGAGGGGGGAAAAGGGAAAAGGAAGGAAAGGAAAAAAAAGATTTTTAGAAAAGGAGAAAATACAAACAAATCTTTGTAAATAGTGAGAGGAAGAGGGATTGAAGGGAGGGGAGTAGAATTGGGGAAAAAAGGAATAAAATTATATCACATACAGCAGATTCCCTATGATGAATATGATCAGTATGTATATCTAAATTGTACCAATAAACTTAATCTAAATATGTATATTTGCATAGGACTTGCGGACAACAAACAAAGTTGCACAGGTACTCACCCTATATTTCCTAATCCTTGTACTTAATTAGCTAGGCTTCCAGGGACAGTTAAGTACTATGCAGTACTACATTTAAAGGATGCCTTATTGTGCATCCTTTTGGACCCTAGGTCCCAAGAGCTGTTTGTCTCAAATAGGAACAACCAAAGTCACACCAAAATCAACAATATTCCTGGACCATTGGACAGTGTTCCCATAGGAACTCAAAGACCCTCCCACCATTTTTGGAGAAATCCTGAATAAAGTCTTTTTAAAAAGGAGGGCGAGGAGAAGAAACCTTGCTACGCTCTGTAGAAAATATATTAATTACAAGCCTTCAACCAAAGAATGCCCCTGCATTAGATTTGCCAATGGCTAATAAGTCATTTGTTTACGTGTTTATTGAGGACAAGGGATTAAGGTGAATACACTAATGCAGGGGCTAAAACCCTTATAAATCATGCTAGCTTATTTTTCTAAAGAAATGAGTCCTGTGTCTTGGATTTGGCCACTATGCCTATGGCAGTTGCTGCAACATTTTTGATAATTAAGAAGGCAGGAAAACAAACAGTGGGCAGCCACCAACAGTCTGAATCCCATATGAGGCCTCCGTGTTCCAGAGACCAAACACAATCACTGGCTGCAAATAGCTGAATGCTAGAGTCAAGCTCAATTACTGAATTTTCCCCCCTACTAACTCTGCCCAGACATTGAGAAAATATGAATTGTAGACGGCAATAATTCTGCAGTAAACGGCCAAATGGGCTATTATACGATGATCTCTGTGAGAGCAGTAAGGCACAAGTGTTCCCTCCCAGGAGCATCAGCTCCAAAGTCTTCAATAATGATGCCAGTCTGAGCACTAAAATTAGAAAGAGAGAGGGCACTAACTGTACAGACTCCACATATGCCTTCTCACTGATCCATGCTCAGAGCAATCTAAAAAAAGAGAGGTCTTCTTAGTGCCAGTAACAAAGAAATTTAATGTGGAAAAGGAATCTTTAGACTGCTTCAGATGATAAATGAACCAAAAATAGAGCCTTTATGCAACTAATACTACAACAACATGTACAGCTTTGCCAAGGGTGAGTCTCCAACTGCCTTTAATTCTTTGCCTGATGCTACACATTTGATCCCTTATATTTGGAGGATATAAAAAGAGCAGGAATCCAAATGTCTCCTTCTCAGGAGAGTGGATGGCAGGCAATCAGGGAAAAGTCTGGTTGCCAGAAAAGATGGGCCAGGTGATTATCAAATTTGCCCGCATTTCAGCTCATCATCAAAAAGAAATTGTGTACAACTGTCTTCTTAAAATAAAAAGTGTAGAGGAGATTAAAGCTAAACTTTAAAAAGTGTGTATACTACCAAGAAAATAGCATTGAGAAGAGGCCATCTGCATCTCCATTAAAAAGGGCAGTATGACCTAGAGACATACTGCTCAGAGGAAACTGGAAAATGGATTTTACAGTCATGGCAACAGCCCTGGGCTGTATGAAAAGTTATATCCAAGAGAATGTGCTCTAAAGTATACCTTGACATAAAGGTTAAACCGGCTATAAAACATACAAGCAGATGATATGTAGCCTTAATATGTATGTAATCTAAAACTTCATTCTTTTACAGGAATAAGACCCCACCCCTATAGTGGAGGAAGGTATTTAAAAACCTGAAAGTCAGGGTCTCCTCAGGACCACTTTAACCCAATTTTTATCAATATTTATTTACTGTTACTAAATACTTATTTTCCCCTTAAAGTAAAATGTGTAACTCCTTGGATTCATCACCCTGGAGTACAGTGTGCAAGAACAAAAGACTCAAGCAAGCCCACAAATGCCTATTCCTGAAAACGTGGACTGGTCTCACACTCAGAATAAAACAGTGTAATAGATAAGTGAAGCTAAGCGAAGAACAATCTTCCCCCCCCCACTCTCCTAGTTGATCTGTTTGTCTGTATAGTTTTAATCCTCTATCTGTGTATACGCTCATTTGAGTCTTACCAGAAACTTGTTGCAGTGACTAATGGGACTTACACATTATTATAAATAAAATACAGTAAGTAACCCATTATCTTTCTCGTTTACTTGTCCTGCTTGCTTAATTGTGTTTTGGCCTGGATTTCCCAGGATATTACACCTATATTTTCTGGGTTTTGTAAACTAAAAATATGAATTTTACTGATCTTATTTATGATTTATGTCATAACTAGATTCCTTTAAAATACTGTAGTAAAACAACTGAAAAGGACCTCAAGGTACGCTACTCCAGACTGCCCATGAAACCCCTAGGAGTGATCTCTTTTAGCTTTAAGACAGTATCACCCATGGAATTAAGAAGGACATAGAGCTGCCAGTGTAGTTTCAGATAAATGACCCTCCATGCCTTAACCCCCAACAATGAAGCATAAAATGTTTTGGGGAGATTTGTTAGCTATTAAGTGAGGGAAGTAACTTTAAAGGCACACCCCTACTGTTACAGAGAAGAAATTACTGCCCTTTTAAAATATTGTTAACATACCCTCAAAGTTGTACTTTCTTTTTGTTTCAACCGAAACTCTTTGAAGAAACTTAGAACCAGCCAAGGTCACTGAGTCACTCTAATTCATTCTTCCTGGCAAATTAGAGTCAATTTTGCTCATTGTAATCCTAAATCTTCTGCCTGAAAGCATTCATGTCCACCATCTTTTCTTTTTAAACATGTGATCTATGGCATCCAAATGAGCATGCTCAGAAGTGTACATCCTAAACTAAGAATGCTCAGAAATATGCCCACCCCCTACATGTGCTTTCTTATATGGAAGTTCCCCAACAAAATCATCAGGCTTCCTTAGTTGGGCGAGAGCACAGCTTTGCAAATAACTACAGTGCTTTCTGTACTTGCTGCAAGTAAGTAAAATAAGGTACACTGAATTATGAGAACAGAGTTTATTTGACCCTAAGTGAGGACAGTTATGGGAGGAAAAACATGAATTCTAGCTCAGAAAAAGTATTTCTCATGGTATTCAAGGGGCCTGGCTTTTTAATAGATTAAAAAAAGAATGAAGGGGGCTGCCACAAACCAGCTGTTACAATTGCTTGCACTGACAAGACCACCACAGGATGTTCACTGACGGCTGATCATTTGTTATGCCTTCTAAAATTCTTCCATAAGAACTTTGATGAGATGGGAAAGTTTTTAATGAAGCTATTTAGTAGCTCTATAGTGCCAAGGAGTCTACAAAAACTTGACATACTAGGTCACAATGACCTATGACTGTAGTTTCATCTCTCATGCTTCCCCTGAACTAAAAGACTTTTGGACCTCATGTTTGTGATATTTTAAATCCTCTCTCAGGAAATTATCAGGAAAACCTGGGTATTTTACATTTCAACAGACTGTGGTGGCCCCTAACGTGACCATACAGAAGGAAAGAGAATTTTATTTCACTTTAAAAATTTATGTGAAACAAATATGCAAAGAAATGCAAATGTTGGGAGCCACTGGAGCTGGAAATTTGTCACATGTGAGGGCAGGACAGAGCCAGAGTGCCTCAAGCAGTCAAACTACCTCAGTCTTGAGAAAAACATCCTGCCTGGACAATTACAGTTGTTAGTTGCTAGGCAACATTACCTCTCCTGAACTAACTTTGCAAGAGTATAAATAAACACCCCTACTGTTGAAGTTAGGTCCTCTTGCTGAGCAGGTAAGAGGTAGCTTCCACCTGACCCAGATCTTGTCTCTTGTCTTTATTTTCCTCCTACCCACTGCCATTTCTCTTTGGAGTACCACGAGACAAACAAGGTCCCCTACAATGAAGAATAATATAGTAACACATTTATTCACTTCACGGGTAAGGAAATAGAATGCGACAAGTATAGTTGGAGCTGTTATAATCTATCTGGTGAGTGGAAGCTCCTTTGTACCTTTTACCGTAGCATGACCTATTTGTTCTCCTCAAAACTGGTGTTATGTTTTCCTTCCTACTTTCATTAAATTAATAAGCCCTGATAAATAGTATATTTTTACATGCTTTTGCATTTTACATAAAATTTTATAAATTGTTGTGAGAAATTTTGTCAATTTTCTATGTTCTCTTACAACATACAACTTCTAGCATGGCTTCCAGTGTCTCCACTTCTTGACATTCTCACTTTTGTGAGGTTGTCTTCCCTTGAGAATGTGCTGTATTTAATGACTTACTTCTAACAAACAGAATGTATCAATAGAAATGAGACATTGCTTCCACAATAAAGTTACAAAAACCTGTGCTTCCAACTACTTGGTGTTCTCTTTCATTCTGGTGCTTTTTGTTGCCATCTTGACTATTTGCTCTGACAAAGCAACCTGCCCCTTTGTTAGATGCTGTGATAGTTACTCTTGATGGTCAACTTCATTGACTTGAGAGATACCTAGGGGACTAGTAAACTACACTCCTGGGTGTGTGCAGGTGGATCGTAGGAGCGTGACCTTGGGACTAGATCTGATCCATAACCACTTCTTTTTGGGCTCCTCCTCTGCTCTCAGCTTCCTGTATGCTGCAAGTTGGGCAGATTTTCCTCACTGTGCTCTTCCTACATTAGGTTTCTGCCTTGGACTGACATCTCTTAAACTGTAGCCAAAATAAACCTCTCCTCCTTTAAATTGCAAGAGTCAGGTATTTTGTCCCAGCAACAGCAAACTTAACAGATGTTCTATGGATAGAACTCCTTGGCAACAAATGTTTCACAGGGTATAACAGTTCAGGATTCTGAATCATCCATATCTACCCAAATATCAGCATTCTAAATGTTTTGTTCCCTCTCCTCCATCAGTCTCCTAATTTTCATAGTCCTCACAATTATAATTCAGCAGTCCTCAAATTCAGACTCATCTCATTTTCTGGCCATGACATCCCTAGACAACCAGGAAGTGTCCCCAAAAAATCCATATATTGAGGGTTTGATTCCCAATGCAGCAATATTCAGAGGTGGGCTCTACATAGCTGATTCAGAGGTGGGCTCTACACAGCAATATTCAGAGGTGGGCTCTACATGGGGCATCTAACTTCATCAGATAACTAATCCATGAAAAAGGCCACACTATGATGGCATTATTAAGAGGTAATGGAGTCAGGAAGTGGAGTCTAATTGGAGGGAGTGGATCATGAGACCATAACCTTGGGGACAATATCTGATCCCCAGATCCTTTCTCACTGGCTCTATCCCTTTCTTTCTGTTTTGTGGCTGCCATGAGGTGAGCAGCTGTGCTCCACAGTGCTCATCTGCGGTCACATTCTGCCTCCAGTCAGGCCCACAGTGATGGAAACCTCTGAAACCATGGGCCAAAACAAGCATTTCCTTCTTTGAGTTGGTTTACTCAGGTATTTGGTCACAGCATCTCATCAGCCAGGATTGTTAAACTCTCAGCCTGAAGACTTCTGGGAAGACGGCAAAGTAGTGAGCAGCAGAGAAAGAGTGTCTTCAAGATTTGGTGTCCAAACCCTGGAATATAACAAAGTGAGGAAGAAAAGGAGGAGGGAAGTCGGTCCCAGGGACCCAGGAAGGATCTGAAGTGAGAATTTAAACCCATGTGGAGAGTGAAGAGAGACACTTCAACAAAGAAGAAGGAGGAGGCTGGCAGCACTTTCTCCCTGAGCCTGGACTCACTGCATGGGAAGAGTAGCTTGAAACTGCAGACACATGGTGACTGCTGGCGACCCTGGAGACTGGCAAACCCAGAGGCCTCCGCGGAGAAGTGCACCAGTGGAGCAGAGCCCTGGAAGCACTGGACTGCAGTGAATGGTGAGTTGGACTGTTTGGACCTCCCACAAGAGAGGGTGATCGGTCAGGGTCCATCCTGGAGATAGGCCAACTGAGTTTGGGACTTGGAGCAAGCGCTAGCTCCACCTAGAGGCTCCCAGCTGAGTTCAAGCCTGCACCGCACAGGAGGACTGCACTGGGCTGGGGGAATCTGGTTCCAGCCTCGTGGCCTGAGACTAGTCTGAGCTTCAGTGGAAATGGGGGTGCGGGCTCCCTGGCATCATTCTCCTCCCCACTGTGGAACTGCTGCTGGCTTGCTAGGACTGATCAACACAGATCTGGACTCTGTCTGCCCGCAGTGTCTACCAGTGACAGCAGAGACACACCTTGAAGTAGACATTTTTTCTTTTCTTTATTATCTTTCTCTCTTGTTTATTTGTTTGGTTTTTTTCTTCATTGTTTGTTCTCCTTTGTATATGAATGTAAACATGGTTTCTAGGGGGTTTTTGGTGGTGTTATTCTGTTCTGTTATTTTTATTTCTTCCTTCTCTCTTTCCCTCCTCTCTTCTGCACCAGTTTCCCAAAATTTGCATGATCCTCCTTTGCCCTCTAGATTTGCTTCTAATCTCTTCCTTTTCTTCTATTTTTCCCCCTAATCCCTTTTAAATTTTCTCCCCTGAGGATAAAATTTCCATATTGAGGGCTTATTTGCTGCATACAATTTTCTGGTTTGTTTTATATTTTCTTATATAACCACAAATCTAGTTCATATAGTTAAAGGTGGCAAATTAGTAGTTACCTCAGTTTATCATTTTCTAGGATGTGTTTGATGTTATTGTTGTATCTGATTATATCATTTTAACTAAAGTGACAATTGCTCTAACCAGTCATTCTTCCTCATTATGCCAAGACTGAGATTACCTAAAGGTTGTAAAAACTACTATAGAACATTGTCAAAGAATCAGGGGCTGGGCCACATAGGCAGTAGCTTCTCCTCCCCAATAAATTGAAGAAGTAGGATCTTGCAACAGATTCAAAGTACAAAAGCCATCCACACCTACAGGACATCTCTGAGAAATAGTCATTTTATAAAAGTTCTAAATACTAGCACTAAAGCTGTTCACCATAGGCAATTGACAATCACCAACAGAGGAATTAAACTAAACAAATAAGAAGACATTTAAATAAGATGCAACCTCACATCTCCAGCTCACCAAACCCAGGAGGCAATGAGTTGGAACAATCTGAAAGCCACCCACCTGCACTCTCCAAAATGGTAATAGCAGAAGTAACTAAGCAGATGAAAGAGGCTCTAGAAAAAAAATCAAATCAGAAATAATTTTTCAGATAACAACAGAGATAGTGACCTTAATGAAAGACATGCTTAGTGGCCCTAGAGGAGATCAGAAGAAAAATAGAGGTGTTTAAGAAGATCTTAGAAACTATGAATATCCAGCATAGGAAAGAAATGGAATCCATGAGACGGATTCAAACAGATAGCCAGGAGACTAAAACTTTCATTGAAAGTATACACAGCAGAATGAGTCAATGTGAGAACAGAATCTCAGAGGTAGAAGAGAGGATTGTGGTTAGCGATCATGAAATTGTCAGCATGTCTTAAGTGCTGTGAGCAATATTGGGCACAATCTATAGTTTTGTGTATTCTTTGTTTCTATTAAAACAAAATAACCTCTACAAATGACAAATAAATACATGAGAAAATGTTCAACATCATTAGTCATTCGAGAAATGCAAATTAAAACACTGAGATTCCACCTTACCCCAGTAACAGTGGCTAGCATTAAGAAATCAACCAATAACAATGCTGGCGAGGTTGTGGAGAAATACAAACTCTTCTCCACTGCTGGAGGGAATGCAGACTGGTGAAACCACTGTGGAAATCAGTTTGGAGATTCCTCGGAAAACTAGATCTAGAGGTCCCATTCAACCCAGCTATTCCCCTTCTGGGTATTTTCCCAAAAGATCTCAAAACATCATACCACAGCGATATATGTGCACCTATGTTCATAGCAGCACAATTTGTAATTGCTAAAATGTGGAAGCAACCCAAATGTCCATCCACTGAGGATTGGATAAGAAAATTGTGGTACTTTTATATAATGGGATATTACTCAGCTATAAAGAAAGACAAACTTGAGGCATTTATAGGTAAATGGTCACAAGCACAGACTATACTCATAAGTGAAATAAATCAGACCTGCATGTGCAAGCACTGCATTGTTTCACTAGTTTAAAACCTGAAAGAGTAAAGGGCAGTTGGGATGTGGGAAAAGAGAAGGGAAAGAAGGAGAAATTTTGTATGTATGTATATGCAGGATAGTTAACATAGTTTTTCTACTGTCTTCTATTTCTTTGCTGAAAGAAACTGTCAATGAGTCCTTGATTGATCAGTATTGCATGTCTCTGTTTTCATGAGAAACCAATTTGAAGATATCATTATGTAATACAACAAGCATTGTTAATTTCATATCACTTTCTTTGTAACTCTGTATTGTCTGTCCTGTTCTTTTGCTCTTTTGTAAAAGGTTGTCTGTCTGTTAATGTTTTCCTCCTTTTATTTTTAAAATTAAAAACAGTAATAAGTATAGCCAGACTTAAAAAAAATAGCCTCTATATTTACCCCATTCCAGCTAGCTACAGGTAATGATTTAAGTGCTATTTAATACTGTATGACTACATTTTTTGAAAAAAAAAAAAAAAACTTTAGGATTATCTCTTTTTTAAACCAATAGGGCTATAAGCAACAAGATAACCTATCTTTGAAGACATGTTTCCTGGAATTACTTTTAGCACCCAACTTTCTCTGTCAGGGGTCAACACAGAAAACAGAATTAGCTGGAGTTTTCTTTTTTTTTTTTTTTTGGTTTTTCTCCGGTACCGGGAACCGAACTCACGACCTTGTGCTTGCCAGGCAGGCGCTTTGCCGCTGAGCTAAATCCCCAGCCCCGGCTGGAGTTTTCACAAGCAGAAAATGTTGGCGACAGAGGCTTATTTGCTTACATGAAAGACTGGCAGACAAGTCAGGGGTTGCTATTGTTCCGTGGATTTCAATAGTACACCACTGTAAATGACATCCCAGAAGTCAGAAAGCTGCTGATTCTTCTGCCCCTTCCGCTGCCTCTATCAGTAGTTCTTATAAACCAAAGTTAGTGAAATATAACTTGTCCTGCAAACACTCACATACCCAGCTGAACTTCCTGTAAGCACATCCTGTAATATAGCCTCTCTCTCAGTTCCACATTCCACATCTCAGTAGTATGCGGCTGGTGGCGAGTGAAAGTGAGAAATGAATATTTTCTTGCCTTACCTCCGCTAAATAGGTGAGTAACATCAAGACTGAAAACCAGTTCTAATATCATTATTAGGAAAAGCAAACATTCTCCCATTTTCTCACCTCTGTCTTTGTTTGCACAGGGTTATACATGGCCCCAAGAAAAAATTCAACTGAGAAATTGAAATATAATTAGCTGGCAATCCAATTTTAGCAAAATCCATTATGCAGATGCATAGATATTTAGGATCATGCCTAATGTGGTCTGGTTAAAGTCTGTTTTCTAAGCTAATTTCCAATTTCATTTTAATACTAGGTCGCTATATTGTGCCTATACGTGATTATTTTTAAATTTTTCTTTATATTAGTATATGTTTGCAGTACATATTTACATTCCGTGTGGGAAGTTGGTACATGTGCATGTTTTCATTCCTTTTCTCCCCTTCCCCTCTTCTCTTACCATCCTCCGTCCATCTTTTGATCCCCTTCCCCCTTAAGAAAGATCTAACTCCCTATACTTTATTCTCTGTCTTTTATTGTGCTCTTTACTCCTACTCTGGGTTTCTTATATAAGAGGAACCATGTGATATTTAAAGATGTGTCTCTCATTTTTTTCACTAAATATTATGGTGTCAAGAGGCATCTATTTTCCTACAAATGGACTCAAGTTTATCCTTTTTTATGGCAGAGTAGTACACCAGTGTGTGTAAATGCCACATTTTCTTTATCCATTCATCTGTTGAACATATATTGTTACTTTTAATCATATAACATTTAGAAGAATATAAGCCTTATTGGTTTTAGTTCCACATTGTAATACGTGAAACAAAAACTTTACCAATAAATGGTAGTCTGTGTAAGAAATAAAGTAGTATAATTAACATTATTTGTGAGCTCGATTCATGTAGCTATTAATATAATTTCTTTCTTAATTACTTCCTGACCACTTGGTAATATAATTAGTTCTTTAAATTGAGTTCCTTCAGGGTGTCAGCCACAGTCTAGGGCACTAGAGACAGAGCAAAATAGCAGGGCAAGTGTCAGCCTCCATAGAACTTCTGAATTCTAGAGGAAGTTGATGGAAACAAGGAAACCAAAGCATTTGTAATTTCATAATGACAGAATATAATTTAAGGGGATAATAACTGTTGCAAAGCAAACTAAAACAGAGTGAGAGACAGGGGTGTCAGACACACCTCTTTCTTCTTTCAAAAGAAGCCAGTCTTGGGGGTCTACGCAGAACACCCAGGAAGGTGTAACCTGCTGAGATCCTGTGGCAGCAACAGATTTAGAGGCTGGTAGGACAGACAGGAAAGAGATGAAAGCGGAGAGAGTTGGCAAAAATCCTTGGAATGAGTGCAAAGGCTTACATGACATGAACAGAAACATGGGTTCTATTCTGAATGTAACTGAAATCAAGTAGGAAATTTCTGTTGGATTTTAAAGTGACTGTTTTTAAGTGCTGTCTGGGAAATTTCTGAAAAATGTACAGGAAGGAAGGAGGGCCGAGGGAAGTGCTATAGTTGAGTGGGCCGGAAACAGTCCAGGTTCTTGTGTATGATAAGGAAAGAATTGCCCGTCATGTATCTCTTAGTGTGTAGTAAGTAGCTATGCTTATTGAAGATCACAAGATGGGAGCAGGAGCACAGAAAAGGCTGAAGAGAAAAAGAGGGTGAAAGGATAAAGGCACTCAAGGGTGAAAAGGAAAAAATAAGGGACTTAATAATTTAGGCTTCCAGTATTTATAGTCAGATACCATTGATCCCAGGTCCCTCCCATTGTCTCTTTCTCTGATATCAGCAACCTGTGCGACCTCTGAATGTAAGCCTGGATAATGATTAGGCTGGTGCTCGGTTTATGGTTGAATGAAGAGAAGAGGAGTGGCTCACATAACTTCCCTGCTTTAGGATTATGGAAGAATGGATAATCATTAGAGTGGTGTGGTGTTTATAGTTGAGTGAAGGGAAGGGAGTGATTCAGCTGCTTTGTTTCTAACTGTACTAAAAGGAAATCAACTGGAAGACAACTGTCAGAGTGATATGGCCCTGGAGTAGCGGTGATCCTGTGGTCCTATCTTTCTAGTTCTCAGGCAGACCCTAACCCCCAAAGCCTAGCTGTAGTAGGCACTTGGTAAATATGGTTGTGGAAATGACCAAATCCTGGCCTGCAGAAGCTCACTAAGTACTTTCAAGGTGAGGCAAATACGTAGCTCCTTTGCCTATGATGAAATGGAAGATGATCAGAGCAAACATTTGCTGGAAAAGTATTAAGGAGGGGGGTGGATGTCTTCCTGGTGGAGCCAAGAGAGAACCAGGCATAACTGCCATGGGGACAAGTACACAAAGGGTGAAATGAAAGAGAAGGGAGAGTTGTGGAGTTGGTGGGAAGAAGCTTCTGTGCCACCCTACAGAATTAGTTTTTTAACAGCTAAAATAATCAATCCTACCTTATTGCAACTTTTGATTCTGTCTTAATTACTTTTCTCTCATTGCTGAGACAAAATACCCAACACCCAAAGTTAAGGAGGGAAAGGTCTTTTTAGCTCACAGTTTGTGGAGGTTTCAGTTCATAATCAGCTGGCTCTAAGGCCTGGGGCATGGCACAGGGGTAACAGTTCAAGGTGGTAGAAGACAGCAAAAGCAGCAAGAGGAAAAAAGGAGTGAAGCAACCCTCTTTTCCTCACTCATATTGCATACTGGCTACCTGCCTATACCATCTCCATGCCCACCTCTTCCACAGGCCCAGGTGTCAAAAACCAGGTTAAATAACCCTAAGTTATTGCAGGATGATCAGGCCTGCAATCTCCCGAGTGGAGGTCGAAGGCTTAAATAAAATGCAGCAATGTAATGATTTCAGGGCACCAGGAGGGACTAATTCTCTTACAGCTTCAGTACTCTCTGAGTGAGCCCAAGACTGCTCCAGGAGGCCCATATTTATTAAGTTTTCAAACAAAGGAGGAAGATACTCAAGAAAACATGGGAATCTCACAGGACCTTGGGAGAATTTTCCCAAGTAGTAAATAATGTCAATCAGGAGAACTATGTTATCTCCAGGAAGGCCTTCACAGCAGGAGTGAGATGCCTGCAGTTGCAGTCTCCTTTAAATTAATTGGGGTCGGAGCCAGACGTCTTCAGCTATGGCCTTGTAAACAAGGTGCCTAAGCTTCAGACAACTCACAAGTAAACATGGAAAGCCAACTGTTTAATATCAAATCCTACTCAGGGCCACTTTGTAGTGGTCCCCAACACTCAGAAGGTTTACAAAGTGAGGACCCTGGACCTCTGCTGAGTTAAACTTCTAAACTTCTCAGGTTAACACAATGTATCAACCATTATACATACTAACAAAAAGAATGAAGGCATAAATAAAAAGCATGAGCAGTGATCAATGAAGGAAAAATTCTGTAAAAATTAAAATAGTAATAAGGAAATATCATAAATAACATTACAACACTCTTTTACAATCACAAGCACATTTAGAAATTTCAGAAAAGACCTTGATGTGGTCAGTGTTCACCAATATTGACTTCTCTACTTTTGCATAAAGGAGTACAACTTCCACTCCCTGAAAATAGGCATGACCCTATGAAGGAATATACCTATGAAATACAGGCAGAACTGATATGTCACTTTCAGATTGAAGCATGTACCTGATTATATTCAACTTTCTATTTTTTTTCATCTTGCTTCCAGCAGTTTTAGAAGACCATAGTAAGACCCCCAAAGACTTTGATGAACAGAAAACCCTGCCACTCTGCATTTGACCTGTAAAAGGAAGGGGAAATAGAACTATAGATCAAATCCTTGCAATTTAAGTGTTGTTTGATGAGAATTCTTAGCTTATCTTATCCAGATTCATAGTTATATAATCATTAAAGATATTGAATCACTGGTTAGACATTTTTTCATTATATAAACACCACACCCAATACATTTTACAGGCAAGTTCTTCCCATGTTCAAAAATTTCTTAATCAAATGCCTATTTTTCAAAACATGATTAAGTGGGCAATACTACTGTTTCTTAATTTATTCTGTGATATATGTCTAACCCCCCCACCAAAATAAAAATCAATTCTACTTCCAATCTATTGCATATCTGCCTCCAAACTCTTTCCCTTACTTAGTTAATGATATCCTCAAATTTTCTTGTTCAGAATACAAAGGCCTTGATGTTACTCCCCTATAATTACAGTGTAATTTTTCCTCTGAGAGTTAATGTATTGGAAGCTTGTCTCCCAGCATGGTGATGTTCAGAGGTGATGAGTCCCTTAAGAAGTGAGGAGACTGTTGGATCAACAGGGTATCACCTTCAGAAGGAATTAATGTAGTCCCCATGGGACCCTGTTAAGTTCTCTCTGAAAGAGCTGTTATTTACAAAAAGCAAGATTAGCTCCTCTCTGCTGTCTGTCTTCTTCTCTCGCCATGTGAGCTTTCCCTCCCATCTGTCAAGTTGTGACTCAACTCTCAATAGAGCTAACACCATGATGTTTGAGCCTTTGGGGTAATGCCTTTCCTATAGCTTTACCAAGCACAGTACTATCTGCTTGATACCAACTCCTCTTGCCCATTATATTCTCAACTAACTTATCCCTGCTGTGTTGTTGATCCTTGAATATACCTTGCCATAAAACTGTTGAATTTGACCAATATATATATTCTTTTCCTAAACTCCTTCAAACTTCTATTGTTTTCCTCTCAGTGAGAACATCCCCTCTAAAGTTGCAAACCAATACCTACATTCCATATCCCACATCAATATTTTATTTTTCCCTTCAGCACCATATTTTTCTCCTATTTTTGCTTGTCTTCTACTGGATTGTGTGTTCCATAAGCACTTTGTCCACTTGCTGTACCCTTACTATCTAGAACACCAATCATCATGGAGAGTGCTAAATAGTTATTGATGTATGTATAAGCAAAAATAGCATAAAAAGAATATGACAAATTATTCCTCTACTAAACAAAATTTTAGTCATGAAAATTCAGTTCTATGTAAAAGTTAAGCTTACTCCTGCAATATGAGGTGGAGTCATTCTTAGAAATATATAAATATAATTAAATGCACTAACAAGAAATCTTTATAAATACAAGAAACTATTTGACCACTTATACAGAAGTATGTATTTGTTGACATTAAACATTTGTAATATTACTGAAAAATCTTTTAGGAAACTAAGTGTTGAAGTAAAATTAGTTAACCTTATTGCAAATTAAAGAAAAACATACAATGTTTTCTGAAAAATAAAAAGTATGCCAGCTGCACTGCTTGAACTTAACAGTGTGCAGCTACTAAGCTACTTAAAAACCATAAGCTACTAAGTATTACACACATGAAAAGTAGGAAACAAAACTCTCATTATTTGCAGAGAATATTATCTACTTAGTTTCTCAAGCTATCCATGAAAAGCCAGTTTTCTTTCCAATCTATCACAGACTGATACATTAGGGGAAAAAAGCAATAAAAATGAATTAATACAGAAAGAAAATAAAAATACATACAAGATACAAATCATAATATTTTATTACTAGATTTAACAAATACTTTTTCTATCAACTTGTTAAGCATATTCTTATACTCTTAGTTTCAATTTGTCTTATTTCAGACTAATAATGAACTGTTCTGTAAGCAGTATTGGCTCATGAGTACACACTGAATAACACTGATAGGCATAAACAACTCTTCCCCCCACAAAAATCCATCCAAAATTCTCACAAGTGATACATGATCCAAAGCAGCTGCATTTAAGATCATATGTAAAAATTAATTATATTTACATATACTATTAACAAGAAAAGTATATTTA
>NW_004955428.1:19063019-19066322 GCF_000276665.1 Chinchilla lanigera | reverse complement strand
ATATATATATACATATATATGTATATACATTTACCAATTTTGTTGAACTTTTCTTTTTGCATTAGCACATGTTCCTAGTACATGTAGTCTAAAATCATCTTGGGATGTGGGTACACGTGCACAATGCAGCCTGTTCCATTTTTTACTCTCTCTTCCCCTTCCCACCAACCTCCCTCCCTCCTCCTCTAAATCCACTTTCACCATTTTCATTCTGTTGATGTTATTAATTGTAGCTCACTTTTATGGCATAATATTCACATTCATTGAGGTTATCATGTTCCTGTACATGGCACATCTTTATTCTACATGCTTCCCCTTCTCCTCTTCCTCTCCCCTTGCCTTCTATCTCCTGGACCCCTTTCCATTTGCAAGACATCCATCCCCTTGTCTCCTTCTATCCATCCTTCATGGTGATCTTTGTACTTTGCCTTACTCAAATGAAAGACACTGTATGGTTTTTAAGATTGTGAAGGCAATCTGGCTGTGACATCTGTCACCCCATTGATTGTCAGAGTTGTACAGTATTTAATCTTGTATGCCTGATTTATTTCAATCAATATATTTTCCAGGTGTATCCATTTTCCTACAAATGTCTCAAATTTATCCTTCTTTATAGCCAAGTAATACTGTACTCCATTATGCGTACATATCACATTTTCTTTATCCAGTCGTCTGTTGATCAGTATACAGGTTGCTTCCAAGATTTAGCTAATTCAAATTGTGCTGCTATAAACACTGTTTTGTATGAATCGCTGTAGTATAATGTCTTTAGTTCTTTGCAGGAGATACTTGGAAGGAGGGTAGCTGGGACATATGGAATTTCTAATTTTAGTTCTTTCAGAAATCTCCATACTGATTTCCATAATGGTTGTACTAGTTTATATTTCCCCTGACAGTCTAGGAGGGTTCCTTTTTCACTGCAGCTGACCCAGAATTTGTTACATTTTTTACTTCTTAATGATTAACACTTTTTTTTCAGTGTGAGATGGATTCTTAGCATTGTTTTAATTTGCATTTCTTTAATGGCCAGAGATGTTGAACATTTTTTCCTATACTTGGTCATTTGCAGTTCTTTCTGGTCATTTCTCTTGCTCATTTCTTGACTGGATCTTTTATTTTGTGTGGAATCTGCTCTCTGCAGCACTAGATTTGGCCCTCAAACTTACTACCTCACTATCAAAATATCTGCTCCCCAGTAGAAATCCAGCCAGCTAACCTGCCACAGCAACACAAGTTCCCCTTTTTTTCTTTGTTGTTTGACTTGATCGATGTATTGGTTTTCCTTACTAATTTTGCATTTCAACCCGAAAGCCCTTCAACCACCTTCCAGTGCCTCCTTTCTTAATGGATGTTTTCTCAGCTTCTTTGGCATGATTCCTCCTCTAGCAAATCATGTTGAATCCTTCCTGACATCTTGTTTTTTCATCTTCACCAGCTCTGAGATTTTCTGTCCTTCCTGAACTTTTCAAAGACAAGATTTGGCCTTCAAAATTTTTGTTTTTGTTCATTTACTATTTCAATTATTTCTTCAATTACTACAATTTTATTCTTACTTTAGGTTACATTTACTCTCCCTAGTTCCTTAAGGTGAAAGCTTACATTGCAGATTTTTAGGCCTCTTAAAATTCCTAAGACAAGCCTTCAAAAACATAAATTTTCTTCTAAGGCCTGTTGTTGCATCCCCAAAGTGGAATTATTGTATTTATTATCTTACATTTGAAATATTTTCTAACTTCCTTCGTAATATCTTCTTTGAGTCATAGCTTTAGACATGTGTTGTTTAACTTCCAATTTTTAGAGACTTTACTTGATATTTTAATGTTATTGATATTTATTCTAATTCCAAAATGGTTAGAGAATATACTCTGAATATATTCAATTTTCTAGAAATTTTATTGAGAACAATTAGTTGCCTTGAATATAATCTTTTTTGGATAAAATACACTAGATGCACTTACAAAGAACATGTATTTTGTGGGCTGGGGATTTAGCTCAGTGGCACAGCAACTGCCTGGCAAACACAAGGTCATGAGTTCGATTCCTGGTACTGGAGAAAAACAAAAACAAAAAAAAGAACATGTATTTTGTAATAATCAAGTGTAGTGTTTTACTTATTTTTTTGGAATTTAACAATGGTTGTTGTATTACATATTGTTATCTTCAAATTGGTTACTTAGTTAAAAAATATAGTCATGTAAGATTGATAAATAAGTAGACATTAACTGTTCCCTTAAATAAAACAATGGAAGCCAGTAGTAAAACTCTCTTGGCTATCCTGAGTGTGTGCATATATATTTTCACTTCTTTCTTTTTCTTTTTTTCTCCATTCCAATAGTTCTTTCCTTTTGAACAGTTTCTTTCCTTTTCACAATATCTATTATGCCTTGTAGGTTTTATTTACTCTTTTGAGTTCTTATACTAGTGAGACAATATGATATTTACATGTGCGGGTCAGATTTATTTCACTTATGAATATGGACACTAGTTGCATCCATTTACATATGAAAGCCTCAAGTTTATTATTCTTTATATGTGAGTAATATTCCATTATGTAAAAATACCACATCTTTTTTACTCATTCTTCAGTTGATGGGCATTTGGGTTACTTCCATGATTTAGCTATTACACAATGCACAGCCATAAACATACATGCACATATGTCTCTGTGGTATGATGTTTTTAGTTCTTTTGGAAAAGTATCCAAAAGGGAAATAGACGGAAGGAATGGGACCTCTAGTCCTAGCTTACTGATCTCCAGACTGATCTCCACAGTGGTTGCATGAGTCTACATTCCCACCAACAGTGGAGAAGTGTTCCTTTTTCCCCACAGCCTCTCCAGGCATTTGTTATTAGTTGATTTCTTAATGATAGCCATTCTCTCTGAGGTGAGATGGAATCTCAGCATTGCTTCAATTTGCATTTCTTGAATGACTAATGATGAACTGATGTTGAACATTTTCTCATGTATTTATTTGCCATTTGTATTTCTTTATCCGAGAAGTGTGTATTCATCTCAGCTGACCATTTTTGGATTGGGTTTTCGAATTTGGGGGTGGCTGATGTTTTTAAATTCTTTATATGTTCTAGATAGAAGTCCCTTGTCAGAGGGACAGTCAGATAAAATTTTTTCCCAGTTTGTGGGTTTTCTTTCTACTCTGCTGGTTATTTTTTAGATGTGCAGAAACTTTTCAGTAGGATGAGATTCCAGTTGTTCATTCTTTGAAGTATTTCACGTGCAGCTTGGTTTTTGTTCATGAACTCTCTGGCTACCCCTATGTCTTCAAGGTTTTTACCTACTTTCTC
>NW_004955428.1:19060991-19062343 GCF_000276665.1 Chinchilla lanigera | reverse complement strand
TGCTATTGTGAAAGGTATGATTTCTTTAATTTCCCTCTCAGTCTGTTTGTTGTGTGTGTATAGGAATGTTATCGATTTTGGGGTGTTGACTTTGTATCCAGCTACACTGCTGAATTTGTAGATTAATTCAAGGAGACTTCTTGTGGAGTTTTTGGAGTCTTCCATGTAAAGTATCATGTCATCTGAAAATAGTGATAGTTTTACTTCTTCCTTTCCTATTCTTATTCCTTTTATTTCTTTCTCTTGTCTAATTGCTCTGGCTAATGCTTCCAGAAATATGTTGAACAATAGTGGTGACAGCAGACATCCTTGTCTTATTCCTGATTTTAAAGTAAAAGTTTTCAGTTTTTATTCATTTAGTATGATGTTGGCTATTGTATTGTCATAGATGGTTTTGATGAGGTTGAGGTAAAGACCTCTACTCCTATTTTCTGTAGAGTTTTTATCATGAAGGCATGTTGGAATTTGTTGAAAGCTTTTCTGCATCTATTGAGATGATCATATGGTTTTTTGTCTTTGGCTCTATTGATATGGTGTATAACAATTACAGATTTGTGAATATTGAACCATCCCTGCATTCCAGAAATAAATCCGACTTGGTCATGGTGTTTGATTTTCTTGATGATTTGCTGCATTCTATTTGCTAGTATTTTATTGAGTATCTTTGCATGTATAATCATTAGGAAGATTGGTTTGTGTTTCTCTTTCTTGGTTGGGTCTTTCTCTGGTTTTGGTATCAGTATAATACTTGCCTCCAGAAATGAGTTAAGGAGAATTGCTTCCTTGTGAATTTCATTGAAGAGTTTGAGGAGTATTGTTACTAAATCTTTTCTGAATTTCTTGTAACATTCTGCTGTGAATCCATCAGAGCTTGGGCTTTTCTTTGTTGGTAAGTTTTTAATCATGTTTTCAATCTCATTAACTGATATTGGGTTGTTCAGGATTTTTATATCTTCTTGACTCAGTCTTGGTAATTCATATATATCTAAGAATCTGTCCATTTCTTCTGAGTTTTCTATCCTATAGGAGTAAAGATTTTCAAAGTAGGTGTTAATGATCTTCTGAACTTCTGTAGAATCTGTAGTAATTTCATTCTTTTCATTCCTTATTGCATGAATTTGGGTTCTTTCCTTTCTTTTTTTTGATAAGGTTGGCTAGGGATTTATTAATTTTATTTATTCTTTCAAAGAACCAACTCTTTGATTCATTTATTTTTTGGAGTGTTTTCTTCCTCTCAATTTCATTAATTTTGGCCCTAATCTTTATAATCTCCTCCCTTCTTTGGACTTTGGGCTTTACTTGTTCTTCTTTTTCTAAAAGTTTGACATACAGCTTTAGGCTATTTATTCGTT
>NW_004955428.1:19043278-19060679 GCF_000276665.1 Chinchilla lanigera | reverse complement strand
ATCTGATGTTGTGGGGTGGAACACTCTGTATACATCTACTAAGTCCATTTGTTTGCAGCTTTGGTTCTTATCTGTTATTTCCTTGCTTTTATTTTGTCTAGTTGACCTATGTCTTTGTGTCAAAGGGGAGTTGATGTCCCCTGTTACAATAGTGTTATTAATTATATGGGTTTTCATGTTTGTTAAGATATGTCTTATGTAGTTTGGTGCTCTGATATTTGATGCATGCATGTTTATGATTATTATCTCATCCTCTTGCAGTTTTCCCCTAATAAGTATGTAGGACCTTCTTTATCTCTTTTGACTGTTGTCAGCTTGAAGTTTACATTTTCTGCAAACATACTACCTACACCTGCTTTTTTCTGGGTTCCTGTTGCATCAAGGATAGTTTTCCATCCTTTGACTATCAGTCTATATACAACATATCGTTGTATACAGTATATCATTGGATTTTGTTTCTTAATCCACTCTGCCAGTCTGTTTCTTTTGACTGGTGAATTGCGGCCATTTACATTTATGGTTATGAAAGATATGTGTTGACTTATCATTGTCATGTTATTTACTTGTGCTGGTTTCCTACTTTTTCTACCTGTTTAATTTCTTCTTCATCTTGAAAGTTCCTTTCTACTGTTGTTCTTGAAATTACGGTCATTTTTTTCTCTGTCTAGAATATCTTTTAGTACTCTTTGCAAAGATGGTTTGACACTCATAAAGTTCTTCAATTGTTCTTTGTCGTGGAAATATTTTATTTCTCAATTGAATTGGAAGGATAGTTTGGCAGGGTACATCAGTCTTGGTTAGAAGCTGTTTTGTCTCAGGACCTGTAACACTTCACTCCAAGCTCTTCTCAATTGGATGGTTTGTCTAGATTGGAGAAGTCTGCTGTGATTCTGATGGGCTTTCCTTTATAGGTAATCTGTTTCTTTTCTCTAGCAACTTTTTTTTTTTTTTTTAGCAACTTTTAATATTCTGTTCTTTCACTGGAGTTCTGGGAACTTGACTACTACATGTCTGGGTGCAGTTTTATTTTGATTATGATGAGCTGGAGTTCTATGTGCCTCATTTATCTGTATATCAGGTTCTGTTTTCATGCTGGGGAAATTTTCTGCTATTATTTCTGCAAATAATCTTTTTATGTTGTTTGTGTTGCCTCCTACTATTTCATGACTCCTATCAGTCATACATTATTCCTCTCCACCTCATCTTGCAGCTGTTGAATTGATTTTTCCTGAATCCTTGTTGATTTTAAGAGATCCTTTTTTTCAAGATCGCTAGATGCCATGCTGTCTTCAAAATCTGAAATTCTGTCTTCGGCTTCATTCAAGTGGTTTTGGCAGCTTTCAGTGGAAGCTTTGATTTCCTGGATATCTCTTTGAATCTGGTTTGTGCCTTCTAATTCATATCTTTTTTTTTTTTTTTGGTTTTTCTCTGGTACTGGGAACCGAACTCACGACCTTGTGCTTGCCAGGCAGGTGCTTTTGCCGCTGAGCTAAATCCCCAGCCCCATATCTATATTTTCATTTTACATTTCTGACCATTGCCTATGATCTTCTATTTTTTTATGTATTTCTTCTTTAGATGTGCTAAGCAGTTCTTTCATTACTATTGTCCTTTCATTTTTTGCCTGGGAGATTACTTCTGATCTGATCTCTTCTGTGGCATTATGGAGTTGTTTCTTTACTTCCATTGCAATCATTTCAGCAATTTCAAGAGTGTGTTTACCAAGTTCTCCTATGTCAATATCTCCTGGACTTGTTCTGAGAGGGGTGAAGTTCTGAGATTGTGTTTTAGTCTTTTGTCTTGTCATGTTTGATGTTGGTGGTAGAGTGCTCAGTCTCTTTCCTCCATGTCAGCACAGCAAAGGTCAGTGGAGTCCCAGTTTTCCTGGTGGTCAAACTTGCCCTTCAGTGGCCACTGAGGTGTGCTGCTTAGTCTGCATTCCTCCAGCAGTTGATGAAGCTTACATAGTTCTCCCAGGTCTCAGATGCCAACCACGATGTCATCAGGTCACAGACAATCTAATCCAGTGTCCCCTGACAGCTCAGGGCACAAGTATGTGCCAGAAGTGGTCTGCACTGGTGGCATGATCACAGATCACTTGGTCCTTTGTCTCCAGGGAGTTCAGGGGGAAGGTGGAGCCCTGACACTGACAGCAGGGTCTGCAGTTTGTAGGCTGCACAATTCTGTGTCTGCAGGCCTCTCACCATGAGCACAGGAGCCAGACTTGGGTTGCACTGGCAGTGATCACAGACTGCCTATTTCTTCATGCCTGACCCAGTCTTGAATCGTGGTTTCAGCAGTTTGTGGACTGCCTGCTCTGGGGCTTCACATGTCCCTGGGCACGCACGGGGGGAGGGGCATGCAAACCCCAGTGTTAGCAGGTTCATGGGCCCCTTGAGACAGTCTCCTGTGTACCCAGAGTGCACAGCAGGTGGAGACATAGACTGCAATGGTGGCAGCATTCTGATTCCCCACCTGCTCTGTTCCCAGGAAGTGGATGGGGAGCTACCTTGTTCTCATGGAGTTCAGCTGCTACCCATAGTGTGATCGTGGGCCTTCTGATTCTGTGTCTGCCGACACTCACAGCATGCACAGGAGCCAACCACAGGCTGTGCTGGCAGTGATCAGGGACTGCTCTCTGCTATTTCTTCTGCAAATAGTCTTCTTATGTCATTTGTGTTGACTCCTGCTATTTTGTGACACCTATTAATCTTACATTGTTTCTCTTTGCAGCTGTTGAATTGTTATTGCCTGGTTTCTTCTAATTTTTAAGAGATTTTTCCTTTCACGATCGTTAGCTGCAATGCTGTCTTCAAGATCTGAAAGTCTATTTTTGGCTTCATTCAAGCAGTTTTGCCAGCTTTCAATGGAAGTTTTCATTTCCTGGATATCTGTATTAATCTGTTTCACACATTCTAGTTCTTTCCTATATTGTTCATTTAATGTTTCCATTATTTTTCTATGCTCATCTATTTTTATGTATGTCCTCTTTAGATGCATTGAGCAATTCTTTCATTATTGTTGTCATTTCATTTTATTACCTGAGAAATTATTTCTGATCTGATCTCTTCTATAGTCTTATGGAGTTGTTTCTTTACATCAGTTATGATCATTCCAGAGATTTCAGGTGTGTGACTTCCAAGTTCTCCTATATCAATGTCTCCTGGACTTGTTCTGGTTGGGGTGGAGCTCTGAGATTACATTTTTGTCCTTAGTCTTATCATTTTTGGATGTTGGGGGCAAAATTCTGGGCCTCACCCTTCCTGGCAGCTCACTGTAAGGTCTCTAGGGCCTCTAGATTTCTTGGTTGTCAGGCTTGCCCTACTATGGCAGCAGGTGAGCCACCAGGTCCAGGTTCCCTAGGCAGTTAATGGAATGCACAGCTCAGATGAGAGCACCATTATTGATGGATGTTTTGGTGTAGGGTCCTCAGGCAGCTGACTGGGGACACCTGGGCCTTGGGCTGCCCACACTGTCAGCAGAACATGGGCTGCTGGATCAGGGTCCACATGCAGCTGATAGGGTGTACCTGTCACTTCAGGGCCTTGCACACAGCCCACAGTGTCAGCAGGACTTGGAACACCTGGCCAAGTCCCCAGGCAGATGACTGAGGATGACTGGGGCCTCAGGTGTGACAAAAAAAAAATGTCCATGGGGTATGGGGCATAGGTCCCAGTTCTCCAGCTGGCTCCCTGATGATGACCAGGACCAGCAACCACAATAACCATGGGGTGCGAGGCACCAACCACAGTTCCCCCAGCAGCTGGCTAATAGTGCCCTGAACTCAGGCATGACTCACAGTGTCTGCAGAGCACAGGACAACAGTCTGAATTCCTCTGGATGCTGGCTAATGGCACCCTGAAGTCAGGTGTGATTTCCAGTGTCCACAGAGTCCAATTTCCCTTGGTGACTGGCTAATGGCACCCTGAACTCAGGCATAACTCACAATCTACATATATTATTAGGATCAAGTGACTGACAATGTTTTTAGATCCTCTGCCTTCACAGATTTTTGCTCTGCAGATTGCATTAACAAAGACTACAATTGTTCTTGCAGTGTGAACCCATTCTGAGATTTCTTTACATAATTCTCTTCTACAAAACTCCTTGTTGTGAATCTTCCAATCATTCTTGCCTTGAAAACCTTACCTCACCTCTTCAATCAGTGTGGACTCAAGCCTCTTAATGACACTCCTTCCTGGCACAGAAATGAATCCAGTGCATTTCTGGAAATTGAGCCCAATGAGGGGATGCATTTCCTTGCTTTAGTGTCTTTCAGATTCGTCTCCTATGTGGGATTGAAATGCTGCAACAGTTCACTTTTGGATAGTAAGTGGGAACATCAAAAACACACTCTCAAATTGTTGTTCCTTGTCTGTGTGGATGGTCATGGGGAACTCCATCAGGGTGTAAGTAGAGGCTGATGTTAAAATGGAAATCACAGCCACTATCTGAAAGTATCAGAACATATTGTGTCTTAAACCCAGCTCACATTCTGTCTTGAGTTTTTGGTAGCACTCTTGTGGATGCACTCAAATTTAAAACATTGTCAATTAAATAATTTCCATTTTGTGATGAGTAGTTCAATTCACATGGTACTTGATAAGGGTTTACACTCTGTCAAACCAGGATCTATTTCTTAAAAAGAAAATTGTTTTTGACAAATAAGGCATATCTCTGCTCCAAAACTCTATGAACCTTTGCTATAATTTTTTCCCTTTGAGCAGACCCAGTAAATCACTGTGATTCACTGAAGACACTTCATGAACTGTGGGAAGCAGTATATCATCAAAGTCAAATGATGGCACCTTCTCCAGAGCCACACAGACAGCCTGAGTCTTTCTTTGCTTGTTTCTGAGATAGGGTCTTGCTATATAGCTCAGGCTGGCTTTGAGCTCACTATATAGTGAACTCGTAGTGATCCTCCTGCCTCAGTCTCCTGGGTGCTAGGATTACAGCCTTCCCTTGTTTTAAGTGACATTCAAGTCCAGATGGCGTGACTAATTGAGTAGTACACTTAAATGTAGTAAACATTGCCTGAATAATCCATAGAACCAAAAACCTTTAGACTTCCCTCAATGATAGGAGATTCTAATGGACATCATTTGATGTTTACTTTGGAGAGGTTATCACAACTTAACCCAGAGGACTGAATATATAGAAAATTTCCTTATATGGAAGACTGCAAATTACCACAACTTTATTCTTACTCTGGTAAGTGTCTTGCTAAGGTATAAAGGATACTTGTTGCTCCACAGCCACCAAGTCAAATCAACATGATGTCATCAATATATTGGGCCATAATGCTCTTTGTGATACCAAGTTTAATAGCGTCTTGAAAACCAAATTATTGAAAAGTACAAGTTATATACCCCTGAGGATGATAGTGAAGCTGTGTTGTTGTGCTTGTTGAGAAAAAAGGAACATGTTTTTGCTATTACTATTTATTAGAATAGAGTGAAAAGAAAGAATAAATATCCTACTAGATTTTATGATTGCCTACAAGTTCTAGAAACTGTATTGGTGTTTTGTTGGAGACCTCATCCAAAATAGCAGATGTGCTTATAATCACCACATAATTAAGTTTACAATCCACTTTATTTTTCCAGGATCTATATGTATTCTGCACAAATTACATGTGGATGTGACCAAAATAATCCTTCTGCATCATTTTGGTTTATTTCCCTGGGTAAGAGAATTGTTTTGACTTATTATTTTAACAAGTGAGAGTAGTTTTAGAGTCTTTCACTGGGTTCTCTCTATCAAAATAATCTTTATGGATCAAGATGCAAATGAAAGAATCCCGGAGTTTGTAAACTATGTCTAATCCAACAATATATCTTAGAAATGAAGAAATAACAATAGTAACCTAGACCTACTTGGTCCTCTATGAAAAATAACCAAACCAATTTTTTTATTATCTGAATTTGTGAGCACATGTTTCCATTATTGATGGAATACAGTGGTAGTCTGGGTATTATGATACTCCCCAAAGTAATCAGTGAGTATTCTGGTAATCTTTAAGAACTATCAGCAGCTCAGAGCCAATAAGCCCTCAAATTCCTAGTTATTTCCCTTTCCCAAAGGTAAAGTCAAGTCATTCAGTACTGTCAGGTCTTTTTGGGAAAGACTAGGAAGAAGATTTACACAAGGGCTTCATGTATTACCACTAAAATGTCTTTTTATCCCACTTGCCCTTTATTCAAGGATTTCTAAGTATATGAATCCCTCAGTAAAGATCATATGTTTTATAAACTCATAAATCAAGGCAGACCTCTGTTCAACAAGGTAGGTCCAATGCTTTTGCAATACATCCTCAAAAATAAGGTTCAAGTTTCTTCCTGGATACAGTGGTAAAAGCAGAGAAATATACAAACAAATCTATTATTAGTTTGAGTTTGATTCTTCTCCTCATGCAGTCAATGTTGTCCTTGCCTCTGATTTCCCTGATACATTTGACTTCTAAAGAAATAGTTAAGTTTATGCTGAAGTTGTTTACATAAAGGATAAATTACTGGCTAATAGTGGCTTATATAATCACTAGGCTGGTGGAAGAAATAGATTGTAATGGCATGGGTGGGCTATGTCATGGAACTGACATTACATTGTGAAGCAGCCAGATTTCAGAGATCATTATAGTTCTTTAGAAAATAGAATAAATTTTAGCAGATGAGGAGGAGGGTTTGTCTCTGCTCTTAAAGGAGATTTGATGAGTTTGGGAAGTTTGGACAACTCATGTTCATCTACATTTCCAAAACGTCCATTTTCTGACTCTTGAGATCTCACTATTTTCCATTTGATGTCATAGTTTTCACATAATAGCATGAAAGAATTGTAAATTAGATTAATATAATTAATATGTAATTAGATTATAATAGCAAATAGCATGACCAGATTTTGCATCTGACATGAAATATGTCAGCTCTGGAACTGAAAGAGATGAGACACTTTCAGTGCAACAACAGGAGAGACTATTTCTCTAATTATACCTTTTCTTTATTTAAATGCAGTGAATTATTTCAACGCCTTCTCATTAATTTAGTGCAGTGAAAAATATGCTCATTGTATTCCTCATTCTTGTCTCTCTGGATTATCTCAGAAACTATTTTAAGAATGCAATTTTTCAAAATCAAAACTTCATTCTAGGTATTGAAGCACATGTTTACTAATGCATACTGCTGTCTTCTTGCTGCCTTCAAATACAAATGAATCGGAAAACCAGGTTTATATTCACATTTTCTTGAGAGCTTCTGGTTTGCATCTTTACTGCATTGTCAAGGTTCCAAAGGTAAGAGTTAAATTTAGCTCAAATTGTTCAAGCATAAAGGATTGATTATTGGCTAATAGTGACTTATATAATCATTGGGCTGAAGGAAGAAGTAGACTGTAGGGTGAGCTTCCAGAAATGGCTCTCAAAGTCATACGGCAACACTGAACTGGTCCAGCAGGAAGCCACTTGTCAAAGGCACTAGGAGGTGGCTGCAGTCTCTGTTACTACAATGAAACCACATGCCAAATAGGAAAGCTGCCATGGCAAGAAAAGTGGCCTCTATTGAGAGACACCAGTGAAACAGATTTCTCCACTTCAGTTCTGCACTGAGTACAGCTGACTGAGCAACCTATCCTGTAATTCTGACTATAAACAAATCGAAGGAACATTGTTTGCTTTCCCATGTCTGCCAAAGGGAAGAGACCCAAAAAAAGGGATTCAGTGAAAGTTAAGCAAAGTAGTTCATAGAATCTGCTCTTGTACCGTGATGGAGAAAGTTCACAGGGATGTATGTCTGAAAATGTTTAAACATTATTGTCAGTAATATATAAGAACTTGAATACAATCAAGGTATCTAAGGAACAGGAAAGTTCTGTCTAGGTTTATGACAAATAACTGTCACACAATAGTGAATTAATGAACTATAACTGTATTCAAATATAATTAATTCTTAGAAAATAATATTGGAAGTAAAAGAAAGTCAAAATTTAAAAAAAAGAAAGTCAAAATTACTACAGTATATGCAATTTGGTAGTTTTTTCATAGAACTAAAAAGAAATAAGCTGTATTGTTTAGGAATAAACACATATGTGGAATGGTTATAATTGAAAAAGCAAAGAAATAATAACCATAAAATCCATGACAAAAGCTAGAAGGGGAAGAAATATATTTAGCTTTCATGGAATTGGTAATAACATAATTTTTAGGGTGCCAATTCACTGGAATTCATTTTATTATTATGCTCCAAAGCATATGTTATATTTCCAATTAATGTGTCATATAGTTATATGCTAAATTTTTGAAAGCTTTTACAAGCTTAGGCTGCATTAAAAGAAGCATAAAGTTCAATAAAAACAAAGAACAGCTTTTCTACTTTAAATACTGACCAGCTTGCATGCTGTACACACTTCAGGTGATAACAGTTTGGGGAGGCTGTTGGAGCACTATTGGTCTTTATGGATACCAGTGCTTCTCAACCTAGACTGCATATTGGAATCATCTGGAAGTTTTTAAAAATTTATTCATACCAGGTTCCAACCAGTGAATATGATTTAGGGAATCTGAGTACAGTGTGGGTCTCAGAATTTCATAAAGCTCTCTAGGTGATTACATTTGTATGCAAAATGGAAACTATTGCTCTAGAGAAAGATAAGATTTGGTGGGTCTGCCCAAGGAGACATAAATGAGTATCATCCCAAGAAAAGAAGTTCAATAACCTGAGGAACATCAGCATGAGGTGTTAGGTGAAAGAGATTTAATTCTTCCACTGTAGAAGTCTGTACTCTCAGCTTTCCATAGCTTATGTTTCTCTCCAAGTTCAAGTTACATGTCTCAGGGATTTGGGGCTCCTGAAGGTCATGTATTTATGACCATGGGATATTAAAATAGCCAGACATGCTTGATTTACTGATTTACATTTCTCTAAATTTTATAAAAGGATTTAAAGAGTTTAAATTTCCTTACTGGTGAAAGTACCTGCTCATCAATCAGGAGAGTAGACATACAAAGAAAACATTATTACAAATTCAATCAAGAAACAAACAGACACAAGACAGGGACTCAACCCAGGGTAAATGTTCTCAAAGGATGAAGACACACTTCCTATGTAACTTAAATGCCCAGGGATCTTCATACACATAGGTTAGGTAGAAGTTTAGGAGTGACAGCATACTTACAGATAGGACAAGCTATAAGATCATGTTCTAATAACTACATCTAATAAACATTTACTTAACAGCCCAAATAGGCTATTACGATAATCTTGTACCTCAACAATTCTCTTCTTTCTGTGAAAACCAGCTTGTACATTCTTACCTGCATGTGAATTATCTATAACAAGTCACCTAGTGACATAGATAGATGATTGATAGATAGAAGATGATAGATAGGTAAATAGATAGGTAGATAGATAAATAGATAGATAGATAGATAATGTTCTTAATACTTTGGTTCCTAGAAGAATTAATTTCAAATCTCATAACTTTGAGCTTCAGGCAATAAATACATAGATAAGAATAAAATTGAGACCTTATTTTACAGCATATGTCATACATGAACTCAAAATGGATTTAAAATTTAGGCATAACACCTGAAATTACAAGACACCTAGAAAAAAACATAAAAGAAAAGCTTCATGACATTGGTCTAGGCCAATAGGGGCAAACCAGCAGCACATGTACTGCAGTGGACTGTTTGTTATCACTGAAAGCTCTAAAAGCTTGCACTTGCCATCACTGGTTTAGGAAATGACTTTCTTGACATGACATCAAGAGCACTGACCAAAAAAGTAAAACTAAAACAGGATTATATCAAATCAAAAGCTTCTGTGCAGCCCAGGAAACAATCAACAGAATGGAGTAGGAGGAAATGTTCTCAAACCATATATCTGAAAAGGGGTTAACATCCAAAGCATATAAAACACACCTACAATTCTATAATAAAAAATGACTAACTTGATTTCAAAATGATGAAAGAACTGAGTAGAGATTTCTCCAAAAATTACATACAAATGACCAATAGATAAGTGAAAAGCCACTCAATACAACTACCTAATCATTAGAAAAATGTGAATCAAAGCCACAATGAGTTATTGAGACAGAAAAATAAACCACCCTTGAACTGCCATCCTTAAGGGCTCAACCCTGAGACCTGCCTGTCAGACGATGTTACTTTCTTAATTTGTGCCATCTTTTAAGCACAAGATTACAGCAATTTGTATATCTTGCTGCCCCTCCTCCCTGTACCAGCAACACCCTGATATGATAAGCAAACACCTTCACCCCAATCTGTTATGTTATTCTACACCCAGCCATAGCCAGCCAGATGTTCAAAGTTATAAAATGATTGTTTTTGAGTAACTGCCTTTGCTCCCTTATGTACCTTAGCTTGCTTCACGTTTTTCCCGCCAAGCAGTCCTGTATAAGGCCGGCAAACCCCATCCTCAGGGCTTGGGTTTGCAGTGCTTAACTCCTCTGCACCAGTTGGTTAATAGAGCTTGATTCCCTCTATTTTCCCTGAGTGCCACTTGTGTTTCCTGAGTCTCCAGTAAATCTGACTTTTCTGTAACATTATCACCTCACACCTGTTAGAACAGCTATTTTGAAAAAATAGAAAATGACTCTGCCAACATGGAGAAACTAGAACGTAGGACACTATTTGTGAAAGTGTAGCCACTGTGGAAAATATTCTGGAAGCACTTCAAAATTTTTTTAAAGTGAACTATTATAAAATCTAGAAATTCTGCTGTGGGGTAGTTATTCAAAAGATTTGAAAGCAGGGACTTGAAGAAGTACTTGCCTTCCTACATTCATTGAAAAGTTTACTTTCCTGTTCAATAGTAGGAAATATTAGATCCAGAATTTAGCCCAATCATGTCTGACTCTAATGCTCACGTATTTTACGCTACAGTATCAGCTGCATTTTAAAGATAAGATTCTAGAAATAGGACAAGAATATGTGAAAACACACAACTGCAAGTAGAGCTCTAGTCTGCCTAAACAAAGGCACCAAAAAGCACAGCCAGAACCCAATCAGACCACAGGCAAGACATTCTTGCATTAGTTCAGCAGGTTTCAGTTTATGAAGCTTCACAGCATCCATCACCATCTGATTACCTTGCACATGGTTGGGAGACCAAAGGAATAAAGCAAGATCTCATCAACAGGCTCCAGGCATATTTTGAAGAGCATGCTGTAAAGGAGGTAAATGAAGGTATACTGGGAGAGGAAAGGTGAAACTGAAGGTGAAACTGAGGAAGAAGAACCAAAGCCCATAGAACTGCCTGTCAAAGAGGAAGAGCCCCCTGAAAAAACTGCTGGTGTGACAGCAGAGAGAAAAGTGGTAAAAATTACATCTAAGATGCCACAGACTGAGAGTATGCAGAAGAGGGCTGAACAATTCAATGTACCTGTGAGCCTGGAAAGGGAGAAAGCTGCTCTTCAGGCATCCAGGTTTGGGATTTCTTCAGTTCCCACAAGAGGACTGGAATCCGGCACCAAGCCTATGGCTAACCTCGATCAGCTAAAGGAAAGAGTACAAAGATTTGGTTTGAATATCTCTTCAATCTCTAGAAAGTCTGAAGATGATGAGAAGCTGAATAAAAGGAAGGAGCAATTTGGGATTGTCACAAGTTCAGCTGGAACTGGAACCACAGAGGATACAGAAGCAAACAAAAGGAAAAGAGCAGATCACTTTGGGACTGTGTGATAAAAAGTTATTGATGCTTTCTCTTTTCCAGTGGTTTCCATTTCTGTTCTCCTTGGTCACATATATACCCAAATGCACAGTCACATGCCCATGTCCTGCCTCACAATGAGGAGCGTGCACCTCAGGTACATCCATGCACACCAGCAGCAATATGACCTCCTGCTTTTTGTGTTTTTAATTATTTTCTTTGTTAATAAAAAATAGCAAAAAAAAAGAACCCAGCCAGAATGATGTTCTCTCAAACCTACCAATCCCTACTTACAGAAGGAAATAGCAAGAGAAATAGCTCAGTTGCCAAATATTTCCACTTGGGAGTAACTGACCTGAAATACATTTACCAGACAGGATGAATAATTTAGAAAAATTTAATTTTTAACCAACAAGGGATAATGGGTTTAATTTGAAAAGAAAGGGATTTAATATAAAAACATGAATGGATGTATTTTCTGACACCTGAATCTCTTATGCTCACACTCAGGAACATGTTGCCTAGACTGTTTTTTCCGTCAAAATTCCAACTTTTATTTCTAAGGAAAAGTTATGTTTCAGAATCTAGAACTTGCTAGATCTAAAAGCTTTTAGAAATAAGCAGGTCTACTAATACTTCTGATCATCGTGATTCATTCAGCGAACATGTTGGATATCTTCTGACTGACACAGCAGCACTTACCTGTCCACTTTCTCTTCAAGGCTCTATCTATTTTTATCAAAGCTTTTTTTGTACTGGGGATCAAACTCAGGACCTTGCACTTGCCAGGTAGATACTATGCCACTGAGCTATATCCCCAGACCCAGGGCTCTTATTAAATGCCTCCTATTACATTAGCAGGAAAACTTCCAGCATCTATTAATTCCTTTTAACACCTACCTTCAACATAGGCTAATCCCTTTTTTATTGAAAACATTAAGCATTAGGCCAAGAGCAAACCACAGGTAGCTGCAGGAGCAACCAGCCACAGGCATCTAAGAAGGGCTAAGAGCACCTTTGGGATGAAAAAGGAATAAACAAATGTACAGATTCATCAACAAGAAGGGGTTTCTATAAAGGGACAAAAATAGTTAAAGAAAGAACAGGGTATAATTAAATAATCCAGGGCAGAAGACAAATCAATCAATCCAGAGCAGAAAAGAAATTTTCAAAAACTCAGACTTACCCATAACGTACATCTCTGGAGACATTAACTTTCCCAGTTTCAAAACACTGATCTTAGCAGAGCTCTCAAGGGCTCGTCAACATATACGATTTTAGAAGTGGAGAATAATCATTTACATCCCAAAACTATGATGTTTTTTTCCATATTGAAAATTCATTCTAATGATATTGTTAGCCAACTGCATGGATTTAGTTGCACGTGAGAAGTGTTGTATTACTGTATGCCATTTAGGAAAGATGGAGATGCTTTACCTTTTACCCATGCAGCACTGCAGGAAATTTCCTCAAAAGACCTGTGTGTAAGGTTATATTTGTAAGTTCCAGTCTAGAATACCTAAGATTTTTTTAAAAAGAAGATCCTGCATTCATGAATCATATAAACCATCACCTCTGATCACCAGGTCCTTTACCTACTGATCTGGAACTTTTGGTGACCCCACACTGCATTTGCTTTCATAGAGGGTGCTCAATATTACTGTATGTGTCATTCCGCAAACTGACTACCTCACTTAAGCCAGCAAAATTTGTACCCAGGATAAATAACAGATGGAAAAGCCAAAAAGAATTTTCTAAATATCCTATAATCCCACCAGACTCCAGTAGGCAGGCGCAAGTTCATCACCATCTCATCATCAATTTAATGTCTTCGGGACAATTCCCAAACTAAGGTTTTGTGCTTAATAACTCTACCTCAAATTCAACATGATCAAAATTGACCTATCATCTTCTCACCAAAAACCCTATTTCCTCTTCCCCCAACATAAATAGGAACTTTATCATCTATGCAGTTCCCTTACCTACATAACTCAGCACATCTTCATGCATCCTTTTTAAACCTGATCAACTCTGCCTCCAACATCCTTAGCCTAAACTCTTATCTTCTCTTACCTGAACTATTACAATAGTCATGGGACCAGTGACCTCGGAACTACTCCCTGCCTCCTCATATAGCAAGGCAACTTTCTAAAATACAAACCTGACTACATACATCTCCTGCATCAAAGTTTTGGCAGATTCCCATTCTTTCCAGAATGAAGACCAATTTCAGAGGATGCCTGGAGAGCTCTTTACAATTTGGCATCAACCTGATTTCTAGCTCATTTCCCCAGAGTTCCAACACTACATGCAGTATGATTCACTACACAGAATTTATGATTATTTCCAAAGGCATTTATGTTTTGTTATATGCAAGCTGCAATATGGATCTAAAATGATCTTTCCTTTTTCTTTCTTTTTTTTGCTGTACACTTAGTTTTTCTTTCTTTTTTAAACTTTTATTAGTAGATGTCTACAGTACATAATGATTACATTCATTGTAGACAACTGGCATGTGTACATAACATATCTCAATTCATTTTCCCCCTTCTCTCCACTTCTCTTTTATTTTGCCAGCATGAGATTCATTTATGTCATTATAAAGTTAATTAATTATCATATATCTGGTAATCCAAGCAACTACTCTGAATATAGCAATATGCAATATAATAGCCATTGTTAATTTCCTATCATCTTGTTTTGAAATTCTGTATCATTTTTATTGTTTTTTATTCTGTATTTAAAAAATCATATATACAATTTAAAAATGAGAGAAGTAGACAAAAAGTCATGTAAAACACAGAAGATGTTACTATATACTAAAGGAAGGTACACTCTTAGAGACATTGCCATACTGAATAACAATATCTTTTCTCTCTTTTTTACTATTATCTGCCTTTCATTGTGCAATTTATTTATATATTGAGTTTGCTATGTATGAAAAACCATGTAATATTTAAGTTTGTGGGTCCAATTTATTTTGGTTAACATTATTATGGTGGTGGTGCATCCATTTTCCTAGAAATGACTCGAGTTTACCCTTCTTTACAGCAGAGTAGCACTGTGTGAAGATGCCTACTTACCTTTCAAGATCTGGCTCTTGAGTCACTTACCCTGAAAATTTTTCCCTCCTCCACCAGGCCACTAGCTATTTCTTTGTACCATCATCTTCCTCTCTGCCTTCCTTTTGTGAGTTGAATTGTGTCTTCCAAAATATAAAGATTTATCAAGTCCAGGGCCAGCAAATACAACCTCATTTAAAACTAGGGTATTTATAGATATAATCAAGTTGGAGTGAGGGTTGTAGTGGGCTCTAACCTCATGACCAGTACCTTTATGAAAAGAAAGATGTGTTCAGAGACTCACACAAGAGAAAATGACATGTGAGACATGGCTATAAACCTTGGGTAGTACATCTCCAGGCCAGGAAACACCAATAACTGCTGACAATAGCCAGGAGCTAGGAGACAGCATGAAGTACATTCTCCTTCCAAATCCTCAGAGAGAACAAAACCCTTGCTTTTAGGTTTCTGTTCTGCAAAACTATGAGAGGATAACTTTCTGTTTTCAATCTGCCAGTTTGCAATCCCTAGCAAGCTAACATGCTAGATAAACTAATGTAATAAATAATACAGCTCACTTTACCTTGTACTGTATCACAGTCTTTGCTCTCTGTCAGTCTTCCCACTACACAACAAGGCTTTACACAAGACTGGTACCTCATCTGTCTTTGTATCTCGCCTATTTCTATTCTTCTCTTTCCAGTTCACAGTGCATAGTTCCTGGCAACTTCCCTGATGTCTTGTGGGCCCAGAAATTTTTGACAAGTCACTGGCTTGAGCTGAGAATGTTCAGAATCTCTGTAAGAAGTATATGTGCCCAAATTACAGAACAAATACAGAATAAAAGAGAAGGAAGAGGCAGGTTAGAAGTGATGGTAAGAAAAGACATCAGTATCGTGAAGACAACAGCACATCTTACCGTTATTAAATGCTTTTCTGTTTTTCATGTAGCTTGTTGTATTTTCACTGAAGCACTTGAAAGTAAACCTGGGATATCACCTCATTTCCTCCCTACAAATCAGAGTATATTTCTCTAAAAATATGAAAATGTTGTAGCATAACTGCATTCTTATTATCAAAGCTAATACCAATAATTTCTTGCTCCATCTAGTATCCTCTCTAAATTCAAATTCCCTTATTAACTTTTTTTCTTTACAAAGATTTGCTTAAATTAATGTCTAAGCAAGGCTGGCAAATTATGTTCACTTCATCAACCACATTCTGATGCCATCTCTCTAGGAAATATTCCAACCTGAAGACCTCTGCTAATGAAGGACAAGCATGGAGTGTGTGTATTTAAGGTGAAAATAAATAGTTCATGTTTTAGATTTGGGCTGCAGATATGATTTGTTTGTCTCCTGAGTATTTGACCTACCAACATTTTTTTTTAAATATTAATCAATTTTGCTAACATTTAAAAATCAATAAATTTCACCTAAAACCCAAAGTTAAAGTTCCTCTAGCAAAAGACCGCTGGCAAACAATGGACCTCTGTTTTCATATGGCCACACTTTGCCAGCCTCCATCCACGGAATCCTGAAGGTGACAGGTGGCACTCTGTCCTGCTTGCCACAGGCCCCAGCATGCTGTTGCTTCTTTGTCTAGATTGCATCATTTATATACTCATCTGCCTGAAGTCTACAGCTCATAAACTGCCATAGTAACATGATGGTTAATGTGCTCCCAAATATTTCCAAAGAAGTTTTGTTCCTAAATGTTATTCATGTTTTCAAATATTAATTGTAAGCAAAATGCAAGCACAGTTGTAATAAATTTGCAATGTTGCTGTCCAGGAGATTCAGACTTTAGGGTTCTCAGAACAAAGCTGTCAAATCACCATCATTCCTCCAAAAAATGCAACCTTTAGCCTAATTTCTTCACTCTTCTTTAACAGCTGTGCAATGCCTTGAGGTGCAGAAAAATGACGTTTGCTGGTAAGATAACCCAAATACTTTACACTTCGGTTCTCAACAACTGCCCCGGTGGTCTTTATTTTATCATTTAAAATAAATTCAGTAAAGAATAGATAATTCTAAAATACCCTTTTACATCACACCATTAGCTCACAGCACTCACAGAAGTTGCAGTTACACTTGGCTTGCACTTTACCTGATTAGTCCTATTCCTCATCATTTATTTTTCACTGGAGGAACACAAAGCACAGAAATTAAAGATCAGAAAAAAATTAAAGGAAAAAGAAATCCTTAGGCATGAGAAAATGAACGTCACTAGTTTTAGTTATTGAAAGTTATAAATTTTTCTGCAATTAAACAGCCTTTGGTTTGTTCTTTAAATTTAAAGTTCTCTATCTTGGGACACTGGTCCCCACAAATGTTAATGTATCCTCTTCATTAATCCTTTTGAAAATGAGATTTATGGAAGAAAAATTACCCGGAAGAAAATCATACTGTGATTCTTTGCTCCCGACAGAATGACCTTGAAACTGAGGGTTTTAAAATCCCTTCATAAGGGGCTGGGGATTTAGCTCAGCAGCAAAAGCGCCTGCCTGGCAAGCGCAAGGTCGTGAGTTCGGTTCCCGGTACCGGAGAAAAACCAAAAAACCAAAAAAAAAAAAAGAAAGTGAACAATACACCTTCCTCCTTAGAAATTCACCTAAAAGTACAACATGATACCACTACATGCACACCACTACAGCAGAATGAATAGCACGACAAA
>NW_004955428.1:19038663-19043178 GCF_000276665.1 Chinchilla lanigera | reverse complement strand
GCAGCAAAAGCGCCTGCCTGGCAAGCGCAAGGTCGTGAGTTCGGTTCCCGGTACCGGAGAAAAACCAAAAAAAAAAAAAAAAAAAAAAAGAAAATCCCTTCATAACAGGAATGACTGTTCAAGGCAGTATTTCTTGAGTTCACTAGAAATATCTTTCCCTAGAATGTTAGTCAAGGACTCTCCATGTTCTTATTTGCACTAATTCATTATTACACTGTGCATATTTCAAGATTACCATTTTTTCAGACAAAAAGAGTGGAAAGATATGACTCAGAGAATGAAGCAAACATAGATTTTTTTGAAGTTTTTTAGATGTTTTAACAAAGAATAAGTTATATGAGCCATTCTTGACCTAAGTACTTTCCAATTTACACTGTTCTAGTCTTGCTTACATCTCCTCTCCCATTAGAGATGACACTGCATTAGAAACAATCCGTTTACCAAGTCTCCCAAACTGAAATACTTAAAAAAAATAAAATCAAAACTTTTCTGTCACTTATATAAGGAAATCAGAAACAAACAGAAAAATATAGAGAACCTTAGACCAAATTATTTAAAAGCTTCCATGTCAAAAGAGTGATTAAATTTTAAGACACAGAGCTCTTACATAAGCACAGAGCAATTAAAGCATGTCCACAAAGCCACACTGGTGTAATGAGCTTAGAAAAAAGGTGACAAGTGACATATGTACCAGAATGCATGTACCTGGTTTCTCTTCTACCTCTATAAACAATAAAGTATTTTCTGCTATCTATATGACATTTTGAATCAGACAGATTCTTTTGTTCAGAGAAGATAGGTAGAAGATGAATAAAGTAATTTCCCACTCTCAAAGAACTCATTTCATAGATTGGTCCATATCATCTCCCCATTGTAATCTGCCTCAAAAGAACTGAATAGCATCATGGTAGTGACTGAAAAAAGCAGAGAGCTGAGATTCAGTCTCACCTAAGACAGTCAGGGGAGGTAGGGCAGGCCGTGCACAGAGGTTCTGCAAAAAGACTTGGCAAGGGGTAGCAAAGGGGTGTCAGGGATATGTCTAACATTGACAGTAAAAACTGGCTAGCACAAAACTAAACAGAGGCTCAACAGACAAACAGTAGCCAGAATTATGTGGCCCAAAGTACAGGAAAACTGGGAAAATAGCTCTGCTTTTTGAGAAATGTTGACTTTCTAAACAATTTGTGGGATCTTTGACTTTGACAAATGTCTGGCCCTAGTTAGAAACATCCATGGTCCTTGTAATGACATGAATGTGCTAAAAAAAATTCAATATCTAGATGAATTTATAAAAACATATTTGTTTATTCTTTAATACTAATGCTGGCACCTGTTTATTATTGCCTGATAGGACATCTTGCTTTAACAATTTCTCCTTTATTACATTGCTGTTTCTTGAATTTCTTAGGCTTCTCACTCATATGTTCAATAAAACTTAGCATCGTTTTGTGGTAATTACAAAAATGCAATTGAAATTTTGCTAGAACAGCATTCCACTTATTAGTTAATTTAGAGAAAATCAACATATTCACAAAAGTCTTTAATTCAAATCTTACTTCATGTCTCTTGGTGGCATATTCTTTTCTCACAATTCTTACAAAAGTTGTGTCTGTGCATTTAGATTTCATATTATGTTTTAAATAAGGTTGATCTTTTCATTTTGCTTTCTTATTGATTTTAGCAAATTTAAATGAAAACTGACTTTTATACATTGTTTTATATGTAACTAGTAAACCAATGTCTCTATTAATAGTACCAATAGTAACTAGTATACCAATAGTAACTAGTACCAATAGTAACTAGTATACCAATGTCTCTATTAATTCTATGAGATTTCAACAGTCTCCTGTCTTTTCAAGACAGACTATTTTACTGTATATAGTGAAAATTTCCTTTTCTTTCATAGCTTTACCTATTATTACAGCTCCAACTAATTGCAGCTTTCCTGGTTCATTCTCTTTCTAACTGGTCTAACTGGTCTTTCTCTCCCTTTGTTGCTGTTTATCTTCTGTCCTTTAAACAGGTGAACTTTAAGACCATTCTAGACTGACTGTTGGAGACCCTTCATTTTCATGGTGAATATTTTCTGAGTCTTTCATGCATCCCTAATTACTCATCTATACAATAGATTATATTTCCAAAAATTTTAAGACATTAATGGATAGATGTCTCACCAGTTTCTCAAACTTAGTATATTTAATATAAATTTATTTTTTAACCATTGTTGTGGGTTGTATCTAAAATAGCCTCCAAGAGCATGTGTGTTCAGAATTTGAGCTTTTAGAAGGTGCGTGGGACATGAGGAATCTAATTTCATCAATGGATTCAGCATTGATGGCTTGGTAATGTGATGACGTTGCTGGGAAGCAGTACAAACATGAGGAGGTGGGGCATAGAGCTTGGGTTATATCTTGCACCTGGGCTCCCTCTTCTCTCTCTCTCCTCTCTCTCCCTCTCTCTCTCTCCTCTCTCTCCTCTCTCTCCTCTCTGTCTCTCTGTCTCTGTCTTCTCTCTCTGTCTCTCTGTCCTTCTCTGTCTCTCTCTGTCTCTCTCTCCTCTTCCTCCTCTTCCTCCTCCTCTTCCTCCTCCTCCTCCCCCTCCTCCCTGCTTCCTAGTTGCTGTGAGGTGAGCAGCTTCCCTCTGCCATTCCCTTCTGCCATAATGTTCTGCTTAGGCCTGAAGTGATGGAGCCAGTTAACCTCTGAAACCACAGGCAAAAAGAAATTCCTCCCTGAAGTTGCTTCCTCTCAGGTATTTTGTCACAGTGTCAAAAAACTGACTAACTAACCGTCTTTGTTTTATTTGACAACATCGGTTATTTTCTTCCCTTGGATGGGAAATATTGCTATAATCTTCAATCCCTCATTCTTCTTCATCTACTTTGTTAGGTCTTATGTAAGATCTGGGTCTTATTCACTATGTGGCTTTCAGATTTCTCTCTTCCTTTATGCTAGCAAGGTTATCAGCCTAGTGCACCTATCACTTCTAAAGCCTGAGTTTTTTCCTCCTTTTTAAAACATCACATTTAACTTGCTTCTGACTCGCCCAAGATGAACAGTAGGTATCTATTTTCTCCAGGTTCAGTTTCAAACTCCCTTACCTATGAAATCTTCTGCAGCCTGTAAAATATGCAATTAATACCTATCTCACAAAGTGGTATAAAGATTAAATGAAGGAACTTGCAACAAAAGTTTTGTTTAAAACAGCTAAAAGAGCTCACCTTACTTTTCCATCACATTACAGTTTCCATGGTTTTGCTTATTTAACCCTTCCTTAATAGCCACAGGCATCCTCTCCCTATCAGGATGCTCTTTCTCTTTCTTCTACAAAAAAATAATATGCTCAATTATTTTTCAAAGCAACTTCCTCCCTGAAATATTCCAAGCTACACTAGCCCACATGGATGTTGATTAGTCTCTCATTAAATCACAAGGTGAATATCCACTTGTCCAAGGGGGATGCATGCTAAGACCCATCATGGAAGCTGGAAAAACCACAAATACCAAACCCTGTATATATTATTGCTTTTTGTAGACATACATGCCTATAATAAAGTTTAATTGATGAATTAGAAATGGTAAGAAATTAATAACAATAACTAATAAAATAGAAAAAATATAACAATATACTTTCATAAAATTGATATGAATATGTATCTATCTCAAAACATCTCACTGTGGTCATTCTTTCTCATCTGGTGATGATGTAAATGATACAATACCTTTTGTGAGCAGAGGAAATGAGGTACGTGAGGTAGGCATTGTAAAATAGCATTAAGCTTCTGCATAAAGGTTTCTCAAACTCAAGAAATGCATTACTGAGAGAGTTGAGACAGATGGTCTGATAACTCAGACAGCTACTAAGTGACCAACAGTGAGCATGGATGAATACAGCATGGATGGGTTGGACAAAAGGATGATTCATGCCCTTAGCGGGACAAAATTACCTAACACAAGATTTTACTGTGGTGCTACCCAGAAAAGTGCCTATACATTTCAGATACCTATTGTTGGACTGAGTCTTTAAATTTGGGGGTGGTAATTTTTTGAGCTCTTTATATATTTGAGATTATTAGTCTTTTATGTGAGGAACAGCTAGCAAAAAATATTTTCCCACTCTGTTGGTGATTTCTTTTGTTGTGTACAAACTTTTTAATAAGATGAGAACCTAGTTGCTGATCATTTTAATATTTTCCATGTGTTTGGGGTTTTGTTTTCAAAGTGTTTGCCTATATCTATGTCTTTAAGAGTTCTTCCTAATATATATTCCAGCAGATTGTTTCTGTTTTAATATTTAGATTTTGATCCATTTAGAATTTAGTTTAGTGCATGGTGAGAGATGTGGATCTAGATTTAGTCTTCAGCATGTGGAAATCCAATTTACCCAGCACCATTTATTAAAGAGACTATCTTTCTTCCAGTGAGTGTGTTTGGCCCCTTTGTCAAAAATAAGGTGGCTGAGTGTGTTTGGAGTTCTGTCTGCAGTTGTGTCTATTTCATTATCTTTGGGTCTGTT
>NW_004955428.1:19036337-19037853 GCF_000276665.1 Chinchilla lanigera | reverse complement strand
TTTGTCATGCTTGAGTTTGATCAGATTGAGATAAAGACTGTTTGTCCAAATTTTCTGTAGAGTTTTTATCATGAATGTGTATTGGATTTTGTCAAATGCTTTTTCTGCATCTATTGAAATGATCATGTGATTTTTGGTTTGGGCTCTGTTAATATGATGTATTACATTTATTTATTTGTAGGGGGTAGGGATATAGCTCAGCTGCACAAGCACCTGTCTGGCAAGCACATGGTCCTGAGTTCAATTCCTGGTACCCCCCCAAAAAAAACTACATTTATTGATTTGCATATTTTGAACCATCTCTGCATCCCTGGGATGAATCCTACTTTGTCATGGTACATAATATTCTTGATGATTTACTGAATTCTGTTTGCCACTATCTTATTGAGGTATTATGCATCTATGTTCATTAGAGAAATTGGACTGTAGCTTGCTTTTTTGTTGGATCCTTCTCTGGTTTGAGTATCAGGGTAATGCTTGCTTACAGCAATTAATTTGGTAGTACTGCTGCCCTTTCAATTTTATTAAAGTTTGAGGAGTTGTGAAATTAGATCTTCTCTAAATTTCTTGTAAAATTCAACAGTGAATCCATTGGGGCCTGGGCTTTTCTTTATTAGTAGATTTTTAATTACATCTTCAAATTCACTGACTGATATTGGATTATTTAGAATTTTTATATCTTCTTGATTCAGCTTCTGTAATTAATATGTGTCTAGGAATTTCTCTATTTTTTTCTGTGTCTTCCATATTATTTGAGTGCAGGTTCTTGAAGTAGGTATTAATGATCTGGATTTTTGCAGAATTTTTTGTGACTTCACACTTTTCATTCTAAATTGCATGAATCTGAGTCTTTCCAGTTTTGTTTGATAAGTTTGACTAAGTATCAATTTTATTTAATCTTTCAAAGAATAAACTTTCAATTCATTGATACTTTATATTGTTTCCATACTGTCAGTTGCATTAATTTCTACTCTGATCTTTATAATTTCTGCTCGATCTTTATAACTTCTTCCTTCACATACTCTTTTAGTTTGACTTGCTCTTCATTTTCTAGAAACTTGAGGTTCAATGTTAGTTTCTTTATTTGACCTCACTCCTGATGTGGGAAGTTACCACTATCAATTTCCCTCATAGGATTCCTTTCATTGCATCCCATAAGCTCCAGTATGTTGTAATGGCTTTATCATTTAATTATAGAAACTGTCTGATTTCTTCTTTAATTTCATCTGTGACCTATTGGTTATTCATGAGAGCATTATTTAATTTTCCATGTTTTTATGTAGTTTTTGTGGGATTTTTGGTATTGATTTCCAGTTTAATTGCAATATGGTCTATTTTGGAGAACATCCTATGTGCAGCTGAAAAGAATGTGTATTCTGATGTTGTAGGGTGGAATATTCTGTAGACATCTACTAAGTTCATTTGTTCACAGGTTTGGTTCAGTTCTGATATTTCTTTGTTGATTTTTTTGTCTAGTTGATCTACTTGTGAAAGTGGAGTGTTGACATCTCCCATT
>NW_004955428.1:19017720-19035302 GCF_000276665.1 Chinchilla lanigera | reverse complement strand
GTTGGATTGATTTTTTTATGGTCCCTTGTTATTTTTAAAGAATCTTTCTGTTTGTGATCACTAGTTGTAACCCTGTCTTCTAGAGCTCATGTTCTGTCCTAACATTGGTTCAGTTTGTCATGGAGTCTTTCAGTAGAATTTTTAATCTCCTGGATAGTTGTTTGAATCTGTTTCATGGATTCCATTTCTCTTCTATGTTGGGCATTCATGGTTTCCATCATTTTCCTAAGCTCTTTTATTTTTTATCTGTGTCTACCCTAGATTCACTGAGATGTCCTTCATTATGACAGTTATCTCTCTGTTTTACCTGAGAGATTATTTCTGACCCAATTTTCTCTCTAGACTCTTTCATTTTTTGTTTTAAATGTGAGTGGTTGGCTTCTGAATTTCTCTATGTTAGTGACCCCTGGAGTTGTCCTGGGTGAGCAGGAGGTCTGTGGTTACATTTTGTTTCTGCATCTTATCATTTTCTATTTATGGTTGTTTTCTGTTGATGCTTATAAATTACTTATAGTAGTAGCTTTATTACTAGTTTCAAGGCTTCCCTAGGAAATGACTGTTCCTCAGAGATTCTTCTAGGTGCAGCTGACTTTTGGCCTTTGAGTCTGTCCCAGGAGTCTACCTTCCTAATTTATTAAGGATGAAAATTTGTTATTTGTCAAAGCACCCAGTCCTTTGGTACTGGACTATGGTAATTATTAAGACCCCAGACAATCACAGTGTTGTCATGCAAAGGAGAACAACTGGTTACAACACAAATGACAATTAGCAATAACAATAGCATCAAGACACTTAGCAAAACAATAGTACAATTAGCAATAACAATATCATCAAGACATTTCTTGGGTATGATAGACATTGTGAAATGAAAAGAAAATGTTCAAAAGTAAAGAACAACTGGGATGAAGGAAAAGAGAAAAGAAAGAAGGGGAAATTATGTGTGTATGTATATACAGGATAGCTAACATAGTTGTACTACTGACTTCTTTTGCTTTACTGAAAAGAACAGTTACTGTTTACTTGTTTGATCAATCTTGTATGTCTCTGTTTTTCTGAGAAATCACTTTGAAGATATCAATACATAATATAACAACCATTGTTAATTTCCTAACACTTTGTCTATAATTCAGTATTACTTGTATTGTTCTTATGCTATTTTGTAAATGGATGTCTGTTTGTTAATATGTTTTCCTTCTTTCATTTTTAAAATAAATTTTAAAAAAGACACTTCTTGGATGAAGAAGTACAAATGGTAAATAAATATATGAAAACATGTTCAGCATACTGATCATTCAAGAGATGAAAATTATAACGCTGAGATTCCATCTCTTTCCAGAAAAAAATGTCTATTCTTAAGAAATTAACCAACAACAGATGCTGGTGTAGCTGTGGGGAAGAAAGAACCCTACTTCACTCTTGATGGGAGTGTAGACTGGTACAGTCACTACGGAAATCAGTATAGAGATTTCTCAAAAAACTGAAACTAAAGGTTCCATTTGACACAGCTATTCTCCTTCTTGGTATCTTCCCAAAAGAATTAAAAAGAAAATTCAAGATATATCATGTACAACTACAAATTTCCTATGATGAGTGGGATCGTTATGTATATCTAGATTATACTTACAAACATTATAGTTACTATTGAAGACCACTCTTTATGTGTCATTTGTATTCTTTCATCCCTTATAGCACTTAACATGGTGCAATAATAAATTATGGGCTAGTCTCTTGATTTTATTCATTCATCCTGTGTTTTTAATAGTGTGTTACATAGTGTTGAATAGTGTATTGAACAATAAAGATGAATTTTCCATTAATCTTGTTAAGATGTAAAAGTTTTGAAATACAGGATAAGAAATTGTATTATCCATGGGTGGAGAAGAAAGAACATAGAGTGTAAGATATTTGAATAATTAATAAAATTTAATTCATGTTTACTAGGTTCAGTTGTCTACCACTATAGGAGGTTTGACAAATAATTATTTCTTTCTTTCTTTCTTTTTTTATTTATTTATTTTTGGTACCAGGAATCAAACTCATGACCTTAGGCTTGCCAGGCAAGAGCTTATGCTGCTGAGCTATATCCCTTGTCCCAATAATTTCTTTAATAAAAGTAAAATACCCTGTTTCACTCTTTTGGCAACACTACTGTTGAAGATAATTCCCATTTTATTGGGTTCCTTCTCTTTATTCACTTATCACCATGATACTTTGCCTAAAGGTTGCATTTATTCTTCTTAATATAAATGTGCTCACTTCTCTTGTTCTGTGTGACAGAGTGCAGACTGCTCTTGATTTCTATTTCACAATTTCAAAACCAGCACCAAAGGAGCTATATGTTCCAACTCAGTTTCTTATTGGGGAAGTACAGCAAAACACAAATATCTCTGATGCTCTTCCTAGGGGAGGAACTGTAAGGAAAAAAGGTGGTTTTTCCCTTAACTCTTATGAGTTCTTACCTGAAACAGATCCTTGTCACAAAAGAAAGATTAATAAAAGAAAAACAAGCAAAAAATATTAAGATGTGAATTTCATGTACACATGGGAGATATACAAGGAATGAACAATTCTCAAAGAGGTGGCTTTTAATTCATACTTATAATATCTCCAACAAAGAGTAAATTTTTAGAGAAGTGACAAAATAAATTAAAGGAACTTGGAGTCTCTTGGATCAGAAACTAGTGGTGAGGTAACTAAATGGCAGATAAAGGATAGTCAAGAAACTTGTTAGTGTAGATTCCTCTGGTGACATCTGTAGATAAGGATCTACAGTTGCCAGCAGTGGTTAATTCTCCCTGTTGATGGGGGCAAGGCAGGATACCTTTTACCTTTTAAATCTATGCCCTCTTTTTTTAAGAAAATAGAGGAAAGGCAGAGCACATTCCTCCATCTGCTTAATTACCTTCATCTTGAAATAATCCTTATGCCAAAATGGCACAGTTTTAGATTACCTATTCTGGTCTCCCACATTAACAAGGGTTCTATTTCATCCAACATTATTTTCTGGGAGCCTATTCATTTTAAGCACTGTGCTAGGAGCCAGATAGGCAAAAATTAGTAATCCCCCCACTTCAAAAAACTCTCACTTACTGATTAGTCTTTGACCTGCATATCAGAAAAGAAGGTTGAAGAAGTCTGAAATTTATTTTCACTCTATTTTTAATGCTGTATTGTGTTTCTATATGTTTTACATGTTCTAGGCCTTTTGATTCTTGAAAATACAGTTGTTAATTGGCAGTTTACCCCATAGTATTCATACAGTGACCAAGTGCAGAAAGGAAATGACTAAATACTTTCAAATCTAGTGATGACTTTCAACTTAAAATACATATACACATACACATGCGGGGGTGGAGATGTGGTTCAGTGGTATGGCATTTGCCTAGTATGCTAGAGGATCCAGATTCCATCCTTACCACCACAGAAATACACAAAACATATACATGCCTATATAGCTACTTATGCACATGCAAGTATTATACACGCCAAGCAGCAGACATCTTATTTTAAATTAAAGAAAAATAAAGCAAATGGTAAGTTATAGAAATGTAAAAACAATGTGTAGAAAAAATACAGTTGTCCCTCAAAAGCCATAGGAGATTGATCCCAGAACCACTCCCAGATATAACACTGTGGATACTCAGGCTCTCTGTACAGAATGGTGTTGTAGGACTGAAATGTAGATCAGTTGTGAAGCTCTTGCACAGCATGGATGAGGCCCTTGGTTCCATTCCTAGTACCACAAAATGAAACTGTTAGTATGTGTATATAAACTACATAGCTTTTCTCATATACTTTACATTATGTCTAGAGTACTTACAATACCTACTATAGTACATTGTAAAAATCATGCTTGCTATAATGTATTGTTTAGGAATAGTGACAAGAAGAAAGTGTGTACATATTCAGTACAAGTACCATCTTTCTGTTTTTGACCTATGTTTTGTTGAATCCACATGTTTGGAAGTTACTGATATGGAGGGCTGACTGTATAAGGTGTGTAAATGCAAACTGCATTTGAACCATTTTCCATCTACTTTAATCTGCATTATTTTCTCTTCTACTTTCCAAATTTGACTTTCTATTTAGTTTTAAAATTAGAACTTTTTTCCAAACAAAAAGTTTCTACTTTACTTATACTTAAGTCATCAAAATAGTGCATCATGAAAGTTTTCTGATGTCTAGAACTTTTATCATAAATGTTTTAAAAAAACCCAAAATGTCCCTATCTCATTTCCTGTCCCTAAATAAAGAATGACAAACTTCAAAAGGCTCAAATTTTATTTGAGGTTGAAATATTAAAGTTCAGATTTACCTTGCAGAAAGATCTTTGGGGAAAACTATTATTTATTCTTCAAGGAAACTGAAGAATATTTGAATAGTTACTTTGGCTAGTTTTCAAGACATCATGCTGGCCAGGACACCTCCCTTACTAGCTTGAAAGATGATCTGTGGTGTCCATGGAGCTCTGTCTTGTTGTGTGTGCTTTGCACTGGCTCCCTGTGGCTCCCTTTGCTGTGGCAGTAGAGCAACATGACTCCAACTAAGAAGAGAGAGATCATGAAGGAGCTGAAACCTGTGGAGATCCTATAAAATGATTGCAAGAAGTCCCTGCAGGCCTCCTGACAGTTTTCCCCAGGCCAGTACACCCAGGACTGAAAGAAAGTACACAAAGCACTGTGCCCAAGAGTCAGTACACCTACAAGAAGCAAAAACACTAGAGATGCAGGTAAAGGAAGGTAGTGTAAGGTAACTTAGTACTTTCTTTACAGCACACAAAGATTCAAAGGGGCTTTCTTTCTAAACCCTCTCTCCATCTCATCCTCTAACTTCCCTCCTTTCCACATACTTGCTGTACAAGTCCTTTGACTAATCCTCTTTCACTATTCTTGATCTTAACACAGAAAAAGCTTTTCATTCATTATACCTCAAGTCCTCCCTGAACCTTGAAGACACCATTCTCTTAGGCAGACAGATGCTAATCCAAGTTCTCTATTCATGGTAAACCTATTCTGTAACTAAAAATGAAACTGGTCCTTTCAATTGTGTGGAGAACGCTGCAGCTGCTGTCTGGCTATTTAAATTAATCTGCTTGTAAGTCTTGAATTATTTGGAAAATTATTCAAAGCATATGGCAATAGGATCTTACTGGAGGTACTCAAGTTAAAATGAAGTGATTAGGATGGCCCCTAGTCAGTATGATTGTTCTTCAAGAGCCACCACACAGAGTGGCTGCCCTGGGAGGACGAAGCTGAAATCAGAATGAGGCAGGAGCAGCCAGAAAACACCAGTGGTTGCCAGCAAAGCTCCATGAGCTAGGAGAGGCACAGAGCAGATCCTCTCACTGCCCTCAGAAGGAGCCAGCCCTGATGATACCTTGATCACAGATAATGAATGGTGAGACAGCGAATTTCTATTATTTAAACTGTTTCATTTGTGATTCCTTCTGATGGCAGTGCTAGCACACTAACACACCTGCTGTTATGGTTTCAATTCAGAATGTCATCCAAAGCAGTGTGCTCAAGTGCAGGGCTTTGGAATTGATTGGATTATGAGGAGCTCTAGATGACTTGCTGCTGGGAAGCAGAGCCTGGCTGGAGGCAGATCACCAGGGTCATGACCTGAAAGGGTATATTTACTTCCCTGGCCCCTCTCTTTCCTGTATTTTCTGACCACCAAGATGTGAGCAGCTTTCCTCCACAAGACCTTTCTACCATGCTCTTCCTGCCTTAGAGCCAAGCAATGAAGGACTGACTCCTCTAAAACCCATGAGCTGACATAAACCTCTCTTTCTTTAAGTTATGGGTGTCAGTCATTTTGTCCTAGCAATGGGAAAGTGACTAAGACACCTGCTAAGGAGAACATTTGTTTTCTTCAAAGGCAGTGTAGTGTGATCTCAGTCCAATGCATAAGTTGGGGTGCTGCCAACAAGTCCTTTCCTGTCAGGATCTGGCAATGCATAGTAGAGGGACCTGTGCCCCAGCTACAGGGGGCTCTTTTCTACCACCAGGCATTGCCCCTCTCAAGCTCTGCCAGGAAGCAGGGGACAAGTAGACATCCATGTCCCCTCAGCCTCCTCCTCTCAGTGGAGGAAGTATTTTCTGAACTCTGGGGAAATCTGTCCTTCATGATTCTGGCCATGACATTCTGTCAGCATCTGAGATTCTCCTTGAACCCTGAGGTTGGGCTTAGGGCAGGAAATGGTGATGGAGGCTTATTCTTCTTACCTCTTGGGAACAACCTTCCCACAGCTCTGAGTCCAGAGTTGGCTGGAATTTGAACACTAGAAGTCAAAAGATAACACAGTGGATATAAAGTGGTTTCAACAGTAAAATATTATACCACAAGTTAACAAATTACCAAAAAAGAAAAAGAATGTCCCAATGCTATTAGAAGTGCTTTAGAATTTCAGCCATGTAAGCGTGAAATCCAGAAATGAATCTCATCAGACTATGGGTTACAAAGGCTGTCCTTAAGAACTAGCTTCATCTGAAACAGTCATTTCCACACTATGGAGGCAGAAAGCAAAGAATGATGTCTTCTAAGGAAGGCAAGGAATGATGTCACAGAGCAGTCACCATTGCCTGTTCACCTTTTCCACTAGGTTCCTACCAGGACAACACAATGTTCCCTCAGGCTTCTGTGGCATGACATCGCACTGTGTGCTCACAGGTTACACTGCTTTACAGGTGCTATGTTATATATATCATGAGGTAACAACTTTGGAGAGAAGAAACCTTCTCACTACTCTCTTTCCTTTCCCTTCCAAATCGCATGCCTTTGCACCCTCTTCTTCCTCCATCTTGCCTTCCTTTCTGCTTTATTTTCCAGCTCTTACCACTCATTTTTTTGCTGCCATTTCAGCTGTGTGCTTTAGTCTTTTTCATCTGCTCCTATGAGACATGATCAACATACAAAGTGAATGAGTTCCTTAAAAAATTTTACAGTCTTATAAAAATATTAGTGTGTTCTTATCCACTTCATTCACCAGATTCGGCACTGTGAATTGTGTCTTAGTTATTTTTCTCATTCAGTGTTTTACAGTAAAAGATGTTACCATTACAAAGTGTGATTTAAAAATACAATGAATTCTGTTGCCACTTGTAAAGGAATCTCTGGGGTGAAATGGAACTACCTCCCGCATGCAAAGTATTTTATTGATGTCCTAAAACTGTATAAACTGTCAAAGTTGTGTAAAAGCAGCTATAAAACATGTGGAACAAGCCAGGCACCCAGATGCCTACCTGTAATCTCAGACCTCTGTGAGGCTGAGGCTGAGGCTGAGGCTGAGGCTGAGGATCAGGAATCCTAGCCCACCATGCACAATTCAGTAATTTAGCAAGACTCTGTTTAAGAAAAAAAAAAAAAATTAAGGCTGGGCATGTAGCTGAGTGCAAAGGTTCAATCCCCAGTAAAGATGGGACTATAGAACATACGGAAAGTTGTATCTCTGTATGGGCTGTACAAAGAAATCTCTGTAGTTTTAAAGAAATACAATAAAGCAGAGTATATGTATGATCACTGAGAAATATCTCCCATCACCATATCTAAGGACATATCTGCTCCCTCTTCCACAGGTTCTTTCTTCTACACTCAGCTGTGTCTGTCACCATAGAAATGGGCTAGGCAGATATTCTCTGTCCCCAGTCAACAATCTCTGAATCTGAGTCTATATCTAAGTGCCTCTTGCAATTTTGACTATGGGTCAGATTTGGAAACTACTGCCAAAAAGCTGTCCTGAGAAAACACTAGCCACTTTACTTACCCTGTCATGACAAACTTCTAGCACGTTTTAGCCACTCAACTCCCATGACCATCATTCAAGTTATACAAGCACGTCCTGTGACAAACAGGTAGTGGCATCTCTTTGCCCCAAAGGAAGCAAGGGCCTCAACATGTGAGCCTGACTGTGGAGCTCCTGTCTGGCGTGGTGCACCAGCTGTGTCCGCAGCTTGAGCGGCACAGGCAGGAAGCCCAGGGCAGAAACATTTCCCAGGGCTTGGTTGTTAATCACCACTAAAGAGAAAACTACTGGGCAAGAGAGAAATGGCACACACACACATGTTCTGTTTATTTATTATGGAACACAATTTGCACTGGAACTTGTATCCTTAGATCTCCCTATCTCTAATTTCCCCACTGGCATCTCCAGCCAGCTGCCAAGATGCCTCTAAATGTGGACCTGAGCCAGTACAAGCATTCCATGTAGCTACTTTTCAACCAGAGCTTCCTGGGCCATCTCTCAGGATGACTAAAAGAGCACATACACTTGCCGCACTCCAGCCCTAAGTCAGATTTACAGGGGCTGCCCAGGGCAAAGTGAAATCATTCTGCATTCAACGTAAGTGTGAATAACTCACCAATAGCTGAAGCATAAGGGTTCTCATGGGTCCAAGTTACAGCTGAAAACTTATTATAAACCCATATTCTGTTGATCTTTGGAACAATTATAACAAAGATAGTCATGGCTTCAAAATATTAAAAGAGCAAGCTCTGTCTTTCTTATCATTTTATATTTACTTACTAGTACATATTTGCAGTACACAATGTTAGGTTCCTTGTGGGAAGTTAGGACGTGTGTATAACACATCTTAGTGCCTTTTTCATCCCTTTTTGCTGCCCTCCCTTCCCACTCCCTGCATCTCTTGATCCCCTTCCCACACTGAATATGCCCTTGAGGTGGAAGCCATCACACTGAACCACCCACTGTAGGAGGAACAGAATGGTCTTGATCACTCAGATAAACTGGCTGAAATAGTGCTGCACTCATTGGAAGCAGTCAGGAAAGCAAAATTATTTCCTTCCGCGAGGAGCTTACCTCAGGGAGGAGGTTTTAGTGATCACAGAAGTACTTTGAGTATTTTGTGATTTTTATAAAGTGAACTAAATGCCAGCTTACAGACCATTTGAAGAATCTGAGCACTAAAGACTAAAGACAAAATATATTGTATCTCATATAAACCCAAAGTATAAAAAAATTTAAAGAGCAAAGTAATAGGAAACAGGGAGAAAGACCTTTTTCAGATGGGAAAGGGAGCAAGAGATGGAGAGATGAAGGGAGGGAGAGGAAGATCAGGGAAAGGGAAAATAAAAAGAATTAAAATGTACATGTTATGTACATGTACCAACTCCCCATGGTGAATGTAATCATTATTTATTGCAAACATGTACTAATAAAAATTTTAGAATGTTTTAAAATACGCTATATCTACTCATAAATAGATTCTCTTTCTATACACTCTCGTATGTTCTTTCACCAGTCCAAAGAAAATAGCAAGGGAAAGCTTTTAATAATTTAATCTCTGGGGCAATTTTTTAAAATTTCCTTGAAATACTGTGTGAGGAGGCATTACAGAGGGTGGATGAGGCAGGTAATAAAACCGTCTACTGAGAACAGATGAAAGAAGCGTATTTAGATCAGAGTATACTCCCAGGAGGGACATGGGGGATGCTTGCTGCAGGAAGAAATGCCAATGGTTGTTTGGTGGAGAGTTTCTGAGACAGTTCATCTTGAAGCAGAGAATATGACTCCAGCGGAGGGCAGAACAGAGATTAAAATGGCCTCTCCTTAGTTACTTAGCACTCCATAAGAAATACTTTTCCTTTCCTAAAGTGTAAAGTGAATTCTCTTGAATCTTCCATTCAGAATTAACCAAAGTTACGTGTAGTAGAATGCTCAGGTAATGATAGAAATTTACAGCCCTCAACACTTTCTGATTTTCTCCCAACCTGTGTAATAACATCAAGGTAATAAAATCAAGCACTCCTGACTCTATTCAGAAGCCATTCATAAGAGCAGCATTTGACGTGGCAATGCGATTTACTGTTCTCATCCCTCCACTCAACAATTGGCTTCTGGGTTGGAATTTTTGAGAGATGAATTCTGGCTTGAGAGTCATTGTACACAAAACAGAGAATATGATAAAATGAGTCTTCTCAGACTAATTGAATTTCTCTCACTGGCTGCTGGAACTTCATAGTTGTTTTTCCAGGGAAATCACCTAAGGGAGTGTCTTGGCACACCCATGGAAGAGGATCACAAAACTCCCATCTCAATAATCACCCCTTCAACTCCAGCCTAGCTTGGCGAAGGAATGAGCTCATAGTGTCCTTGACACCAAGGATGAGAGTTCATCACTCAGGAAGTATTCAAAGATGGAATATTTTGTGTTGTGATAACAAAATACTTGAGGCTGGGTACGTTATAATGGAAAGAGGCTTGTTCTTAGCTTATGGTCCTCAAAGTCCTACAGCAGGGCACCAGCATGCTCAACTTCCAGTGAGCACCTTGTGCTACATCATATTGCAGTACAGAGGTGGATGGAGAAATAGGCACAGGCAGAAAGAGCACATGTGTGAGAGACAGAGGGCAGGTGTCACGGTAGCTTTGTAGCAAGGGAGAAATAACCAATTCCCACAAGAACACAATCTCTTGAGAAAGACATTACTTCATTTCTAGGGGCAAGTCTAAGGAAAATGCCTCCATGACCTAATGGCTACCTAAAGACCTACCTCCTATACCACCACATTGGGAATCAAATTTCAATATGAGTTCTGGTGGAGACAAACTATACTCAAACCATAGTGTGGAAGATGGGCCCTCTGGTTTTAAAATCTCTGTTCTCTAGTCTGTTCTCAGGTATCCATGGACTGAGTTTTAACCTAGTCCTTTTTTCGTTTTGTTTGTTTAAGATAGGGTCTCACTGTATAGCCCAGGCTGGCCTCGAGCTGACAATGATCCTCTCCCTCAGCATCCTCAGTGCTGGGATTACAAGTGTGCAGCACTACACCTGGCCATATTCTTATACACTGTACCAGGAGCTCTTTGCAGAACTGCCAAATATTCCATCAGTAGATCCAGCTGCTTACCCTCTACTATGTCTCTCTCCTTTATCTTTTCTAATGTCTGCTCATTTTCACTTTATTCCTCAACAGGAAAGTAAATTCTTCTCTGTGCTCTAGGCAGAGCAATTTACACCTTTTCTTCAGCTGCTCTGAAACATGTGATACCTGCTTCTGGAGGTCTCATTTCCAACCCTAAGCAGCTCACCAAGATATTGTTTCAAATACAGTTTCCTCCCCAGAATTAAACACAATTAAGGTAACAAAATGTTGCTCCCTCCTGAGTTAAATTCTTTTTTGTCTTTTTGAGACAGAGCCTTGCTATGCAGTTTAGGCTGGCCTTGAACTCACTTTGTAGCCTAGGCTGACCTTCAACTTGCTATGATCTCCTGCCTCAGCTTTCCAAGTGCTGAGATTACAGGCCTGTGCCACCATGCCCAGCCTTGAGTAGCATTCTTAAACTGAGAATTCCTCTGCCATCCTGAAGAATGGACTCAGGAGAGACATTTGCTCCAATTATAGTGATTTCTCTTGCCCTGTAAGAGATATTGAAACTGCAAATGAGGAAGCAAAGATCAAAAAGGTGCAGGATTCACCACAGAGATGGAGCTAAAAGCAACAGAATCCAAAGTTCCAGTACTAAATCAGTGAGCTTTGGTGGCCTGCCCCAGGATGATGAAGGCACCCCTGGAGAAGAATGGACACATTAAAGAGTAATTTGGGGAATACAATTGATAGAATATTGGACTGTGTCATGTGCAAAAAATGAAAAAGAATGGAGACTTTAGAATGCTTCCGTTTTTATACTGAATAAGTGGATAGGTGAAAGTACTATTTACTAAGATGGGGGAAAGTAGGATAATTTTGAGGTGAAATCTCAATATGCTAGATTCAGACATATCATGCTGGCAATGTTCATAAGATAGCCAAAGCTTTAAGTAAAGAATTATAATTAAAAACAACCTAAGGCAGAAAGAGATTTATCTTAAGGATAAAGATCTGAGGCTTGTCAGAACATCAACAGGGACTAGGGGTATAGTATGGTGGCCGACAGCTTTGCCTACCATACGTATGGCCCTGGGTTCAATCCTCAACACCATAATTTTTTTTAATTTTTTAAAAGCACAATAGGATTTATAGCAAAGAAAATAGGAATGATCTCCTAGGAGCTGTGATCAAGAACCAAGAAGAGAAGAGCACCAGGGGCTGCAGTCTGGAAAACTCCCACATTTTGAGAGTTACAAACACAAGAAGACTGAGCTAAAGAAGCCAAAAACAAGTAATGAACAAGCGAGGTATGAAATAAAAAGTGATCAGTAGTTCCAGTCACCTCTACTGCATCACATGCCACTCCGAGCTATGGTTGTAAAAATAAGCACTTTATCATGCTTATGCATTCTGTAGATCTAGGCTTCAGCAGGGTCACCTTATCTTATGTCTCTGTCTTATGTCTTGGTCCCTTTCTCTGTCTCTGGGACACTATATCTGACACAGACAATCTAAAGGAGGAAAGGGTTAGCGTGGCTCACACAGTTCATAGTGTTCTGTCCGTGCGTGGTCAGCTGGCTCCAAGTCAGGACAACCTGGCTGCGGGAGTCAGTGGTCTCTTGGTGGTCCCCGGGAGAAAACAGCAAGAGGATTTAGAAAATAAAGACAAGAGACGATAGCCGGGTCAGGTGGAGGCACCTCTTGCCCGATGAGCACGAGGACTGACCTCAACAGTAGGGACATTTATTTTATACACTTACAAAGTAGTATCATGGGAGATAATGTTGCTTAGCAACTAAGACTGTAATTGTCCAAGCAGGACACTTTTTTCAATATTGAGGTAGCTTGACTGCCTGAGGCACTCTGACTCTGTCCCACCCTCACACATATGACCAACAACCAACTCAAGAGGCTCCCAACACCTGGCAGAGAGGCATGATAGAAGAGAACCGTTCACAGCATGGTATGGCAGACAGGAAACAGAGAGGGTAGAGGAAGGAGCCATGAAGAGAGATACGACCCTCCCAGTCACACCCACGGTGACCACCTCTTCGACCAGGGCCTACCTCCTAACAGCACATCAGTTATAAAGCCCCTATAATCCAATCACCACCTGTAAGGCCCCCTCTATGACAATATGAAGCTTTAGGGAGACAGATATAAACCATCAGTCTCTACGGCAAATGTCTCAACTAACAAGAGAGCATATCATCTTTTTGTGACTGCCATAGGACAGCAGGCAGCCTCCTTTTGTTACATTCTAATACTACAAACATCTTCTAAGCATGCCCAAATTTAAGGGGAAGAGAAGTAGACTACCTTGTTTCCCAAAGAAATGGCGAGACTGTAGAAGACAGTGTGGTAGGGAACATAATATTGCAGTCATCTTTGGAAAAATACAATCTTTCCCCCATCAACTATGTAAATGCTGCAGAAAAGTCAAATAAGGTGGAAACTATAAATGCCCAAAGGACAGCCAGGTGTGTTGGTGCAAACCTGTAATATCAACATTCTTGGAGGCTGAGGCAGGAGGACCACAATTTTGAGCCAAGCCTAAACAGCTTAGTGACTTAGTGAGACCCAAAATTAAACAAAAAAAAAAAAAAATTGAAAAGGGCTGAGGATATAACTCAGTGTGACAACCCTAGGTTTAATCCCCAATACCACAAAAATAAAATAAAATACCCAAATGATTTTGCAATACAGGTAGCCAATGACCTTATAGTAATCTTTGCTGACTTCCTAAATGAAATTAATCTTAGGTTCTGTTGTGGCGTGTGTCTAGATGTCTCTCCAAAGCCTCATGCAGTCACAGGGATACTTTTCAGAGGTGGCTGGATCTAGGGTGTGTGGTGCTGGGATCAACACTGTGTGATTACTAAATCATTCCACTGATTGGTTTGACATAATTCTGGCTAGGATTAAGGATTTGAGTGCAACTACCCCCATCCTATCAGTAGCCTACATAAAATATAAGGCACAAAAATAGGGTTAATGTACTCTCCCTTGCCTACTTGATATGGACTATTTTCCTCTGTGATGCCCTCTGCCATGCCATGCTGCCTTGGAGCTAGCCAACTATGGACTGAAACTTCTACTAACTGTGAGTCAAATAAACCTTTGCTCCTTTAACTTTGGGTGCCGGGTATTTTGTCTCAGCAATGAGAAATGTAACTAAGACGCCTTCTTTCAGTTTCTCATTTAAGCACCTTTCAGTTTCTTATTTAATCACTTTTTGATAAGCTGGAGGCTATTTGTGAGAAATTGGTAATTTTAATACTTTTAATATTTTTTATTGCTGAGGATATAGCTCAGTGGCACGGCACCTGCCTGGCAAGCATGAAGTCCTGAGTTCAATTTCCAGTTCAAAAAAATATATTTTTTTTTATTTCTAGAACTTACTATAGTACCTGATATATAGTAGAAGCTCAAGAGATCATTATTAAGTAGATTATTCTCAATTTTTCTTACTTGTTTTTCAGTCCCATAAATTTCAGCTACTTATAGGACAACTCTGGCAAGACTTTCTGCTACCTCATAAACTCAAACAAGTTGCAGCCCATGTTATTCATCCCATGAAGCATCTGCTGATATTAGATTTATCTGAGGATAGCAGGGAAGCATCAATAATAACAAAAAAGAAAATGTTAATTTTGTACAATGTGGAAGAAGTCCAGGGATGGTGGGTGACTTTACAATGACATTGAGGATCACCATGTCATTATTTCTCTGTTCTACAACTTTTTAGAACTTTGCTTCTAATCTTAAAGTCACTTTAGCCTTAAAATGGGTAAATATATTCCAGGTTAGTAGCAGGAGGGTAAAGAGTAAAGAGTCAAATCTATTTAAATAATCTTTCCGGAAGTATCACAGAATTTTTCCATTTATAATTTTTTGACCTAAACTTGGTCAATAGCCATTTTTCCTTCTGCAATGGAGGATGAAACATATGTTCATTCTGCACCAAAAAAAAGTACCCAACTAAAATTTGGAGTATTTTGACTAAGAACAATGAATAAAATGGATAATTTTATGGTTTTGGATTTTTTTATTGTAAGAGTTGAGCTTAATTGCCAACTTGATTAGCATGGGATTATTAAAATACAATTCTCAGTTAGGTCAATGTTAGGCGTGACCTTGGTTACCGTATGTGGTCCCTGGTCCCTTCCTTTCTGGAACATTCCTTTGCTCTGTTTCCCAGGCAACATGAACTAGGCAGCTTTGCTCTACCAAGCTTCTCTACCATTATGTACCTGTCCTGAAGCAGGCAGACCATGTACTGAATTCCCTCAAACTGTGAGCTAAAATGAATCTCGCTGCCTTAAAACTGTGAAGGCCCTATATCGTGTTTCACCGTGGTAGTTAACTGCATCAACTTGAGCAAGAAATGCCCAACTAAATTGATTTAGCATAGTTCTAGGTGTAGCTGAACGGATTTACTGAAAATAGAAGACCCAACCTGGATGTGAGTGGCACCAAAAATAGGCTGAATGGAATAAAGGGGAAAGGAAGAAAGGCTGCTTCTTCTTCTTCAGAGGAACTCCAGTCTTCACCTTCACCTTGGGTGTCATCTTCTACCTTCTAGTTTGCCTCTTCAGCTTTCTAGCACAAACCTTTGACCTCCTGATATAGACTTGCACGGGGCTCCAGGTATTTGACCTTTAAATGGATCTTTTATATCTCCCAACATCGATAGCCGTTTTGCACTCTTCCACACCAGCCGTTTTGCACTCTTCCACACCTAACTCTGCTGGTAGCCATTATATTTTTACTTTGTAAATCCTTATATTTACATACTTTGCATTAAATCTGTTTCTCTAGTAAACACAGACTGATACACCCACTGATAGGAAAACTGACTACACACTTATCCAACATTCTACTTCTGCTTATACTCTCAAGTTTTTAATTTTTGGATTCCATTCCATCTGTATTTGCACTTTAGAAAAATAATGGAGGAAAATGAATTGGAAATGAAATAAAATGGAGCCACAGAGACCAGTGAGTTATGAGGCTGTTACAGAAATCTGAGAGAGAGACTATAAAGCTGGGAAGGAAGCATTGCAAGACTAAAGAGGAAAGAATGTAGAAAACCATAAAAGAAACAAAGATTAACAAGACAGGGGAGAATCTAAATGAAGTAAGGCTGCAGAAAGAATACATGACGCCCACTACACATGGTGCAACACAAAACACAGTGGCACTAGAAGGAAGCCCATTAATAAAATGGATTTTTCAGGAATAAGCAAGCAAAGAAACTTTTAAAACAAGTTGGAATTTATTATGCTGCCTTCAAAAATACTTGGGTGTATTCCATGTCTACTGGCCCCAGATTTGTTCTATTTACAAAGCTAATCACTCTGAATAGATTCCAATAGCTCTGAGTTGGAAGTGTGTGAAACAGCATGTATTAGTGTATCATGATCATGTGTGTAAAATGTTCTGTCTCAATAATATGTTCAAGGACATTTTTTAATTTACCTCTGAGGTTCTGCATGAAAAAAATTACATTTTTAATCAGATACAAACAAAATGTGGAAAAGGGGAAATAAGTAGAAATATGGTGCAAAAAAATATAAGGTCCTCTGACTTTCTTTGGTGTCAACTTCTCAAATTTAGAGTGAATTCACATCATATAAAAGAGTGAAAATGTTTTCTAATGTGAGATTTTCATTCCGTGAAATCAAAGGATCCTTTCAATTGGGAACATCTATTCAATATATTATGCTAAGTCAATTTTCCATCACCATGACAAAGTGTCTGAAAAAATCAACTTAAAATAGGAAAGATTTATTTTAACTCACAGTTTTAGAGGTTTCAGTCTATGGTCACTTGGCCATATTGCTACTTGGTCCATGGTTTGCTTCTGGACCAACAGTGAGGTAGAGAGATCCTTTGGTGGGGCAAATCAGCATACTGAATGGCAAACAGGAAGCAGAGAAAGAGATGAGGCCAGGGACAAGATGGAACCTTCCAGAGCAGGCCTCCAGTGACCTACATTCTCCAACTAGGCCCACCTCCTAATATTTCTAACATCTCTCAGTAATACCTTCAAATCAATCCATTGATGAAGCGAGAGTCATCATGATCCAGTCTCCTTCCAGAATCCCCAGCTGTGAACATTGCCACATTGTGGAGCAAGCCTTCAGCACATGAACTGTTGGGGAACATTTTGTGTCCAATGATAAAATCTATCAACTAATGTAAAGAGAAAAACCAATATACTCTTGTTTAAACATCTTAAGGTAGAACAGAATTGAAAGAAAAGCAAGTATTTTAGCTTGTTTGTGATGTTATAACAAAGTATCTGAGACTGGGTAATTTATAAGGAATATAGATGTAATGGTTGATTGATTGTGTCAACTTGAGAAGTTGAGAAGTTTAACTAAGTCAGTTCAGCAATTCTGCACCCTAGGATGTAGAGGACCTACCCTAGAGCAGCTCATCTGCCTGGACAGTATAAAGGAGAAATGAGGAAGAATAGACTTACTTCTGTTCTTCCAAGGAGCTTCAATCTTCACCTTTGGCTTGAGCATCATCTGCTGGTTTTTAGCAGACTCTTCAGTTTCTACCTTGGATCCTTCAGCCTTCTGGTGTAGACTGTTTAGTTCTCCATGGTAGACTCTTTAGGCTTCTATCGCAGACCCACCAGCCTTCTAATATCAACTTTCATGGGACACTACAGTGAGCTCCAGGCCTTAAACTGAACATTTCAGCCTCCAGTGTGCAGACACCCTCTGCATGCCTCCTCA
>NW_004955428.1:19013357-19017319 GCF_000276665.1 Chinchilla lanigera | reverse complement strand
GTTGGTCTGCACTTTGCTTGTGTTTAGAGATATTGTCTGGATGGCAGAAATTCAATTCAAAATTTCAGTTCAGTGTACTGTTGGGACAGTGGCATGGTTACTGTGAGAGCTTTTGGCCAAATTTATGTCTGAAATTAAGAGCAAAGAGAAAGCAGGGTGATTTGAAGCATTTGGCCAGAGGGAAGTCTCCAGTGGAGCTGTGGTATGTAAGGATGAAACAGAGGAGAATATGGTTGTTGAGAAGGAACAGAACAATAAAAAAATGACCTAGGGCCTTTCACCAGGAGGGAAAAGTATATCTGAATTGCAGGTGATCTCTGTTTTTTAGTGTTGCCATGTCCTGTTGTTAAATTAATAGGAAGAAGGACTGTGACTTTAATAGCTCTCTTATATGATTTTAATGTAGTTTTTAGATACATGTTTGTAATCAAGTTATTTAGTCAAAGTGTTGCGATTTTAACCTTGAATTTTGAGCAACGTTTGAATATTTGCTTTTAGTGTGGAAATTAATGTAAATCTGAATAGGTCAAGACATGTTAACTTTTCACATATCTGACACTGGAGACTATGGTTTAAGGAAATCTGTTTGATTATCAAGTTGGCCAGGGATGGATTGTGGTGGATTAACTAATGGTCAACTTATAACACCCAGCTGTACTGAATCAGCATGGTTCTGGGTGGAAGGCCCACCTGAAGATTCTTGCCAAAGACATAAAAGGAGAATAGGAAGGGAAGATGGTGTGCTGTTGATCCTCCTGTAGAAGCTTATCTCACTAGCTTTCTTGATATGAACTTGGCTGTTCTCGTCATCAGAGGAGCTCAGGTCCTCGCTGTCACTGAGGATGGCTGCAGTTCTCTTCAGGGGAGCTCTGGTCCTTACCTTCAGCTTGCATCACTTACTAGCTCCATTGCAAATCCCTCAGTCTGCAGGCACAGATCCTTCGTCCCACTGGCATAGACTTTCTAGCTTCCACCAGTGACTTTTAGACCTTCCCAGTGTAGATCCTTGGTACACACTTGCTGAGTCATTGCTGAGCTCTGGACCTCTAGCTGGACATAGTATATACTTGCTGGGCTCTGGGCCTCCAGCTAGATTCATGGAAGACATTGCCATGGGCTCTAGGTCTTCAACTGGATTCTGTGGGTCTCTAAAGTGTGGACAGATTTCTGGCACTCTTCTGCAGTTGAGTCTTTGGGTGAATATTATAAAATAATCCTATGAATTATGTGTCCTAGATTAAATCTATTCCTCTGCAAACCCGACTACAAGAATAAACTTATTTTTTATGGTCCTAGAAGCAGAAAGTCAAAGATTGGTGGGGTCACATCTGCTGAGGGCCTTCTGACTGCATCATCCCATCATAGTAGAGCAAAGAGAAGGTAAAAGACAGCAAGAGAGATCCAGACTCTCTTTTATAAGAAACTCATTCTTGTGATAACCCATTCTCATAATCACAACATTAATCCATTTATGGGGCCAGGACCTCATGATGTAAACAACTCTTATTAAGCCCAACCTTCCAACATTGTTGGCTTGTGGCTTAGGTTTATAATATGTGGACTTTAGGGACAAATTCAAACCATAGCACCAAGATATTCCCAATACTAGCCTCCAATTCAACTGACAGAGTCAAGGATCATTGCAGTATCTAACTGCAAGTTCACCTTTGCCATAATTTCCAAATCAATTCATTCCTTCATTTATTCATCCAACAGATACTTATTTGGTGCCTACTGTGTCAAGCACTATTCAAAGAACTGAGGCTACAGTACTAATTGAAACAGATATTCCTCCTGGTAAACATTTGTATACACTTCAAACCTCCCCTACAGCTAGTGAGAGCATAAAATCTTCTATGTTCTTGTTCTTTTTCTTTTTCTAAATACAGATGATTCCAAGGGCCTAGAGTACAGAGGAATAGGAAGAAAGGAGTAAAAGAGCAGTATGATCCTCTGCCAAATAAAAGTGAGGAATGAAATCAGGGCTCCCCACTTTCCTCCAACAGCAGACTATCAGTTTTATGAGAAAAAAAAAAAAAACTTGCATTGTTTTGAAATGTCGCTGACATTGACACTGGCATTTTGGAGCTATTTGTCCATATACTCTGCCTTTATAGACCTTGAGGCTGCAAATACTGCACATATTTACAGAAGAGGCAGGCCACCCTGACTTCAGTTCAGTTTTCATAAAGGAAGTTATAGAATTGGTAAGAGGTACTTAAAGCCAGACAGACAAGCCTCATCAAAGCCACAGAAAGGTCATGGTTTTCATTCTAAGTGAGGAAGCCACTGCAGGTTTTGAGGAGAGTGACATGATCTAATCTATGTTTTAAAGAGTGATTTTCTCAGGCATGTTGAAAACATCCTTCAGAAGGACAAAGAAAATTGAGAAGCTATTGTAATAACTGATAGGGCCAGGGGTATAACTCAGTGGCTTAAGTGCTTGCCTGGCAAGCCGGAGGTCATGAGTTTGATTCCTGGTACAAAAAAAAAAAAAAAAATGTAATAACTGATAAATGAAGGTGGTAGTAGGAATAGTGATTATTTACAGTCAAATTTTGGATACATTTTGAAAGGGGAACCAGGGTTACTAATGAGTCATTATTATTATTATGTTTATCTCAAAAACCCAACTGGAGATACAGACTAGAAAATTAGATTAATTAGTTGTTCTGAGGAAAAATCAAGGCTGAAACTATAAATTTTGGGATGGTCAGTATACTTACAATATTGAAAACTATGCAATTCGGAAAGACTACATGGAGATAAAAATGAAGAAAAAAAAGAATCTCAGAACTAAATCTTGGGCACACCAACATGAAGTAGATGGGAAATCAAAAGGAGCCAAGAGAGAAAAGATCTGGGAAAAAAGCAAATAGATAAGAAAATAACAGAGTGGACTGGGCCTATGAAGCCATGTGAAGAAAGCAATTCACAGAGGAGAAGATTATCACCAATGTCAGTGTCTCCTCAGACACAAAAAATGTGGGGAACTGTGACTGACCACTTGACAATATAGATTGTTGGTCAGTTTCAGTGAAGGAGCAAAAGCTTTGGAAGAATGAATTTTAAAAAGAGTAGAAGTAGTGAAGTTGGAGGCAGAGAATGCAGCCTGCTTCTGAAGAATCTTACTGTGTATCTTTGCTAGCATTAGCATTATCACTTTTTGTTTCTTGAATGCAATTTCATCTTAGTTGGGAAATTTCTACTTTAAGTTGCCCGGTTTTGTACAATTCCAACTGGGACATTCATTCCTGACTGTGTGTGAACTGAACAGATACTGAGTAAGTGAGCACACACAGACTTTGAAAGAAGTGGTGTGTTTGGTTGCTGATCATAACACTAAGATCTATTATTTGCCTAGTGATTTGTGGACCTCAGAACTGACAGCCAAGTCTGTACTTTATTCAAGTACAGTCAACCTTCCTACCCAAAGTTTCTGCCTCCATGGATCAAAAATACTTGGAAAAGATATATCTGTTTTGAACCTATACAGATGTTTTCTTCTATATACTATAGTATAACAACTATTATATAGCATTTACATTACATTAGGTATTATAAGTAACATATGGATGACTTTTATATAGCATTTATATTATATTAGGTATCGTAAGTAACCCGTGGATGATTTAAAGTGTATGGGAGGGTATATATAGGTTACATACTAATACTGTGCCATATTATACAAGGAAACTGAACATCTGTGAATTTTGATGTCTCTAAGGGCTCTGGAATCAATTTCCCACAGGTCTTGAAAGGCTATAATACTCAATTAATATAGCACGGTAAGTGAAAATTGGACTGTGTTTTGGGGAGACTGGTCAGCAGCATTTCACTGGTAACTGTAATTCATGCGTATTTAAAATTTGCAAAGCAAAGACTGTCTCACTGCTCTGAAGAATTTCAGGCACTGTGAGTAGTAATTAGAAGAGACATTTGCAGTCCAGGAATAAGTAAAA
>NW_004955428.1:18985386-19013130 GCF_000276665.1 Chinchilla lanigera | reverse complement strand
AGGAAGAAAGAAAGAAAGAAAGAAAGAAAGAAAGAAAGAAAGAAAGAAAGAAAGAAAAAAGCAAGAAAGCAAGAAAGCAAGAAAGCAAGAAAGCAAGAAAGCAAGAAAGCAAGAAAGCAAGAAAGCAAGAAAGCAAGAAAGAAAGAAAGAAAGAAAGAAAGAAAGAAAGAAAGAAAGAAAGAAAGAAAAAGTAAAATAAATAAATTACAGTCTGTTTGAAGCTGGAAATTATCCTGAAGAGAGGAATAGGTGATAGAACGAAGGAGATATTTACAGAAGGAACATCCTCTTGTGAGCAAAAGGGAGTGGAACCCAGTGCCTCAGTGAAAGACTGGTTTTAGACAGAAGCACAAATAGTCCCTTCATGTCATCAGCCATGTCAAATACACCAGCATGGGGGCTAGTAGATTGCTGGTGGGAAAACAAGTTGTCTCTTTATTGCTACTATTTTCTCAGTAAAATAGAAAGTTGAATCCGTAAAAGAGAATAAAGGAGATAGGAAATAGTAGTAAAAGCTTGAGTAAAAACAAAACAGGGCAAAACATTTGTCTTAGGAGAGGAGGAGGAAATTTGCATGGGAACCAGATTTCTGAACCCCTTAAACAGCCACAGGAGATTTCTGATTGAAGAGAAACCTGTCAGCTTGTTTTCTCCAACTTTTAGCAAACGCAGTCCCTTGCTCCCCATTTGCAACCAGGCCCTCCCCATCCAGAGATTCACCTCCAGACAGTCTATGCTTGGTGAAAAAAGACGGGGTCCTGGGCTGAATCTGTGACCTAGACCCCAGGGTGTGTTTTGTTTGAGAGCACCTCTGTTACCCCCATTTTGTCAGTAATATTCCAATAAATGGAAAACATGACCCAAGAAAATAAAACAAAGTTAGAACAATAAATAAAAAATATATTACCAACCTGTCATGTTCTAGTTATATCAGACTGAATTGAAAATAAATGCTTCTTAGAGAATTTTGAAGCAAACGTCCATACAAATCAAATAGCAATTTCTGTGTTCTTTCACCAAAATTTCTATGGCTTTCTGGCTTCCTTTCCTGGACAGTGACTTTCCCGTGGATTCATACATTCATAGCAATTGATTGAAATATGAGTTAAAGGCACAATGAAGAAAAACAAGCCAGCTAGAAGAAAATTTAGGTCAGACTAATGCAAAAAATGGACCCCTCAACACAGTTCTATAAGCAGCCTTATCTCGTTTCTTGTAACAATCATCACAGATTGGAAATGTAGTGAAGTGTTTGAAGCATTAAAAAAGAAGCTACCTACACTCTTCTGAGAATGAGAAAGGGTTTAGGTAATAGAATAAACAAAGAAATTTGCACTGGAAATCTGTTCATATCTTTTTTAAAAAAGTTTTATCCAGCTCTTTTATCCAACTTCAAATCTCTTTTAGCAACTGAAATGAAGCCATACGACATGGCTTCCTTACATTGTGAACACTCCAAGGTCTTCCCTACGCCAGAATCCTCCCACAAATACCTGCCTCCTCTATCTCACCCAATTTATTCTTTTACCTGTCTCCTACACAACTTTCAGATCTCATTAAGCAATTCCTCAGTTTTCCTTCTTTCTCAGCTAAAATTTCCTATTCTTCCTCTCAAAATATCTTATGCTTTTTTCCCATGGAACATACCATAACTTATAATCAAGTATCAGTTTAATATCTATGTCTACTGCTGTTTCATAAGCAATACAAAGGCAGAACCCCCGTGTTTCTCCAAAAATAAGACCTAGTTGGAAAATAGTCTTGAAAATTAGAGATCAAAAATGCCAGCCCCAATCAGCCAATCCTTGCCCTAGCCTTCATCACTATTCTCTAATTTTCAAGGTTGGTTATTTTCTGGTTATTTTCTAGGTTGGTTATTTTGGGGGAAAGGAGGTATGTCTGACTTGTAATATTTCCCATGGTATAGATAGTAGCTAGTTCAGTGCCTGGAACATGATAGTCAGAAATAATTATTCACAGAGTAAGAGCAATACTCACAAAGAAATACAGTCTTATTCACAGAAGATCAGAATCTGAAGCCAAGGGAGTATTATATGTCTTGTGCGCTTAAAGACTTTGAAGAGCAAAAATCAAGGAGAGAAAGAATGGAAGTCACTCAGGGGGCACTTGAGAACAAAATGAGCACAGGTTCTGGAGAAAAGGCTAAAGATATGTCTGGGAGTTACAGGACTTTGGAAATACAGCTAGGGGCTCTATCAATGAACAGCCACTGTGACTTTAGGAAGCAAGTGATATTAAAGGGGGACTGTGTGCCTAAAACTTGGTTTCACAACAAATCAGGTGTAGTGTGTCTTCTTCATCAAGACAATCTCCCTGCACAGTGGCTGCTGCCCCTCCCTTTTCTATCACTACATAATAAAAGAGGAATTCATTTTTAGAAAGTGACTCCTGGAAATAAACCTGAAGGATAATTTCAAAGGTCATACAGATATTCATTATGACATACATTTTATATAGTGGCTTGTTTGGCAATGACACAGTTTATACTAATTTTGGACTAACACAAGGGAAATAAGCAGAGATCCAGTAACACGGAGTAATCCACTGAAACGACTCTACTGTATTTGCTAATAAGACAGTTCAGCCTTCAGTGCTGTTGCTTGCTTCATAGGACAAAGTCAACCCAGTGTGAGTGCAGGAACACAGGGTTCCTTCTTTACATGCATTAGTCAGTTCCATTTTGTACTTAAGGGCTCGCATAGTTCAGGTGAGGGAAGGGAACTGTTTTGTGGCAGCTGAAAGATAAAAATTGTATTTTGAGATCAGAAGTGACAGGTTTTCTTCAATTTATACATTTTAGGTGTAGGAAGACTAGATATCATCTGATATCCCCTCCTTAAGAGGCTTGATACAAATTACAGTGACTGTTTAAATTTCAAAAGTTCATTATGAGCAAATGAAATGAACAGACACTTCTCAGAAAAAGTACAAATGGCCAAAAAACATGAAAAAATGTACAACGTCTCTGGCCATTAGAGAAATGCAAATTAAAACAACATTAAGATTTTGTTTCACACCAGAAAGAATGGTGAAAGAAATAAAAGAATAAAATAATAACAAATGATGGCAAGGCTGTGGGGTAAAAGGAACCATTTTATATTGTTGGTGGGGATATAAATTGGTACAACCATTATGGAAATCATTATGGACATTTCTCCAAGAACTAAAGTTAAAAATTTTATTTGCCCCAGGTACTACCCCTCTAAATATTTTCTCTACGGTGCTAAAAAGTCATATAACAATGATATACACATACCCACATTTACGGCAGCACAATTCATGATAGTGAAATCCTGGAAGAATCCTGTATGCTCCTTAACAGATAAATGGATGAAGAAAATGTGGTATCTATATGTAAGGGAATATTACTCAGCCACAGAGAAGGATAAATTTGAGACAACAGTAGGAAAATAAATACACCTGGAAAATATAATATTAAGTAAAATAAATCAGACACACAAGTTTAAACACTACATGGTAGCTCTCATTTGAGTAAGACAAAATAAAATACAAAGCAAAATAAAGGATTGATAAATGGAAACAAGAAGACAGATCTTTGGAAAATGGAAAGAGTTCCAGGAGAATGAGTTTAAGAAGAGGGTTGGAGGGGAAGGAGAAATAAAAAGATTTGTGATATGTCACTTCCAAATATGCATGATGAATGCAATGTAAGCATAAACATGAACTAAAAGCAATGATCATAGCAGTACATGAAAATGCAAAAAGATGATTTAAAAAAGGAGGGGGAAAGTGGGTAGCAAGGGGCAGGTGATTAAAAAAGAAGCAAGCTGTGCTGTGTACATGCACCTACTCCCTAAAATAAATGTAAACTTTAGGTACTACAAACATACACTAACAAAATAAAAACACCTTAAAAACAGAAATTCCGTTTGACTCAGCTCTTTCCCTTCTGCTGGCATCTCACACCTGGAATTCTGCAATATTTGCCAAACAATGAGCCTACCAAACAATGAGCCTGTACACAGTGCTTACATTCATCATGGAGCGTTGGTCCATGCGCATAACACATCTGGATTCTATTTGCCATCCCCTTCCCAACCCCTTCCTTTCCCTCTCCCTCCATCTCTTAGTTCCTTTTCTCTTTGCAAAAGATCTACTTCCCAATATCCTATTATATTTTCTTTTAATCTTTAATTTGTTTACATTTTGGGTTTTTTTTTTTTTTTTTTTTTTGATTTTTCTCCCAGGAACTGAACTCACGACCTTGCCCTTGCCAGGCAGGCGCTTTGAGACGTGGTCTTACTACTCAGTTCAGGCTGACTGTGAACTCACTATGTAGGTGAGGCTGGTCTTGAACTCACAGGGATCCTCCTGCCTCAGCCTCCCAAGTGCTGGGATTATAGGTGTGAACCACCACACTTGGTTTGGATTTCTTACAAAGACAAATCATGTGAAATTTAAGCTTGTGTGTCTGATTTATTTCACTTAACATTATTGTCTCAAAGTGCATTCATTTTCCTACAAATGATTCACTCAATTTTATCCTCAGGGGCTGGGAATTTAGCTCAGCTGCACAGTGCCTGCCTGGCAAGCGCGAGGTCATGAGTTCGGTTCCCGGTACCGGAGAAAAACCAAAAAAAAAAAAAAAAAAAATTTTATCCTCTATGGCAGAGTAGAACCCCATTGTGTATAAATTCTTTTATCCAAGGGAAAGGACTGTTGATGGAGATATATAGGCTGCTTCCAACATTTGGCTTTTATGAATTACACTGCTGTAATACTGGGCATGCATGTAACATGATACCTTTAACTTTTTTCTTTAACTTTTTATCTAAAACTTTTCTTTATCTTTATCTTTAACTTTTTTGGGAATGCCAATTCAGCATTGACCTTTACAAAATGTTTGAAGACCATGATACCAAGAAGATGAGGAGGATTACCTTTGATTTCGGACTGACTACTGGTGCTCCCAGCCTAAAAGTATCCATGTTGTTCCTAAAAAGTACCTACTGTGGGTTCTTTAAACACGCTATTTCAAAATGGAAATGCATATGACAATTCCAATTTCCTTTCTCTGTTTTTGTTTAAAGCAAACATCTTTAAATTTTGTACATGATTCAATTTAAAAAACCAAAAGTACACTCAAACTAAGGTTTATTAGCTGATCCATTACCTGTAAATCTCATGTTTTCTATTAATTCTATTTTATCTACCTCACAAGGCTACTGAACACTTCAGAAGACAATATTTACATGAGACTGGGAATAGTGAAAGAGAAATAAAGGATATGTCATCACATTACTCCCTAAGAATTGCCTCCCCGCCACAAACACACAACTCTCTAGTGAATTCCATAGCAGAATTTAACAGTTCTTTCCTTTTAAGAATCAGAGAAATATCATTTACATGAAGCACATCCAAAATCAAATTTAAATAATCTCAGGGATACAAACTGTTGATTAAAATCTCCTTGCTCTGTCCTCAATAACTAAACTATCCATCTGGCTGCATTTTAAGATATCTGAATATTGAAGTTCATTTTTTAAGTCCCCCTATCTCTTGTCTTAATGAAATTGTCATAGGAAGTTGTCAAACAAAGAAAGGTGGGGACAACAAAGGCAAGATAACAGCTCTTTTAGCACACAGTAATATTAAAGAAGGACTACTACATGACATTTTTGCTTCCCAACAAATCAGAAATATACATTTAAATTCCTGAAATATGTCATGTCTTTTGGAACTAAAATTCCAGAATGTACAATTTTGATGAAGCATGCCTGAACATTATTGTGTTCAAAATTTTTTATATGTGTCCTAAGTCCCAGATTTAGTAAAAAACAAGTCACAAGGGCATTTAGAAAATTGGTTGTGTAAAAAAAGATATATGCTTCCACTTCACTTTATATTTTACATACCACTATGAATAACCAAATGAAACCCAAAAAGATCTAACTCAGTGACAGCAAATCTTTTAGAGCTTTCACTGGTGACAAACAGCCAGCTGTAATACATGTGCCATAGGTTCGCCGCCCTTGATTCTAACTTATTCCAAAAGTTCTTTGACAGAGGACACGTTAAAATTCCTCATGAATTTGGGGTCAGCAAGCCTCGATCTGAATTCTGGCTCTGTCTACTAACAATAGCACCTTGGGCTATTTCATTAGCTCTTCTGAATTTCAGTCTTCTCAACTTTAAATGAAGGGCAGTGGAGTAGATAAGCTGTTCAATGTACTCTAATTATAAAGATGTGGCATCATCTTTGTCAGCCCAGAAAGCATGCCTCTGGCATCCAAGGGTCAACCTGATACTCACTTGTGGCTCCTCAGATACATGTATATACTGGAGTCTACCCCAGACCTACTGAGTCAGAAGCTCCTGGAGAGGGGACCAGAGCATTGAGATCTTATAAAAGCTAAGCAAGTGTTTCCAATGTATTTCCCTGGTTAGGAACTACTGCACTAGCAAAGCAGGGAGCAGGAAGAAGCCAGGGTGGGGGCGTTGCTGAGAATTGAGAAGGAACCTTCCACAAGGGACAACCTTAGGACAGGCAGCCCCTGAGACTGAAGGAAGTGCAAGAAATAGCTCACCATAAGGAAAATGGTCGACACAATTGTTCTACAGAGACAGAATCTGAAAAGAAAAGCACATTAGTTGGTTGGAAAAGATCCCAAGATTCAAGTTTCAGATCTCTATTAAGTCTACAGCTCCCTCAAGGTAAAACCATCAGAAGCAGGACCTTACTCCTGAATACCTGTTGGCTGGAAGCAAAAACAAAATGGTGATTTTAAAACTTAATGGGGTGGGGCTGGGGATTTAGCTCAGCGGCAAAAGCGCCTGCCTGGCAAGCGCAAGGTCGTGAGTTCGGTTCCCGGTACCGGAGAAAAACCAAAAAACCAAAAAAAAAAAAAAAACTTAATGGGGTGAAGACACAACATGAAAGTAAAAGGGAGAGTATTAGGGAAGAGAAAGGACAGAAAGGCAGGGAGGCCCTCAGGAGTGGAAATAACATACTTTAATAGGCATGTACAAATATGTAAAAATGAAACCCATTATTCCATGTGCATTAATAAAAATGAAAGGTACAAACCCACAAGGAAAACATGAGCAGTTTAATTAACAAGTAGAAATTTTACAAAATTGGAAATAAATCACATTAAAATGTGGAAAATATTGATCTCACTATTTAACAAAAAATGAAAATTAAAACCACAAGTTTTCTGTTAGTCTTGCCTACAAGTTAGCAGTTTTTAAAATAAAAGACTAAGTTATGGTGCATATATGATGTTAGAAATATGTGTTTCATATATCGCTATGATAAACTTTCAAAATGACATAAATCCTTAAGAGAAATATGCTAATAAAGACCAAAAGCCTTAAAATATCTTTATTTTTAAGCTGCATATCCCACGCTCTAAAGATATAATTTATCTGTAGGGTAAACTCCATGAGTAAGGGCAGACATTGGTTTGGTGAATGCTGGTTCTTTCCAGAGTCCCATTTACAATACAGCCTTTCTTCTTTCTTATGATGGATTTCGGTGAAGGAAGGCAAAGGCAGATACTTCAGGCTAAACATGAATAAAGAGAAAGGCTGCCCATAGGGAGAATACAGCTCTGCTCGCATTAACTTAAAAGATGCCTACTTTTCTCTGGGAACCTTAGAAATGTGACTTAGGGTTGGCTGTGCATAAGTACAGCAGTACTGACCCTGAACTTACAACTTCTTGCCCCGAGTTGTGCCTTCCTTCTGATAGTCTTACAGAATTCAGAGTTCTTAAACTAATGTCAACTGTGCATCTTGGAGTGTAGATGAGTTCCCAGTTGTCCCCTTGTATTTGTCCCCCGTACTTTTGAAAAAGAAGCCAGGAGTAGAGCTAGCTACTATTCAAGGTGAGAAATGACAAGTGACTATCAAGCAAATAGCAACACTCCCCAAGAGATGTCAGAAACAGTTTACTGCAGAAGCATAAGACACTAGTTATTTTATAGAATGTTTATCCGAAGGATAACCCTTAAAAAGTAGACGAAAATTTAGTACTACTTGTAACTACCTCTTTATTCCCCATGTCTGGGTTATGGTTACTGGAAAAAAGGACAGGCTAGTAGTTAGGAACAAGGATTGTATAGACAGAGTAAAGGTTGAATTCCATTTCTGCCGCATGATCTTGAACAGGTTTCTTAACAGCCAAAAGTCTGTTTCTTTCTACTGAAAATGGGCATAATGAGATGGTTTGAGTGAAATCATGCATGTAAATACATCTGACATGTGAGAAGTAGTCAATAAGTACTGTATTATTTTATTTTATCAGAATTTAAGGGAGAGAAGAATGTCAGATGTGTTTTACAAGTGTGATAAACTGCTTCAATAGAGTGTCTAAATTCCTGGTCCAAAACCCAGGAGGAGGGGGGAAAAAAAAGACAAGAGTGCATAGGAAGTAGCCAGAGGCAAATTTCCCTCACTGAGAACTAAGCTAGCTCTACTTGCTTCAGAGGAAGCAGCTCACAGCTTCTGCCACTGCTGAGCCATGATGACCCGTGGCAGTCTCCCTCCTGATTCCAGACAAGGGTAGCATTTTAACTACCCCCTGCTGTCAGAGGTCACCAGATTCCACAGCTTCTTCAGGCACCCTTTCCTATACACCGCAGCCCTCTTTTCTACAGTGTTATTTTATTTTTAAGTTACCATCTATATTTATGTAAAGCATAGGCTATTGGTAAGAGTGTGGCTCTGATGATTTTAAAAAGTGGTATTATAGTTGGAGACATAAAGATCTCCAGAATTTTTTTATTTCAAAAATTTAAAAAACTAATGAAGCAACAATGAAGACAGAATCCAAACAACACAAAAACAACAAAAACCATACATGACCTCAAAACAAAATGATAGGAATTAACAATGGTTGCTACATTACATACTGTTATCTTCAATGAAGTTGTTCAGTCCATCAGACATAAGAATGTAAGATTGATCAAACAATCAAAGACAGTAACAAGTAATTAAAAAAAAAAAAAAGCATTGGAAATGATGCAGAGCTTCACCGTACAAGATGATAGGAGTTCAACAATGGTTCTTTTGTTTTGTTTTGGTTTGGTTTTTGTTTCCAGTAACAGGAATCAAACTCACAACCTCATACTTGCCAGGCAGGTGCTATGCCGCTGAGCTAAATCTCCAGCCCCTTAACAATGGTTCTTATACTGCATATTGTTGTTTTCAGATCATTCATTCTGATTACCTGATTCAAGAGTGCCAAATTGGTCAAGAAAAAAGAAAATTTTAAACAATGACTATACCTTTAATAAACCACAGACATCAGCAATACACCTACCCCAGCTATCCAGATTAAGCCCTGAAAATCACTTCTTGCTTTATTCTGTTGGGTTTTTTTCTTTTTTAAAGTAAGTGATAGGAAATCAATTCAAATCACTGCATAATTGGCTTATGTAGGGTCTAGAAGTTAGTCTACATTCAGACACAACAGTAATAGATGTTTAGAAACAATGTCCTGAAACATTTATCTGTCTCTCTCTTTTCATCTGCTTTGCTCGTTGTCCCTGTCAGTCTCCAGGAGGTATTTCCCTTGCAACTTCCTGACCTCAGAAGGACAGAGTCATTTCTCCTTTCCAGGTATTTTCATCGGACCCATTAACAGGCACTCCTCACTCTCCTCTCTTCACATACTTCTGAATTAAAGCAAGAAGATGCAAGGAGCAATAGCCAAATGGGAAATAATGCAGGTGTCCTCTTTCTTCCAATAGAAACAACTAAGCTTGAGCTACAAATGTAGCTCAATAGTGGAGCACTTGCCTAGCGTGAATGAGGCACTGATTTCCATTTCCAGTATGGCAAAAAATACCCGCAAAACAAAAATCCACTAAAGTAAAACTCTTTGGTAAAACCTGAGGTAGGCTACAGCTTAATTTTGGAGCACTTAGTAAGATTTTCTGCTTTCTCTCCCTCTAATTTAAAATGGTGAATTCTAAAGAATTAACCCCAATATAATGAACATATCATTGCCAGAGGCAGGGCAGAGAGAACAAAACACTGGAGATGCCTTTAAACAAAGAAGCACCACACACAGTGAACCTACCAGCTACCAAATATACCCCTAGGATGATCGCATCAGCACCTTAAGGACAGAAAGAGATCAGAGCTGGATAGGCAGGCATCAGAAAGGGACATGGGAAAATGCACCAGTGTGCATTAATGCACCTGTTCTAGGACACATCCTGATTTCAACACAGAAATAAGACATCCAAGTTTTAACTGATGGAGGCCACACAGTAAGAAAAGGGGGCAGAGGGAATTCCCTTCCCAAAGAGCAGAACTGAGAACTGTTCATGCCAGAAGGGTCCCCCTCTGCAAAGTCCCCCACCAGTGAAGCTTGCCCTGGGGCTGGATCCTGCTGGATGGCTTCCTACTCACTTCATTATACCCAGCCTTTAAAAGCAGTAATTTGTCCTTTGGAACCAGCGTTCTGTGGTCACTGCCCGCAGCCATGTCCTACCACCTGATCTTGTTTTGATTTTGTTCATTAGCTGCAAGGATGGCATTTCCATATCAGTAAGTCAGCTGACAGATCTGCATTTCATACTGAATCTAGGATAAAACTATTTCAAGTATATCTGTAAAATGCACATGTCCAATATACTTCTGGCTTTTTACCCCTTCTTTAAAATTAATCCTTTCAAACTTATTTCTGTGACTGGCAGTGTCCCCTTGATCCACTTCACAAACTGACCTCTCCTGTCTCCAGGCTGTTCAATCACAATCTCTTCCTAGGGTCTGAATCAGAGCTCATGACTCCATAGTGCCATAGCTCATTGCTTCTTTTTTAACCCACCTGGCCCTCTCACTCCATAGATTTTCACATTGCAGAGGAGCTACAAGCCTTCCGTCCAATATGAACTGTCTCAAATTCTCCCTCCTCTGACTCAGAATTTAATATTTTCTCAGTGAACGCGTTCTGCCTCAGAAGTTCCCTCCATCCTGTGCTCCTGATCTCATCCTCCCAACTTGCCCACCCCTAACCTCACCCTGTCTGTTGCTCACACCTTCTCTCTCCCCCTCCTCTGCCTGATCCCTGTCTGTTTCTCTTCAGTTGTGACATATGCTCAAACCCCTCCCTCCTAAAAAAGTAAACAATTCAGCTTGGCATGGTGACCCACACCCATAATCACAGGACCCTGGAAGACTAAGGCAGGAGAATCACAAATCTGAGCCCATCCTGGGCAATTTAGGGACTCCACCATTCACCCAGGCACTGGGCTTCTTTCTTCCTGTCTTTCACATCTCCCCTCCCTCCCCATCCTGGGATGTGAACCCAGACCCTTCCAACTAAGCTACATCCTCAGGCTTTTTCTGTTTTGTATTTTAGAACACGGTGTTGCTCACACACGAAGTTGTGCAGTCTAGACTCAAACTTGAGCTCCTCTTGTCTTTCCATCCAGAGTGTTGGGATTACAGGAATGATGGCCATACTTGGCTATCTCTTGCATCTTTATGAACTATGAACTTGGTGCTAACGTAGGCATATTGGAGTTTGGGATATAGCATCCAAAAATATACTTCTTTGATATATTTTAAACTCATTATTTTGAGGAACTAGAATAGCTCTAAAAGGCTGTTCTTTTGGGGAAAGGCATTTACATCTCTGAAGGAAATCTACATTACTAAAATGTGTTTCAAAAGTAGGAGGGCTGCTCTGAGCTTTCCTCTATTACCTGAGAGGCTTTTTATCTGCATATCAGACAATCTTTGCCACAGCCTCTCATCTGCAGCTAATGTAGGCTCTGTGTGTAGGCTCTGTTCCAGTTCTATATTTAGGATGCTGCATAAACTTCAATCATCTGGCCTTTGTTTGAGTCTTCTATTTTGTGGGGCTGCCATATGTGTACACAAGTTTTTCTCGTGTTGATCTTCCTACTGTCAGTTTATTTCAAAGACTCAATTATCAAATCTTCAGAGGGTAGAGAGAAAGTTTTCCTCTCCTGCAGGCTCTGGAGACATAAATACAAAGGTGGCATGGCACCTGGCTTGAGGCAGGCTGACATGAAAGCATGATGTCAGGAAAATGGCAAGGTGGAGGTGTACCCTTGAGGCTTTCAAACCCCTGGAAAATTTCATGGCCTTGTATGGTAGCAATGATGATGGTGGCTATAGGGACACAGTTTTGAAGAGGAGGACACAGTCATGGGAGTTCTAGAGAACGTAATCAGTGGCCCAACTCTTGAAGGAGGGGTACTGTTTATGCAACCAGATAGCTGGTACATGTGAGAATAATATAGCAATGTGTATGAAAACTTCAAGCAGAATAGGTGAGATATACAAGAATTGTGCCTATGAGACCAGAATCTGAAATCAAACCTGCCTTGCCTAATGCACTATGCTGTACTAGAGCATTTACTTATTTCATTTCCAGGACAACCCTATAAAGAAGGAATTTTTATTGTCTTCACTTTATAGTTAAAGGATCTGGGCCCCAGAGAGGTTTAGTAACTTGCATAGCAGCAGCAGAGCAGAGCCCAGAACCCAGGCTCTCTAATCTACAGTCCATGACCTAATCACTCTTCTGATTGCTTCCCTTTGACCTTAAAATATTTAGCATTCACCTTTTCACTTACAGGATTTGTGTAGTTTGGAATTTGTTCTGCAGATGACATAAATATACATAAAGATCCAAGAGGCATCATTTGTATCAAGATATACAAAATGTTCTGGACCCTAATTGGAAATTTTAAGAGTTCATTAGAAACCTCTACATGTAACATATGCTGAGTGATCTAAATAAAGATAATTTTCTTTTTTTATTTTAAAAATAAAAGGAGGAAAACATTAACAGACAGACAACCATTAATAAAGATAATTTTCATTGAAAAAAAGTATAAAATGTATGCAGAGATTGGCAGGCTTTCTTATCTTTCCTGTTAACAATCTGATATTTGTTATTGATTGTGGATTGTTATGGTGATGAAAGCTTTAAAAAATGTGTATTTTCCTTCATATCTAACAGAATACAAGTGCTTGGAGCCAATACAAAGGAACAAAGTTGCAGGAATAATTTTGAGTTTACTGGAATTGTTAGGGTTGAGATACTCGCCGCGTGAAGGAAGACTCCAAGAGACGTTCTCTCATGCAAAGAGCAAGGGGATTTTATTCACCAAGCATGCATGGGGCTCACTGAGCTCGCAGGAACAGAGAGCCCCGAGCCAGGTCAGTTCTGGCTCTTTAACCCGAAAAACCACAAAGGAGGGGGCTTGCAAGCGTCATTACAGAAGCAGATGGCATTGGTTAATACACATAGTTTTTTATACTTATTGGGCCTCTATGATGTATAGTGTGCAGGAATGCAGAGTTTTTCTGCTTATGGGCAAGGGGAGGGGGAGATATCTGTGTCAACACCAGATGTTCTTTCTTCCAAGGACAGAAGATAATGCTCTGGCCCTTCTGGCGCTCCCTCCTTTCCGGGCAATCTCAAACCTGTTGAAGCTGCTTATCTATGAGTCACAAGAAGCCTTATTTTTACATTTCCACAGAATGTCACATACAAAATATGTGGCATAAGAGATGAATAAGAAAATATACCTTCTGGGGTTTGTGAGGCAGTTTAGAATTTGACTTATAAAAGTGCTGTAAGACCAGGTCAGATAATTACTTCTCCACACTCACGTTAGTTAGGGATAGAACAGAGCTGTGATCCAGGTCTTCTTGTATAAAGCCCAGAGCTTTGTCTGTTCATTCCCTATCAGAGCCTAGAATCTGAGAACCAGAAGTGATTTTAGAAATATTAAATATGACACATTTTATTCCCCCTGTTTTCAAGGTAGTACATGCAAAGTCTCAATGCTGATTAGTCACAGAAACAGATTTCTCAGATCTCAGATTCTGACCATTGTTACCTACTGTGTCAGTTTGGCAAAATCTGATTGTGTAGAAAGCTAGTATTTTTGTTATCATTGCCTTTTTTTGCTCTCAGAAACTTTGTATGCTGTTCCCTCAAAAACTGAAAAGGAGCCTATGAGATCATGTGGTGAGGTGGGGTGCCTATCGACCCCAGAGGTCAACCCAGGATGTGTGCAACTGATATCACTTAAATTTGTTGGTACACAGTGATAGCAAATACAAAAACATATGTTGGTTACTTTGTAGTTCTGATTCAAGTCAATGTACTCTTCCTTACCTAAATATAAAGAGAGTGTCTTAGTAACTTTTCTCTCACTGAGACAAAAACTCAACACTCAAAATTAAGGAAGAAAATGTTTATTTAGCTCACAGTTTGTGGAGTTTCAGTCCATAATCAGCTGGCTCCAAGGCATGGTGGCACATGGCACAGGGGCAACAGTTCAAGGTGGCAGAAAATAGCAAAAGCAGCAAGAGCAAAAAGGGGGAAAAGCAAACCTCTTCTCCTCCCTTATATTGTAAGCAGGGCCCTTGAGCAGCTGTAGCACTCACACCATCTCCTTGCCCTCCTCTTGCACAAGACGCAGATGTTTACAAAGTGAGGACTCTGGGCCCCTGCTGAGTTGCTTCATTAAACCTCTAAACTTCTCAAGTTGACACAATGTGTCAATCATTATAAGAGTTACTGGTAAGATACTCTTCTCTGACTTAACTTTGAAAAAGGATGAAAAGCAAGTATATCCAAATAGAAGATAATAACAATTGTAAAATGACCTATTTTTCTCTACAAAAAGCTCCTCCAAGTAAAAAGCTTTGAGTTATGTAATCATTTAGGGATGTAGGTGAAATAAATGCTTACATAAATGTGTAATTTATTCATTTGATTTTTTACTTAAAATCACATATTATGTAAAAATGAAAATTAGCATAGTGACTTCAAAACATTGCTGTTTTTTCCTGCCCTTATGCTGGTTGAAACTTTATTCAAAGTCTTTACGTGCAGTTTTTATAATCATTGTCATCATCATAAGATCATTTTCAAGTCATCTAGCACAATTCCAAGAGCATATTATCTTTATTTTCTTCTCAATTACTAGAGATACTTTAATTTCTTTGCATCTCTGGTGGATACTATCTCCAGAAATTTTGTGAAGAGCAGAATTAGTCATTCCCATAAGCTTTTGGAAAGTGGTTTTTGCTTTACATGTATATATTACAGCTGCTTATTTTCAATGAAAAAACATTACCATATTACTTTTTTTAAGTGGTTTTTGAACGGCTTGTTTAAGGCAATATCCCACCTTTAACATTAGGTTGTGATATTAGGCTCTCAGGAATAACTACTAAGGCTGTGAATGCACAGCCTCCTCTGTATACAAATCTGTAAGTGACCTCAGCCCATCTCCAAGCATAGAGGGCAAATAATTCAGTCTCCAGGCCAGCTCCAGAGAAGGAAGGAGCACCACAGTAACATATAAAGGGTCACCTCAGTCCTGTCTGTTTTTGCTAAAGCAGCTCTGCTCTCAATGAGACACCTAATGACCTTCCAGAATTAAATTTAACCCCTGAAGATATGGTTTTGCAAGGGTGATGGATCACACACACCACTAACCATGATACAACATGGGCTCCTACTATCTGTCCATTGATAATATGATGGCCTTGTGATCGGGCTCCCGATGGCAGAAAAACCAGAGCATGTGGCAACAGACCTTAGAATGGAGTCAGATTCTTTTCTCAGACAATGCCTATGCAAAGCTGATTTAATGCCTTCAGTTACTCCGCAGGCCCATTAGGATGAAATAAGTGAGTCAGATTTGTTCTCCTGAATCTGGTATTTCTGTGTGAGTTCATTTTCACTGACAGTTATTTTTCTGCATTTATAGATCTTCATTTCCTGATAAGCCTCACTAAAAAATCAGGTTACACACATTTGTAAATCCCTACAGTAACAAGCATCAGTCAATTCTTTTGAGGGATGAGGAAGACCCTAAACATTTAACTTCAGCATTCTGTCAGAGCACACTGTGTCCAAAGACCTAGTTTGGAGACCACCTCTCCCACCAAAGGATATATATATAAAACACTATCCACAACAGTCACCAACTACACAGCCATTGCTTAAATCAAATTTTCCTACTCTTTGTTTTATGCTTCTGATTAAGTAAATGAGATGCAAAAACTCTTTCTTGGATTATATTTTTCTTCCTTGATAAAACATATTATCTCTATGCCTTTAGTATAGGAAGATTAAAAGTAAGTTTGATGAAAGCCTCAAAACCTTGACTAATGAATTACAAAACATAGACCCAAATATCTGTAGACTCGTTGTGGACTGTTTTTTTTTTTTTGTAAAGACTATTAAAAACAAGGGTGGGACTGGATCATCTTCATTCTCATCTCTAAGTCACCATAGCACTGCATTGGGTACATCATTTAAACTTTCTTGATCTATTTCCTTCACTGTGAATGGAACAGCCAAGTCTCAAGTGCCTGAATTCTATAAATATGGCATTTGAAAAAATTATGTGAGGCCCGGCATGGTGGCACACACCTGTAATCCCAGCACCCAGGAGGTTGAGACAGGAGGATCACTGAGTTTGAGGCCAGCCTAGGGTACATAGTGAGACCCTGCTTCAGAAAACATTAGGTGAGAAAAAGACATTCATACTGAGAGTATATAAATCTTTTTAAAAAGCAAAAAAGTGGAGCCACAAATTTTTATTTTTTCACTATTTTACTATGCTTGGAATTAAACCCAAGATGGTGATGTTAAGCAAATACTCAACCACTGAGCAACACATAGCTTTCCTTTTGTTTCCTTTCTGTTAATGGAGAAAAGATTTGAAAAGGAACTTCCTGAAAGTAGGATATCCAAATCCAAATAGTAACTATATGAAAAGATGCTCAACAATTACTACCATAAAATGCACATTGAAACCAAAATGTAGTAATGCTGCAACCCACCAGGATGACATTTTTTAAAAATTACCCAGTGTTGGTGAAGATGTGGAGCAATTAGGACAGGGATATACAGAATTACAGCCACTTAGTGAAACTGTATAGATACACACATGCTGGCAACACCACTCATAGGTGAATGCCCTGCAAAGAGAAACCAGGGGTCATCAAACAACGATAGCAATGTTAGCAGCAGCTTAATTCATAACAGGCAAAAACTAGGAGCAACTCAGTGCCCCAACAGCACAATGAATAAATTGAGTCTAGTTTTTCAATGGAAAGACTGCATAATCTGAAAGATTGAATTATTTCTACATTTGACAACATGGATAAATCCAAGATAGTAACAGTATGTGAAGGAAGCCTAACACACACAAAAAATGTTTTGTGTAATTTTATTTATATGAAATTCAGAATCAGACAAAACTGACTTTCAGTGATATAAGTTGGATAGACACTTATGTTTAGGAGCACAGTATTAACTGAGAGGCTGAAGATGTTCTACCTTGTGAGGTGGATTACAGTTGTGCAGGTGTGTATGTTTATACAAATGTATTATCTTATTATAATATCTAGTGTCAATTATATGTATTTATTTGCAAAAATGTATTTAACTTCATTGCTTTCAACTTAAAAATTCACCTAAAAATTTTATGCCTGAAGATAGAAATAATATTTTTCAAATATTATTTCTTGGGTTAAAGTAAATAATATTTTATTTTAAGTCATGCACTTAATATGATTCTATTTTCCTAAAAATTATTTCTACTTATATGGGTATCACTTTAGTAATATATATGTATAAAGAGTTGCCTAGATAATATTCACCAAATGTTATTTATTTTGTGTGTATGTGTGTGTGTGTGTGTGTGTGTGTGTGTGTGTGTGTGCATGTAACTGGAAATCTAGCTCACAGCTTCATTACCAAATGTTAATGATTTTTTTCCATACTGTGGAATTGGGATGATAGCTAACTTTTGTTACTTTTAAAAAAATCATAGACTCATTTGTCCCTAAGAAAAAGAAAGAGAGAGAGAAAAATAAGAAAGAAAAAGAAAAGAAAGAAAGAAAGAAAGAAGAAAGAAAGAAAGAAAGAAAGAAAGAAAGAAAGAAAGAAAGAAAGAAAGAAAGAAAGAAAAAGGAAGGAGAGAGGGAGGAGGAGGGAGCAAGAGAGGAAGGAACAAAGAAAGAAAAGAAGGAAAGAAAGAAAGAAAGAAAGAAAGAAAGAAAGAAAGAAAGAAAGAAAGAAAGAAAGAAAGAAAGAAAGAAAGAAAGAGAGATAAATAGGGACAACATGCCTAACCACTACCCCCATGGAGGATAATTGACATTTGTCTGATTCAATGTTAACGGTGAAACCCTTATGCAGCAGCACCCTGAAATCCCCAAGTCCTTTTTGTTTCTTTCAGTTCACCAGCTGCTCTGCTGCTCCTGATCAAGGACATCACATTACTGTTCTGTTGCCCATGATAGGGGAGCCCATGGCTATCTCGGACACCCTGGGCTATACTTTCCCAGCCACCTTCCTGACAGCTGTGGTTCCAGCTGACTCACACAAGCCGGTGGATATCCATTGCTCTGGGCAGGATTCCTTTCCCAATAGGCAGGCCATAGTACAATTGTCTTTTCTCCAGCTCGGGCCAAGGTGAACCCATGAAGTCTGTAGAAGTCCAAGACAGTATTTTTCTTCCAGCAGAGGTCTGTTGACCTCTAAGTGGTGGCTTTTATCAAGACTGATGCCATTACCTTTAATTATATGACATCCCATCATCCTTCAAATATGAAGAAAGAAATATCTCTTCGTAGCTCTTGATAGAAAACAGTCTCATTTCCTACCATAAAAACCAAAAATGCCCCAGAAGCTACTGGCAGAGGATGTGGCCTCAGCTAGAAGACCTAGAATCCTCAAAGGGAGTTGTAAACTCGGGGACATCTGATTATTCATACAAGGATTGCAGAATTGTGTCCATGAAAATGTTGGCAAGTGTCATCCAGCAACCGTAGCGGTAGCATCGTACCAGACTTTGACCTGTGAAGCTGGCCGTGGCGGGGAGCTGCCTGAACTTCCTTGGTTTCACAAGCCTGATTTTTCAGTAAGCTACCTAACATGTTTCCAACCAATATCTTTTCTCTCAAAGTGACCAAATTTGTTTTTTATTGTTTGCGATCAGGCCTACTGATCCCCCCTAAATACTTTTTTATTTTTCTCTGTCCATGTGAAACCTGAAAAAAATTAACATTACCTCTTCTTGCATCTCTTTCACTGAAGGAAGTGAATGCCGGTCATTTCCATTTCTCCTGCCTTATCCGCTACTTCTCAATGACCATTAACTTCCATCACTGTCAGACAGAGTCCATAAGCACTGGGTCTGTCTAGTTGATCATTCGTTTTGGTATCCCTCATTCTGTTCACAAAAACTACTTAGGAGAAAAAGTCAATCTATGTTTTCCAGACTGCTTTGTTAAAAGATGAAATATACAAGCAGTATTTGGAGATCTTCTATTCCATTTTTTCATCAAGTATTGCAGATTTTAACTATTTCATATTAGATACATCTATACTTGCTATGAAAATTCATGTCATGAAGGTAAAATCAATTGATATCACATCATCAAAGGGCCACCCCCACTCCTACATTAAGTTTTCACTCCTAAGATGTTTTTAAATTTGATTTGCTATGTGAAAACCAAATGAGACAGTCTGGAAATTCAGAAGGAATTATTTTTGCCTGCCTGTGATTGATTGCTTTCCTTACCAGAACATACCATATAATGGCTATCTGTCACACTGAGAAACTGCATAAAAACAGTGCACACCCTTGAAATATACAGGAAACTTCTACCATAAAATCTCCACTTTCCCAAGGTAAAGGTCAGCAAATGCCTTTCCTATGTAATCAGGCCTCAGGAAGTGATGTAGGGTCCTGTCCTCCAGCATTAGAGCAAAACTAATGGAAGTGGTAAAGCAAAAGTCATTCATCCAAGGGAAATATGATGCAACAGACATTCATTCACTTTGAGAATCTCAAAGGAAGCAACTAGTACATTAGGGGGATGACAAACTGCTTTTCCTGGGTCCAGTAGCAATGTAGTATGGCATGGCTGTGTAGCCTCCCAACCTAGCAGGTTTCTTTGAGCCACCTAATTCATCATAACATATTACATTCTGTTTAAACTAGTTAAAGCAGCTCCTTTTTTTGACCATAATCTTGAATAAAAGATGCTAGGAAAATTGCTTATATAATTAACTGCTTTTATTTCCTTCCTACAAAACAAAAAAATCTACCATGATTTGAAATAAATCCATTTCAAATACAAATGTGTGAAGTACACCCATTATAAATATTTCTTCCTAGGTGAAATATCTACATAACCAAAAAGTATTACTCACTATAGTGAGTTGCCATCTCTAAGCTTGCAAAGAATTTTTTTAAAAAATCACATCAAAAATTGTTCACATTCATCTTCAAGATAGGAAACTAGTACCTATTTTTTAGTGTGAACTGAATCACAAAAACAGAATATTCTGTTCATGTGTTATCATGTGCCAACAATTACAGTTTGATAAATCTCATTCAATAATTTTGACACTGCAGCAGTCTTATAGGGGCTAATATTTTACAAGACTTAGCCTCATTTTTTTTATTTATGTTAACAGTATTTATGAGTCTTTTTGTGCACTTCCAAAGAGCTAATAACACTTTACTATTTTTCTTTTGGGTTTGTTGGCATCTTTGCCACTAACATTTAGACAATTTCTGTGGTGTCTAAAACTGTAGAAGGAATGGAATCCAAAGAAAATTCCTTCTCTATATAACCCATATACATATATATATATAAATCAAGACAAAAACTCACTAGTGAACTTTTTTTTAGCAATTTGACGTAGCATAGAAAGGACATATATAATCATTGCACCTATAAAAAGTAATTCCATATGAATAATGATCTATAATCTGGTAATATGGCCTGTACTTATCAAATTTTGTTGCCACTCCCTTATTTTAGATCCTCATCAGTTTGATCAGAGTTCATAACAGACTCTTCCTTACCTGATTGCATACAGCTAGGAATTATTCCTGTCTACATGTAATCAGGTAAGAAAGCACTATTAAGAGAGCTGAAAGGGACCAAATACAGAACAGGGTCTCTAAAACAGTTTCTCTCCCACTTGACCTCTACTATTGTGGACTCACGGCTAAATCAACAGGCCAATCCTAGGGCTACCTCAGTGACAACAGTTCCAGCTCCAGAATCACATCACTTCTGCTACTTTTCAGCTCAGCTCCATGAGGCTCCATGTCCACCTCTTCTCCACATAACTCAGTTTTATATCAGCTTTGTGTGACTGCACGTGAATATGGAATGGGCCTTCATTCAAATTGCAAGGGAATCTGGAAAATGTAAGTACTGTTTTTCTAGTCCCTATTTTTAAAAAGGATGTAACATAAGGAAATTGAAATGAGAGTTGATTCAGTATCAAAAAAGCTTTCTCAGACCGGGGATATAGCTCAGCAGCATGAGCCCCTGCCCGGCAAGGACAAGGTCCTGGTTTTAATTCCTGGTACAAAAAAAAAAAAAAAAATACAACTTTCTCAGCTGGGGAGATTGCTCAGTGACACAGCCCTGCCTGGCGAGCACAAGGTCCTGAGTTCAATTGCCAGTGGCAAAAAAAAAAAAAAGCTTTTCTCATGTTTCTACTTAGTCACAAATAATTTTTAAAATTAAATCCTAACATTAGTACTCCCCTACATAAAATTTTCCTGGAAATTCTAAACTCGTTCAACATGGGAACACCTCAAAATGGTTTACAGGCCCTTTGTGATGTTACCATTACCTAGGCTTCTGTCCTTCTCGGCATGGGCACTTCACTCTCACCAAAATTGTTGTGAACTTTAGGCCTTCTGATCTTTGTACATTCTGTTCACTTCTGTAAGGAGTGCCTTTTCCTGGCTTCTTTCCCTATTTCCTGATAGTGCTTCAATTAACTTTGGTTTTTTCACTTGTTCCCAAAGATTCCCAGTCCCCGTTATATAGCTAGACATCTACCTATCCAACCTCCTATAGTATTCTATGCATGTCAGTTTATAGTCCTCATTTCCTAAATCTATTTTTTCCATGACTTATTTTTTAGTCTTCCACATTATATCATAATGGAGGCAAGGATTAAAATCTATTTACCTACTTCTGTAACCCCAGTACTTTCCACAAATCTTAATGCTTAATAACGCTTCAAAATAATTGATTGGGGGGAAATAAACAGGAGGTGTTCAGGAGACTTTGAGGTTAATAAAACTTCAATGTGATATTATAGTGTTCAATACTTGTCATTGTACACTTACGGTTTGTGAGTTTGTGAAAACTCACAGAATGTGCAATAGCAAGAATCAACCTTAATGTAAACTATGAACTTTCGGTGACACTTGTGGGTCAATGTACATTCACTGATTGTAAAACATTTACTACTCTGGTGTGTGTGATGGTGGTAGAAGTTAGTATGTGGGAGCCCTGCTTTCTGTTCAGTTTTACTTTGAATCTAAAACATCTCTAAAAAGTGAAGTACAAGGGACAATAAATAAGCAGAGTATGGTAAAATAATGTCATTGTAGGCACATAACAAAAGACAGACCTTTCAAAACATTTGCATAGGAATTGAGAGGACCACAGTAATCCAAAGATTGTGGTAATTTCAAGAAAGTACATGGGAGAAATCTTAAAACTTAAGAATGTTGTTTAGTCTTTTTGCTTTACAGAAGAGGAAATTGAAGAACGTAGAGATGTTTTCTCAAGATCACACAGAAAACATCTGGGTAGTACACAGATGTCTTCCTTCCTGCCTTCCTCTTTAAATGATCATCTTAGTCACTTTCTTCTTGTTGAAACAAAATGCCCACAATTTAAAGGAAAAGAGATTTATTTTGGCTCATATTTTCAGTCCATGGTTGGCCAGTTCCAAGGCAGAAACCCGATGGTAGTGGGTCTGAGTAGAGGAAAGCTACTCATCTCATGGCAGCCAGGAAGCAGAAAGGGAAGGGAGGAGCCAGAAAGGGCAGTGACCCACCCTTCCAGGTCACAGGCTACTCATGCACCTCCTCCGGCTGGACTCCACTTCCTAAAAGCACATTGAGCTCTGAACTGTTTAATGTATTACCCATGTGTCCCATGAGAATAGTGCCCTCATGATTCACCTTCCAAAGAACCAGGCTCTGAACACATGAGTCTTTGGGGGAATATGCTAGATCTAAACCATAGTAATAACCTTCAACTATTAAAACGTCCATCATCAAGGGCTTTAGAACAATCTTACAATTCATTTTTAAAGGTCAGGTGGGACTTACAAGTTCATTCTTTAGGAATAAACTCATATTCTTACAGTAAACTATTCTCAAGGGATTCTTCAAAACACTTTCCAAAATGACATTAGATTCTCAATTAACCTTCATAAATTTTGAGAGAGCAAACAAAGGTGATAAAAGATCAAATAAGAAAGCATGAGAAGGAGGGGCTGGGGATTTAGCTCAGCGGCAAAAGTGCCTGCCTGGCAAGCGCAAGGTCGTGAGTTCGGTTCCCGGTACCGGAGAAAAACCAAAAAAAAAAAAAAGAAAGCATGAGAAGGAAAATTTAAGGTATTGTCATGATTAAATATTTCTTGGCAAAACATAATATCTTCCTAAGCTTCAAAGTGAATAGTAATTTTAAAACAACTAGATTACATTTCAGTAACATCATTTTACAATGATTTATATATTATGGTGTAAGAGGAAAGGCTGTCAACTTCCAGGAAGATGGTGAAACTGTGAGCAGCAGAGAAACAGCCTCTCTGATATTTGGAATCCAGACACCAGTACATAGCAATGTGAGGAAAAGAAGGAGGGACATACATCCCTGGGACCTGGTAAAGACATGAAGCAAGAGAATTAAGAGTCCATGAGGCAAGAGAAGAGAGGGATCACAACACAGGAGAGGCAGGGACAAGGATGCTTTCTCCCTGAGCCCCAGGTTGGGGTATGGGAGTGGCAGATCAAACCTGCAGAGGCACAGTGACTACAGGCTACCATCCATGGAAAAATGCACCAGTAGCACAGAGCAGTGATGGTGCAGACTGCAATAGCTGCTGAGTTATTCAGGTTTAGATGCCCCCTAGGAAAGGGCAATTAGTTGGTAGCCATTTTGGAAAGTCAGAACTCAGAGCAGCTGCAGTTTGGCTCCATCTAGCAGCTCCAAGGGTCAAGGTGAGGAACAGCTAAGGTCAAACTGTCAGGAGGTCAGGGAATGAAGTTCAAGCGAACAGTGAAGTGAGTCAAGTTCAAGCAGGTAGGAGGAACTCAGAGTGTTATGGGCTGAAAAACTTGGGTCTCAGCCTCAGAGCCAGAAACAAGAAGCAGCCTGAACTTCAGTGGAACTAAGGGCCCACATTTGCTGGAATTACCCACACTGCCATAATTTCACTGCTGACTTGCTGGGATCAGTGAACATGAATCTGGGCTCTGTGTGCACTCTCTGTCAACCAGTGACAACAGAGATACACCTTAAAGAGGACTTTTTTCTCTTTTCTTTCTTTGCTTTCTAATTTTTAAAATTTTTTCTCTTCTTGATTGTTTGTCTTTGTTTCAATATTAGTGAACATTATTCCAACTTTTGTTGTTGTTGTTGTTGTTTTTGTTCTTGTTTCTGTTTCTTCCTTCTTTCTTTCCCTGATGTCATCTTGTTACCAAAACTTGTGTAATCTTCCTTTGTCCTCCAGCCTTGCTTCTAATGCCTTTTTTTTTCTATTTCTCTCTTTTTATTTTAAATTTTCTCCCCTGAAGATAAAATTGCCATGTTGAGGGAATATTTACTTTGCACAATTTTCTGATTTATTTCAGATTTGAATATATAACTATAAATCTCAAATATATGATTAAACATGACAAATTAATAGTTAACCACAATTTGTCATTTTCTAGAGTGTGTTTGATGTTATTGTTCTAATAATTGTACTACCTTAGCAAAGTTGATGTAATTTTTCTAATCAGTTGTTCTTCCTTGAATGCCATGACTGAGATTGCCTGAAAGTCATAAACAAGACAACAGGCCACTACAAAAGAATCAAGGACTAGACCAAATAGACAGCAATATTTCCTCCCCAGTAAAATGAAGGAGTAGGATCTTGCAACACTCAAGATCCAAAAGCCAGTTGCACCTGGAAGATATCTCTGAGAAGTAGAATTTTCTAAGAGTTATTGATATCAGCAATAAAGATACCTACCATAAACAATTTATAAGCATCAATACACGAATGAAACTTCAAAAAAAAAAGAGAAAAAACAAAATGAAAAGACATGGAAGCAAACTCCAGCCCCAGATTTCAAGTTCACAAAAGGCAAAACTGGGGGAAATGAGGTAGAACAATTCAAAAGATATACACTTGGACTTTCTGAGGTGGTACAGCAAAAGAAACAAAGCAAATGATGGAGGGTCTAGAAAAAAAAAATCAGAAATACTTTCTCAGGTAAATTCAGACATGATGACCATAATGAAAATCATGCATGGGGCTGGGGATTTAGCTCAGCGGCAAAAGCGCCTGCCTGGCATGCGCAAGGTCGTGAGTTCGGTTCCCGGCACCGGAGAAAAACCAAAAAAAAAAAAAAAACAAAAAACAAAAGAAAATCATGCATGGTGAATCTAGAGAGAAGTTCAGGAAAATGATGGAAACCATGAATGTCCAACATAGGAAAGAAATGGAATCCATGGAACAGATTCAAACAGATATCCAGGAGATTAAAAATTCTACTAAAAGTGTACATAGTAGAATGACCCAGTGTGAGGACAGAATATCAGACCTAGAAGAGAAGACTGCAGTTAGGGATCATGAATAGAAAAATTTATTAAAAAATAGCAAGGCACCATAAAAAATCAATCCAACTCCTGCTAGGTGATGCACAGAAAAACAACATAAGCTTGAGTAAATGAAATACCAAGAGATAGTACAAAAGGCATAAAAAAAAATCAATTCACAGAAATTATGGTAGAAAGTTTCCCAAGCATTGAAAAAGAATTTGGCATACAGTTAAGTGAGGTCATCATAAATCAGTCATCATAAAAAAGTCTAATCAGTCATCATAAAAAAGTCTACACCAGGACATATAATAGGATTCCAGAAATACAACACAAGAACAGAAAATTAAAATGTTTTAGAAAAGAAACAATCACTTATGAAGGAAAGTCTATCAGAATTACAGTAGATTTCTCAACACAACACTTAAGTCAAAGTGACTTTGGAGGAAAGTATTTCAAGCCCTAAAGGAAAACAACCTCCAACCCAAATGGATGTGACCAGCAAAATTTTCTTTCAAAATAGATGGAGAAATAAGATACTTCCATGACAAAGAACACCTGAAGAAATTAATGACCACTAAACCAGTACTTCAAAATGTTCTGTAGGATATTCTAGAGAGAGATAATGAGGACTACAGTTCCATGAACCCCAACAGAAAAACTCCAACACACAAAGCAAATAAACAGAAAGTGTGTTGGTTACTTTTCTCTCATTGTTGAGACAAAATACCGGACACCCTAAATTAAGGAAGGAGAGGTTTATTTAGCTCACAGTCTGTGGAAGTTTCAGTCCATAATCAGCTGGCTCCAAGGCAGAGTGGCATGGTGAGGGGCAACAGCTCAAGGCAGCACAAGACAACAAAAGCAGCAAGAGCAAAAGGGAGAAAACAAGCCTCTTTTCCTTCCTTATATTGTGTGCTGGCTATATGCCCACACCATCTCTATGCCCTCCTCTTCCACAAGCTCAGGATGTTTACAAAGTGAGGACCCTGGCCCCTACTGAGTCACTTAATCTTCTGAACTTCTGAACTCTCAAGCTGACACAATGTATCAACCATTACAGAAGAGAAAGAAATAGAACCAACAATAGGAAAATAACATGCCAAGGATAAGTGAATACACATCAGTTATACCCATCAGTACAAGTGGCCTCAATTTACCAATTAAAAGAAACAGACTGTGAGAATGGATCAATAAGCAATATACAAAAATATGCTGCATTTAAGAAGCATATAATGTAATAACATGTAATTCAAAAATAAATTCACTGAAATTTCAGACTGAGAGTAAAGGATGGAAAACAATACTACATGTGACAGAAATGTGGGGAAAAGCAGAGATAGCTATTCTATTTGCAGACAAAATGAATTTCAAGCAAAGACAAATTAAGGGAGACAAAGAAAGCACTACATCCTTATTAAGTGCACAATCCAAGAGAAAGAGATAACAAACATATACAAATATATACACATCAAATACAAGCACACTCAACTATATAAAATAAATATTAATGGACATGAAAAATCAAATACACACTAATGCAATTATGATGGAGGGTGTTGATACTCCAATATCACAAATAGATGAACTAGACAAGAAGTCAACAAAGAAATATTGGAACTCAGCCACACCTATGAACAAATGGACTTATTAGGTATCCACAGAGTGTTCCACCCCACATTAGAAAACACATTCTTCAGTTGCATATGGGACTTTCTCCAAAAGAGACTACATACTACCTGTAATAGTTGATACATTATGTCAACTTGAGGAGTCTAGAGGCTTAACTAAATAACTCAGCAGTTCTACATCCTGAGGGAAAAGGCACACCCTTACTGCTTCTAAGAATGTTGCTCATTGTGTCAACTTTAAAAGTTAAAATTTCAACTAAGTGATTCAGTAGTGGTCAGGGTTCTTTGTGAATATCCTCAGCTTGTAAAGGAGGAGGACATGAAGATAGTGTGGGCATGGGCAAACAGCTGATATACAATATAAGCAGAGAAAAGAGGCTTGTTTCCCCCCTCGTGCCCTTGTACTTTTGCTGTCTTCTGCCACATTGGAATGTTGCCCCTGTGCCATGCCACACTG